>NW_026000082.1:42986846-42993861 GCF_001458135.2 Marmota marmota marmota
TTTTTTTTTTTTTTTTTTTTTTTTTTTTTTTTGTTACTAGAGATTGAACTCAGGGCACTTTACCACTGAGCTACATCCCCAGCCCTTTTTATTTTTAATTTTGGAATTTTGAGGCAGGGTCTTGTTAAGTGGCTGAGGCTAGCCTTGGACTTACAATCCTCCTGCCTCAGCCTCCCAAGTTGCTGGGATTATAGGCATGCACCACCATGACCAGCTTAAGCTGCTTTGTTCTGAAACCAGCCTATGGGTTTCAGGCCCTGGGGAGCAATGTCCCTTCCTCAGGCTAGCATGTCTGACCAGTATATGGGCCTTCTCTTATCATTCAGAGTGGAGAATTCTAAGGACCGGGCCCAGGGAGGTCAGGCAGCCCCCACTCTGCTGAGGCTCTGGAAGAGCCCCCAACGTGTCACTGACCTCCTCCCTCGCCCCATGTACCTGTCCATATGACAAAGATACTTTTCTTCCAATGAACCAGGCTGGACTAGGTCTCTGAACTGGCACACTGACTTCTAACAACTTCCTCAAGAGGAAGTCCAATCTGAAGGTGTTTTTTGATCTTTCGGGGTGTGTGTGTGTGTGAGTGTTTGTGTACTTGGGATTGAACTCAGGGGTACTCAACCACTGAGCCACCTCCCCAGCCCTATTTTATATTTTATTTAGAGACAGGGTCTCACTGGGTTGCTTAGGGCCTCACAGTTGCTGAGGCTGGCCTTGAACTCGCCATCCTCCTGCCTCAGTCTCCTGAGCTACTGGGATTACAGGTGTGTGCCACTGCGCCCGGCTGTTTTTTGATCTTGAATGGACCAAACAAAATGCCCCAGTAGCCTAGGCATGGCCTCAGAAGCCAGCCATGGTTGTTATGTGTACAGGCCACCTACCTCCAGGGCTTGGGCCGTGCCCTGGTCCCAGTGTGTGTTTCCCTCCAATTTCCATGTGGAAGCTATAATTCCCATGTGGTGGGATCAGGAGGTGGGGGCCTTTGGAGGTGAGAGGTCCCGAGGGTGGAGCCCTCTTGTGCCCACACAAGAGCAGCTCCAGAGAGCTCTTTCTCTGCTCTGCCATGTGCAGACAGTGGTGTGGATGTCATCGAACTTGGAAGAGGCCCTCGTGGGAACGGCCCATGCCGCACCCTGATCTCACGCTCCGAGCCCCCAGAACCTCGGGAAGTAAAGGGTGCTGTTTAAACCGCTCTCTCTCCTTGTCCTGGTGGCTGCAGGACAGGCTGCCGACTCCTCTGGCTCCAAGGACTGCCTGGGGCTGGCAGGGCTGCTTCTCAGCCTCCAGAAAGGGGCTCCGCCACCATCAGGGGACACCCACCCGCCCTGGTCTCAACAGTGAGGCAGGAATGGACACAGACGCGGGGACACTTGCAAACTCCCCAGGCCCCTCCCTGCTGACCTGATGACCTCCAGCTCTGTGCAGGCGTCCAGGAGGCCCAGGGCCTGGGACTCCCCCCTCTCCTGAGAGCTGGTGTGCACAGGGGTGGTGTCGGAGGAGGACACGGTCTCCGCCTGCTCCTCGTTGAAGGGGTTGTGGCGCTGGGTGGGGCTCTTGGTGGACGCCTTGCTGCTGGTCAGGTCTGAAGCAGTGGAGCGGGGGCCGCTGACAGTGTCCGTGAGGTCGCCATCTGGGAGGACAAGGAGATAGGAGACTGCCCATCAGATCCCCGCTGGGCCCCAGAGGATAACCACTCGGGGTGGGGGGGCGAGTGACTCCTCCAGGGAGGCCTGACAGGGTGGCCCTGTTTAAAGAGCTGAAGCCCCAACCCAACAAGTCATGGGACTTGTGCTCTAGGAGCAACCTGGAGGGACCGCCATCTCGCCACCCCGGGACCCTCAGGATCTGGCCTGTTAAGGTCAGTGGTGAAGCAGCTTCTAGGCCCAAGGGCAGGGTGACCTTGCTGCCTCCAAGGGAGCCAGGAGGGACAGGCCACACACCTCCTAGATGAACCTAAGAGCGCTCCTGCCAGAGGACAGGCGCCCGCCACCTCCTGCAGCCCACTCCCCGCTCGCAGGGCTGAAGGAGGCCCAAAGTCCTCTGAAGGCCACAGACAAGAGACACAAAGGAAGCAAGGAGAGTGGAGGAAGACACCGGAGAAGACGGGGGGGGGGGGGGTGGGCTGCAGGGGGGAGCCAGAGGGGGCCTGGTGGGCAGAGCGCAGGGGGAGAGCGACAGGAAACAAGGACCCGAGGCGAGGGGGGGCTGCCCAGACGCCTTGCAGGCCCTTCAGAGGGTGTGGCTTCTCTTCCCAGCCCCCATCAGCACTCCCCGGGGACAGGCCAGGCGCCCCTTTAAGGGTGGTGCTGAGAGCCCGGTTCCATTCAAACCTCAGCTTGCTGATGGGTCCTCTTGGGGTCACCCCCTCACCCACTGCCCCTCCAGCGCTGGCCTAAGCAACTTCCCCCGACCCCCTTCAGCCACCTCAAGTCACTGGGACACGCAGGGGGCACCGCCATGACAAGCACCAGGCTGCAGTGGCAGACGGGAGCTGGCCAAGCAGAGAACTGAGCCCAGATGGTGCGACCACATGGGCAGGTCAGCGGCCAGGGACACAGCTGTTTCTGCCCCATTTGCTGGCATATGGACAGCTTGCTGGCCATTATCTGCCCAGAAGAGAGGTGACAAACACGCTCCCCTCAGCCCCACTGGAAGGGCCCAGTCTGCTGTCACCTTCTTAGTGGAACTTAGAAACCATGGGCAGCTGCCTGCTGAGCCTGCACATCAGCCTTTTTTTAAAAAAAAAAAAAAAAAAAAGAGCACCGTCTTTTGCTATAGAAATCAGGAGGGAGCTGGCCTAATCTCCAGCTATGCCGGAAAACAAGAGTGACCCACGAGGCTCTCATCAGATCCCTGGGACTCTAGGGCCTGGCTGTCAGAGGCTTTTAGGAAACCATGCCCTGACTCCAGAGCCATCTCCTGCTCGGCGTCCAGCCCTATGCTGTCCTCAGCATGTGAGCTGCCCATGGGAGGGGTTCTAAGAGGCAAGGGGGCAGACCCCTGAAGTGTTGGGCAGCAAGGCACAGATGCCACCAGCCCTGCAAAGAAGCCAAAGACCACTGAGCATGGTGGCTCATGCCTATAATCTCAGAGACTTAGGAGGCTGAGACAGGAGGATCACAAGTTTGAGGCTCTCTTTAGCAACTTAGTAGACCCTGTCTCACTAAAAATTAAAAAGGCTGGGATGCAGCTCAGCAGTGGAATGCTCCTGGGTCCCTAGTACCAAAAAAAAAAAAAAAAAGAAGAAGAAGAAGCAGAAAAGCTTGAAATGGCCACCCCCATCCCACCCCAGGGCCCTGAAATTTTTTTTTTTAAATGTCGATGGACCTTTATTTTATTCACTTATTTGTATGCGGTGCTGAGATGGAACCCAGCGACTCTCACATGCTAGGCAAGAGCTCTACGACCGAACCACAACTCCAGCCCCCAGGGCCCTGAATTTTGAGGTCCCCTAAGTCCAGTTCTCCTCCAGGCCCCTGGGGAAGACAGACCCTCCCTAGGCGAGTGCCCCAGCATGCTCGGGAACTCTTCAGCGCTCAAGGAGCTTTGGAAAGCAGGAGGTTATGGTCAGTGGAGACACATCTCCCCCTGCCCTGGGCCTGAGTAAGCACTGCATCTGGGCAATTGGTCCTCAGGCCCCAGGGAGCTCTGAAGGGCTGCAGAGGCCGGTCAGGCCCTGCTTGTCAAATGGTGTAACAGGCACGTCAGGAAGGGTTAGTTGTTAGAGTCAGAGGGAAAACCAACGCCTGGCACGTGTGCAATAGACAGGCTGAGAGGTGGACCAAGTCCTGATGGAATTCTGGGTTCAGGCTGATTAAACTAGAACCATTCACTTGGCCAAGTGACATGATTTATTTTTCCCAATGCTGTATCCTATTTCCTTCAAAGTTAAGCTATTTCATACTAAAATTACTTGGGAAAGATCTTCTGTCACCCATTACTCGGAGATCATGTCTTTAATGTAGGGGAACCCTTGTTCCTCATCCTTGGGAGGGGACCACCCTCCGGCTCCCGGCAGCAAGCCCTTCAGGAAGGGGGTCTGGGATGGCCCGAGATGTAAGGAGGACACACTGACCTATCAGAAATGCCAGCTCTGCTCGGGGTATCACAGCAACCTGGGCAGCTGCTTTATGAATTTATGTAAGCCCAGCAGCAGGTGACAGGCAGAGAGGTGTCCACACGCTGCCACTGCCCAGCAGACAGGGTGGGAGGGTTGGTGGATCTTATTTTTGTCTGACTTAAAACTCCCAAGAGAACCTCCTGGAGGCCGTTTCAGCTCTGCCTGGGCAGCTCCCTGACTTGGACCTCAGTCTCCTTCAAAATATCTTCAAGGTGCCATCAGGAGTGGACCGCCATGGTCAAACCCTCTCCCAGACCCTCATCTAGCCCAGGGAGCTCACAGCCCACAGGTTTAAGGGCCTCATTCTCCAGAACAGCCTCTGCTCACTGGGTCAGGCCACTAGGCCCCACAAATGAGCCGCTCCCTCTGTACCCCAACTGCCCCTGCAATCAGGAAGGCGGATCTAGGAGTCCCGAACAATCACTAGTGACCCCCGACCCCTGTGCAGAGGCAGGAGCTCCCTGGGGAGCAGGGGGGCGCCTGGGCTAAGGCCAAGTTCTCCTGCAGAATTCCATCGACAGAAGGCCAGGCCTGGCTTTGTTACGATCAAGGATTATCGTCAGTAATAGGGAGCTGATCTTGAACATGCAGCAAGCTTGGCATGGAAACATCGCACAACAGGAAAAGAGGGTCACAGCGGACTGTCCCACCTTCCCAGTCTGTGCTGGGTACAGACGGCACTGCTGGAAACACATCTCCAAAATCATAATCTACAAAAACGAGGGACAAAACTGAAGATTAGAAACACAGGAGTCGAGGGGGGTCACGAGGGGTCATGGGGGGACATGGGGGGAAACGGGAGGGAGCTCCCTACCTCTTTCCTAACCAGGAGTCCGGAAGCCCAGCTCCTGGCCAGCTGTGGGGCCTCTGGGGGCCATTCCTTTCCACACCCAGAACCTGCTCTGGCAGAGACGAGCAGGGGGGCCCTCCGCCTAGCCTCACGCTCTGCTCCTTGCCTCCTTTCCTTCCAGGCCTGGGGGGCAGCAAGGCCCCCCCCCCCAGTGCCTGCGTCTACTCTACAAGCTGCCAGGATGAGGCGGCTCGTGGGGGGTCTGGCAGCTTCTTCAAGGCCGTGCCCTGACTGCTCCTGAGGCGGCCCACGCGGCCAGCAGAGCAGCTGGAGCCTTCCCCGGGCACAGAAGAGTGCAAGTCACACCCCAGCCGGGACAATGACCCATGGCACAGCAGAAGTGAAGAAAGGGGAAGGTCAAGGCCCTGTGCTGAGGCAGTTCTAAGGAGGCAGAGGGAATCCCCTTCCCTGGAGTGAGGTGAAGGGACCACGGCCCCCACAGGCACGAAGCCGGGGCAATGGCCAGTTTAGAAACGAACACCAAGCCCTAAGGTTTGAGAAAAACCAGGTTGTTCTATCGGATGTTGGATTGAAACAGAATGACCAAAGGCACCTCTCGGTCTCTGCACCCACGGTGCACCCAGCCCTCCCACAGCAGCAGTGTAGGGGGAGCTCAGTGGACTTGGGCACACACAGGGACCTGGCCAGCGTCCCTGCACATCTGACCTGCCAGCTCTCTCCTCCTTCCAGAGGTGGCTCGGCCCGTCCTGCCCAGGACCTTGTGTGGTGCAACCTCCCCAGGGAGGCAGCACTCGCCCCGCCACGGGAGGCAGGCGTCTCCAGGACACACCACAGCTAACCCTCCTTGCTCAGAAATCTGCCCTGGGACTGCGACAGGAGCTTCTGGAAATGTGTCTAATACTCATAAAATCTTGTTTTGGCTCTTTGTGCCTGGAATCCATTCTTCAGCCACCACAGGACTCGGTTGGCTTTGCTGGACTGCAAGTCTCAACCACTGAATCAAAACCACCAAGAGAGATGTCACCAGCCAGGCTCCCACGGCTCCAGTCCATCTGGGGCAGAGGCATAGTCCCCTTCTGCCCAGGGCCACTCACCCTCGCTGGATGGGGCGATGGCACTGTCATCCCACTCCAGGTTGGTGGAGGTGACAGAATTGAAAGAGTTGAGGGACAGGCTGTCTGAGCCATGCACGGAGCTGGGAAGGCGGTCTTCAAAGTCCAGCAGGTACTGAGGTTTATAGTAGTCAGGCATGTAGGGGGCCAGGTCCAAGTAGGGGGCATCCTGGGGAGAGTGGAGAGGACATGGGGTGGGAGGTCAGGCGGATCAGGAAACGCCAGAGTCCAGGCAAGGAGACTCGGGTCTGACGCCCCCGCCCCAGGCTCTTTCTCCTTTGGGAAATCAGGGTGCCTGACAAGTGAATGCAGAGATGCGCTGCTAAGAAGAGTAAGGTGAAGGGTACGGGCTGGGCTCAGTGGGCCAGATCCACAGCACCACATAAAAATGAATCAACAAAGGGGCTGGGGCTGGGGCTTAGTGGTAGCGAGCTTGCCTAGTATGCATGAGGCACTGGGTTTGATCTTCAGCACCACATAAAAATAAAGACAATAAAGTCCATCAACAACTAAAAAAAATATATTTTAAAAAAATGAATAAACAAAATAAAGATATTGTGTCCACGTATAACTGAAAAAAAAAAAAAGAGTAAGGTGAAGAGTCTGGCTCTTCAAGCTGCGGCCCCAGCTATGGAGTCAAGTGCCGTCAGGGGTGGAGCTGGCCCAGCGAGAACAAGGCCATGTGCTCCCTTCCCAGCCTCCAAAAAGAGAGGAAAGACAGGTGCGGCGTGCACACCTGTGATCCCAGCTACTTGGGAGGCTGAGACAGGAGAATGGCAAGTTTGAGGCCAGCCTTTACAACTTAGCAAGACCCTAAGTAGTGAGACCTTGTCTCAAGAAAATTAAAAGGACTGTGGATGTGGCTCAGTGGTAAAAGCACCCCTGGGTTCAATGTTCAGCACTACAAAAAAATAGAATAAAATAAAAAGTCCTAAAGCTGTAAAAGAAACCAGTGCAGCGGCGCACACCTGCAAT
>NW_026000082.1:42994433-43014776 GCF_001458135.2 Marmota marmota marmota
GCCCCCCCAAAAAAATGAAGGTGAAGAAAGAGCCGTCAGAAGGCACTGCGCCTCCAGTGCCTCGCGGGTCTCTCTCACTGTCAGCACCCCTTCCCTTCTCTACCACTGCTGGGTTCCCTTTTCAGTCTGTGCTCATAGGGAGGGTGACGTGACTAGGACAGGGCAGCCAGGCCCCCCTGGACAGCCAAGTCCATTGGTGCTGTGGTCACCACCACATCTGTGCAGCAGTCGACCCTCGTCTGTGGTTTTGCCTTCTATGGTTTTAGCTACTGTGATTCAAAAAATATTAAATGGAAACTTCCAGAAAAAAAACAATTCATAAGTCTTAAATAACTTTCATTACAGGATATCGTTATAATTGTTGTACTGTACTATTAGTTGTTATTTCTTTATTGTTGTGTGTGTATGTGTGTATGAGAGAGAGAAAGAGAGAGAGAAAGAGAGAGAGAGAGAGACAGACTAGGGATTGAATCCAGGGGGGCTCAACCACTGAGCTACATCCTGGTCTCTCTTTTTCTTGAGACAGGTCTTGCTAAGATGCTGAGGCTGGCCTCAAACTTGCACTGCCTTATGAGTCCCCGGGGTTACAGACATGCACCACCACGCCCAGCTGATATCCCTTACTAAGCCTGATTTACAACTAAACTCCACCTTGGGCACATTTGTGAAGGAAAAACCACTCTCTAGAGAGCTTGGTACTCTCTGCAGTTTCAGGCCTCCATTGGGGTCTGGGGGTCAGGGGGACCACTGTGCCTGGCAGTGAGGGAAGCTAGAGAATTTGGAGAGAGCAGCAGGGAGCACAACAACTGGAAAGCCAGAATCCCAGGAAACACATAGGTGGATGGGCCTTGTCCTTCTCAGACACACATGTCCTAAACATGAAGGCCAGTGCTTCTGGGAATGTGGTTTTTCTCCATGTTGCCTGGAGAGGGAGAAGTCACCTGTATCAGGAATCCTCGCCACAGGGAGCTGGGAGAGATCCCTCCTCTGCCTTCACTTCTCCCAACCCCAAAAGCTTCTCTCCCTCTCCTGAGCAACTGAGCATTGCTCAAGCTCAGCCACACCCTTCGCACTCCGAGCATCGAGAGCCATGGCGTCTCACCAGATCCAGGTCAAACCGAATGAACTCCAGCCCAGACACCAAGGTCAGGAAGAGCGTCAGGTGGTCGTGGCTGCAGACCAGGGCGTTCCTGAAAGACATGGAGGAAGGGACACTGGTGTTCTGGGTCTGGTTGCCGGCTCAGCCCAACCTCACTAGCAACCAACTGTGTTGCAACGAGATATGTGACAGCCCCGCCGGCTGGGGCACTCGTCCCCACTCCCTTCTTCCCAGCATTCTCCTGGGTGTGAGCCACACGGCACTCGCCGGCCACTGTCTCTAGAGCTGGGCCTGTGGCATAAGGCTTGTCAGACTCCCAGCAGTTGCTGTAAATAATCTGTCCCTGCAGTGACCCCAACAAGGGCTGAGGCAGAGGTGGAACACAGGCTCAGTCTGAGGCAGGGCACCAGCTGTGCACAGGCTCCGCAGGACCCAGAGCTGCCAGAGGAAGCCACCACACTTCCAGCAAGCCCCCCAGGGCTCTTTGGCCACTGCCACTGTGTCCTCAGCATGCAGTGCCAGGCTAGGTCTCTGATGTGGCACAGTAGGGTATCCACATGTGACAGGAAGCTTTGGGAGGAGGCTCAGGGGAGCTGGAGGCGATGAGACAGTGCCGCACTCACCTGACGTAGTACTTCTGCAGCAGGCTCAGGTTCTCCTGGAACAGACGCAGGTAGCTCTCCAGGGAGTTCTCGTTGAGGGCCAGGTACAGCCAGGCCCGGCCTGCAGGCCAAGGCAGAGAGGAGAAAGGGCCGCTGAGGACCAGGCTCTCCGACCACCCTCAGGCCCCCCCATGGCCGGCCAGGAACATCTGAGAGAGGGCAGGGACACACTCGGCCAGGCTGAGCTGTGTGTGGACTCTGTCCTGTCCTGCAGGCTAACCCAGATCCCAGCTCGGGACAGAAACTAGAGTCCTCCCCTGGGCTCAGCCTGGGCTCTAAGAGCAGTCCAGTTCTCGTCTACGTCACGCTCCCCCTCATCCCCAAAGCACCCACAAACTGTCACGTGCAGGGAAAATGGGGTCTTGTGGAGCATCTTAACGCCCCTGCCACCAGATGCCACAAGGCAGGCAGTCTCCCAGGGCTGACCGGGCTGAACCTGAGCCCGAGCTGCCCATGGCGGGGTGTGTGTGTGACTGGCCTCTGCCCCGTGTCTCCCTGGCACTACTCACTGCGCCCCAGGTTGGTGGCCACGTGCTGCAGCACCTCAATCTGCTTGATGGCCTCTCTCCGGGTGAAATGCACGACAAGCACCCAGTAACCAGAGGAGAGGTCTTGCAGCCTGTGAGGACAGGAGGGCAGCGCTGGGGCCTGGGTGGGGCTGACCCACCAGCTGCCACCAGTCAGGCCACAGGCAACCTGTGCGTGGCCCCGAGCCCTCCCCCAGGTGGGTGCGCCTGCCACGTGGGTTCACAGAGCTACCTGGGATAGCTGTGGCCCACTTCAGCGAGACCAGCCTCCCTTGGCAAGGCAGACAGGAACTAAGGCAGATGAGGCCGGGCATTGCCTTCTGCAGGCACCAGGGCTGGGCACCCACTCACCCGTACAGCAGCGCGTGGTCCAGGTGCTCGCACAGGCGCTGCAGGACCTTGTCGTGGTTGCGGATGGCAGGGGTCTCGTCCTCACATGCGGCAAAGTAGCTCTGCAGCTGGAAGAAAAAACGTCAAATGTGGATAAAGAGCAGGGCTACAGAAGTTCAAGAATCAAGAAGGCAGCTGAGAAAACCCCTGCCAGATGACATCCCCACAGTGACCTTCAGTCTGCCTTAAAAGCCCGGCCCTGCTGCCGATCCACCCTGGAGTTCCAGAGGATAAAGCCCGACTCCTCACAGCCCTGTCCCCGAAAGTCCTTCAGCAAGCGCCTTGCGTGACAAGATGATGCTGGTGAGCGAGTCCCAGGCACACACCGGGTCTGGCCAGGGGCACCACGCAGTGTACCATCCTCATAGCTTACAGCACCCACACCTGCACAGGCACCCGGAGCTCAACAACAGCGGTCCTGCGCGGAGCTGGCTGCCCTCTGCACACACCAAGGCCAGTGTCCTTGCAGAAGGCTGCTCAGGGGCCATGGACGGCCTGAGGACACTGGCAAGGCTGAACGTGGATCTGGGCGCATGCCAGGCTCATGTCGGGCCCTGCACCAAGGAGGACATTGTTCCCAGGTCCAACTGATGCAAGGAGATTTGGAGGGCAGGTGGGTGACCCACAGCACAGAGCGGGCTCTGTGAAGACCGCGGCAGCTGGGTCAGCCCCTGAGGGCCAAGATGCCGCGCTCCGGGTCTGCGTCCCCTGCAACTGCAGCAAAGCCCTGGGAGAGACGTCTGACCTGGCTCAGGTTAGCACGACCTGGTTAGCCGTTGCCAGAGGGAGAAGCTCGCAAGACACAAGAGCACAGACCTGGTCTCAGGTTTGAACTCTGGGGACAAAGGTGTTCTGAAGCGTTTTCTGGAAGCAGTGGCCGCAAGGGCTGCAGCAGGCAAGACACGTCCATGCACCAGGAAGCATGTGCTCCTGGAGGGAGGCCAGCCATTCAGCCCCACAACAAATGGCCTCTCTACCCCGTGGCCCAGGGCAAGCCCAGCAGCCCTGCTGGCTGGGGACAGTCCTGTGGGGTCTGCCCATCCCCCAGGCAGGCAAATGGTGCCTCAGGAGGAAAGGCTTCAGGAGATAAAGACAGAGAAGGGAACCGCCAGACCTGCCCTGTGCCTCTGCAGTGGCTGGAGGCACTCCTGCAGGCTTCAGGGTCAAGTTCAACACAGGTATTAGGGAAAAAGGTACTTTAATTTTTAATTTATTTTCTTCTTCTTTTTTTTTTTTTTGGTAGCAGAGTTTGAACCCAGGGGTGCTTAACCACTGAGCCACATCCCCAGCCTGTTTTATTTTTTATTTAGAGACAGAGTATCCCTGAGTTGCTTAGTGCCTCACTAAGTTCCTGAGGCTGGCTTTGAACTTGCAATCCTCCAGCCTCAGGCTCCCAGCCACTGGGATTACAGACTGCACCACCACAAGGGCTTGTTTTTTAATTTCAAAATGTGAGATCAGAGCATCTTAAATAGATGAAAGGCTCCTTAGAGATGTATCATAACTTCCTCATTTAAAAAGCAAGACCCGAAAGAGGCAGGGGATTTCCATGAGAACAGATGAGAGATCAAGGCAGCAGAGGAAGGGGACAGACTGAGGGAGTCGAGGGGGATGGGAAAGAGGAGGAACAGTGGGACAAATCTGATCAGACACCCATGACACACATAAATACACCACGGTGAATTTCACCTTGATGTATATCCATAATGCACTAATGTTCTAAGAACTATAAATAAATAGAAAAAAGATCAGCAAAGAAAAAGGGAACAGGAGGGGGAGGAGGGGAGGAAAAAGGGAAGTACTGGAAATTGACTTGGAGCAAATTATACTCCATGCATAATTATGTCAAAATGAACATCAATATTATGCATATCTATAATGAACTAATAAAAAAATGTAAGGGGCTGGGGATATAGGTCAGTTGGTAGAGTGCTTGTCTTGCATGCACAAATCCCTGGGCTCAATCCCCAGCAACACACACACACACACACACACACACACAATTTAAAAACCCTGTAATCCCAAATGCTCCAGAAGCTGAGGCAGGAGGATAGTAAGTTCAAAGCCAGCCTCAATAACTCAGCAAGACCCTGTCTCAAAATGAAATGAAAAATGCGGGGGATGTGGCTCTGTTGTTGAGTGCCCCTGAGTTCAACTCCCGTTACTCTCCCCCAAAAATAAATAAAATTTCAGAAAAGGGAGGCTAAGGGTGTAGCTCAGTGGTAGAAGAGTTGTGGAGCAGGTGAGAGGCCCTGGGTTTAGTCCTCAACACTACAAAAAATAATTAGCTAGGAAAATAAAAACATCAAAAGCATAAGAAGGTTTATTCGTCTTCTTGATTATGAAAGTAGCCTCAGCTGTGGTGACACTGGAGTGAGGGGGTCAGGATGCGTGTGGGCGTGTGCATAGGTGTGAACAGGGAGGCGGCCCAGGCCAGGAAATCCCGGCAGGCAATGAGATTTTTAGCCGATAGGCAGGAACTAGGATTCCTTTCTCAAGCCAAGGTAACAAAATTAAATGATCCACAGACAACAGCCGTTTACTGGGAAAATATAGGCAACATGAAGGTGTGCATGATGCCTCAAGTCCTCCTGCTGTCCTGGTCCCCTGTGGACAGCAGGGTGCTGTGCCACAGAGCCACACCCTCAGCCCGTGGACAGCATGGGGCTGCACATGGAGCAATAACCTCAGCCCTTTTTACTTTTTTTTTTTTTTTTGAGACAGGGTCTCACTCAATTACCCAGGCTGGCCTTGAACTAGAGATCCTCCTACCTCAGTCTCCTGAGTAGCTGGGATTGCAGGTGTGCGCCGCTGCACTGGTTTCTTTTACAGCTTTAGGACTTTTTATTTTATTCTATTTTTTTGTAGTGCTGAACATTGAACCCAGGGCTTTGCACATGCTAGGCAAGCGCTCGACCACTAAGCTACACCCCAACCCTTTTTTTTTTATTATTATGTTCAGATCTTTTATTATGTGCAGTAAGGATCCAGCTTCATTATCTTCTGGAAGGAAACCATTTCCTCATATTAATGAATGGACCAGCCCTCCCTATTGAGATGTGACTGGATATGCCCCTTTCTAAACTATTCTGTGTTATTGATCTGCTGTCATTCTGTGTCCGCACCCTGTTTTTAATTATTTTCACTTTATTCATTACTTGGATGTGGGCAGATAAGTCTACTCCTTCCCCTATCCCAATTACTCTTTTTCAAAACTGTTTTGATCATTCCAACCCAATCTTTTAGAATCAAATTTCATTATAATTCCCTTCTGGGTTTTTAATAGATTCATGCTGAATCCAGAGATTATCTGTGGAAAGAAATGAAATCTTTGCAATATTGAGTCTTTCTATCGAGGACCGTTGACCCCCAGCCCATTTATTAAGGCCTTTTTTGTTTTCCGGTTCTGGGGATTGAACCCACAGATGCTCTACCACTGAGCTATATCCAGCCCTTTATATTTTTTTAATTTGAGACAGAGTCTCACTAAGTTGCTCAGGCTGTTCTGGAACTTGCCATCCTCCTGCCTCAGCTTCCCAAGAAGCTGGGATGTGCTGCTGCGCCCAGCTATTCAGGACTTCTTCCCCTTGACCATGAGGAGAGGGCTCAGGAGGTGGGACACAGGGTACTGCTGCTACAGAGCTGCACACTTTTGTTAAATTACTTGACACTTTAACCCTAATTTTTTGTCGTCTATAACACATGTTACAAGGATTTTTTAGAGCTGAGCTGTCAAATCCGTAGCCTCTACCCCATGAGGCTATTTAAGCTTAAATGTAAATGAAACAAAATTTTAAAAATCAGCTCCAGTTGCACTAGCCGCATTCCAAATGCTCAGTGGCCACATGTGGCCAGGGGCCACTGCATTAGTGTAAGTCCAGAGCATGTCTGTCACCGCTGACACTTTGCTGGGATACTACTGCACAGGTCAGGTGAGCAGCAGGTGCTCACTAAGCAGTGGAGATTATTTACAATGTTGAACCCATTTTTCTTGGTCACACCAGTGGCACAGCACTGGATAAGCATAAATTCAGATGCAAGCGCACAGCGCTGCCTCTGCTCTGTCCCTCACCTCCTCTTCACCAGCAGGGTCCTAACTCCTACTCTTGGTACTGGTACTTCACCACTGAGCCACATCCCCAGCCCTTCTTATATTTTATTTAGAGACAGGGTCTTGCTAAGTTGCTTAGGGCCTCACTAAATTGCTGAGGTTAGCCTTGAACTCAGCCTCTAGACCACTGGGACCAGTGCCCTCTTTAATCATTCTTTACTAAAAGAGTAATCCCATCATCTCAGGTGACAAAATGAGCCTGAATCAATGCTATAGCCCAACACAGATCTCCTACTGAAAAGGAAAAGGAAAAACAATGTCCAGGAATCAATAATGCATAGGGCTGGGGTACGGCTCAGGGGCAGAGCACTTGTCTGCCAAAGCCCTGAGTTCATCCCCAGCACCAAAAAAAAAAAAAAGAAGAAGAAGATGATAAATGATGCAAGAGCCCGTGGAGCTGTGTCAACAGCTTGGGCTTGTGCCTTGGGATCTGGTCAGCAAAGCATGGCACCAAGGTAAATAGAAGCAGATGCGCTGTCCCTTAGCCACAGACAGGCCACAGCCAATGGCTACCAGCAAGACTCTGAAAGAACAGCTGTGGAAGACAACCCTCACATGAACAAGGACCCCTGGATGACAGGACTGGGACGAGCACAGCAGACAGCCCAGCCTGGGAGACAACTGCCATCTTCCAGCCCAGAGACACTTGTGGGGAGCCGATGCCGGCTGTGGCGCGAGCCACATTTACCAAGCACTGCTCAGTGTGTGGATTCTAGGGTCAGATAATATGCTTGAATCCGACTCTGCAACTCACTTGCTATGTGACCTCTAAACTCGGTGTCCCCATCTTTAAAATGGGCTTAGTACCTTCCTTGGAACCCCTCTAAAGGATGTCACAAGGGTTCAGATGATGGTCGCACTGTATTGATCAAAGGGCGTGACACCTTGTAAACACTCAGGTGCCAGCAGCTGTGATGACAGTGCAGCTCAGGAACATACTTAATCATCAGAGCAACCCCATAAAGTGGGTCGCCAAGCGAGTAAGCAGCAGAGCCAGATTTTAAACCCCGGTCTTTTCTCTCTTTCTCTTTCTTTCTTTCTTTCTTTTTTTTTTTTTTTTTTGAA
Source organism: Marmota marmota marmota (assembly GCF_001458135.2). Classification (NCBI taxonomy): domain Eukaryota; kingdom Metazoa; phylum Chordata; class Mammalia; order Rodentia; family Sciuridae; genus Marmota; species Marmota marmota. Next base: position 43,002,288 of record NW_026000082.1, read on the forward strand.
CCTAGGGGCTTTTTACCGCTGAGTTACATCCCCAGTCCTTTTTATTTATTTTTTTTAATTTTGAGTCTCATTAAGTTGCCCAGGCTAGTCTCAACCTGCCATCCTCTGCCTCGGCCTCCCATGTAGCTGTGGTTGCAGGCATGCGCCTCATACCCAGCTCTCCCAGGTCTTTTCACCAAATGTGAGCTCCAGAACCTGAGGGAATAATGTACACAAATGTTAGGACATCTGCATTCCTTCCCTATATGTTTTAGGAGAATTAAAAAAAAAAAAGCAGTGTCCCTTCCTAAATCAGGAGAACTGAAGAGCCATGGTTGATATGGACTCTGGGTCGTCTGTAGTCGGTTCCTTGCAGGCACTGAGGCCCGCCAGGCCGTTTCTGAGAAGGTGTGCCAGTGACCCTCCCTCCTGTGCCCCACACCAGCTTCCCTCAGAAACAAGGAAGTGTCTTTTGAGTCACAATAAGCCCTAGCTGCTCGGAGGAGACCCCACTCCTAGGAAGAAATTCATCCCGCGGCTTAAGACTGTCAAGTCGCTCTGCTGTTGGCCTCTGTCCATGTGGACCTGGAGAAGGCAGAACACTCCTGGCATGGGGTGAGTGGAGTTGGCCGGTATGGCCAGGGGCTTGCTCTTGTTTTTGCCAATAAAGTTTTATTGGAACCCACATCTATACCTGCTCTGGCATTACAACAGCCAAGTTGAATAAAGGCAACTGAGACTATATGGCCTGCAGAGCCCGAAATACTGACTATTCAGCTCTGTAAGAAGAAACCTGCTGATCTGCTGGGTAGAATTTGGCAGCGGGGGCAAGCACCCTTGGGACAGGTTGGGCTGGGGAGGTGTCTCTTGCTCAAAATTCAGTTCAGCAGTGGCCAGAGAGGGTGGCTCAAGCCTGCAGAGTCAAGTCATCCAGGTCAAAAATATAACTGAAGGGCTGGGGTTGTAGTTCAGTGACAGAGCACTTGCCTAGCACATGTGAGGCCCTGGGTTTGATCCTCAGCACTGCATAAAAATAAATAGCCCGGGGGCGTAGTGGCACTCGCCTGTAATCCCAGCAGCTTGGGAGGCTGAGACAGGAGGATCACGAGTTCAAAGCCAGCCTCAGCAATGGCGAGGTGCTTAGCAATTTAGTGAGACCCTGTCTCTAAATAAAATACAAAATAGGGCTGGGGGTGTGGCTCAGTGGTTGAGTGCCCCTGAGTTCAATCCCGAGTACCAAAAATAAAAAATAAATAAATAAAAATAAAAAATAAATAAAGGTATTGTGTCCATCTACAAAGAAAAATATTTTTAAAAAAATATTACTGAGGGCTGGGGCTGGAGCTCAGTGGTAGAGCGTTTGCCTGGCATGGGTGAGGCCCTGGGTTCTACCCTCAGCGCCACATAAAAATAAATAAATATGTGTCCATCTATAACTAAAAAAATTTTTTTTAATTACTGAGCACCTACTTCATGTACATCAGGTACTATTCCTTTTATTTATTTACTTCGCAGTACTAGGGATTGAACCCAGGGGCCTTCTGCCACTAAACTACTACATCTACATCCCTAAAGCTGCTGCTGCTGCTGCTGCTTCTTTTTCTTTTTTTTAAACAGGGTCTCACTAAGTTGCCTAGCTAGGCATGAACTTGCAGTTCTGCCTCAGTCCTCGGAGTAGCTGGGATTACACATGTATGCCACTGTGCCCAGTAGATACTATTCTTTTACAAAGTCCTTAAGTCCTTATAAAACTTACATTCTGGTGGCAGAGATAAACTATGTGCAAATATATAAAATAGAATCCGGGAACCATAAGTGCTATTTAAAAAAAAAAGGCAGGGCTAGGCACAGTGGGGCACACCTGTCATCCCAGCTACTGATGAAGCAGGAGGATTGCAAATTCAAGGCCAGCAGGATAAATTACCAAGGCTCTGGCTCTAAATAAAAAAATAAAAAGGGCCAGAAACAGTTCCGTGGTAGAGAGCATGCCTAACATGCACAAAGCTGTTACCATGCACAAAGTTCCCCAGAACCAAACAACCCAACAAAAACAGAGGCAGGGTATGCAGGCCAGGCGCGGTGGCACACGCCTCTAATCCCAGTGACTCAGAAGGCTGAGACAGGAGGATCAAAAGTTCAAGGCAGCCTCAACAACTTAGGGACACCCTGTCCCTAAAATAAAATGGAGCTAAGGTTGTGGCTCTGGGATGGAGCTAAGGTTGTGGCTCTGCGGTATAGCACGTGCCTAGCACGTGCAAGGCCCTGGGGGTTCAACCCTCAGCACCACATAAAAATAAATTAAAAAAATAAAATAAAGGTATTGTGTCCAACTACAACTAAAAAATTAATATTTAAAAAAAAAGAAGGGGCTGCGGCTGGGGCTGTGGCTGTCGCTCAGTGGTAGAGGACCCTGGGTTCTATCCCTGTACAGCAAAACAAAACAAACTGAGCTGGAGAAGGTGCCCCCGAGGGCAGGGCTGTGGAGGTTTCTGGGGGCAGAGTGCCCCAGTTAGGGAACAGCAGCCGCAGCAACTGAGGACCATTAGAAAGGGAGATGCTGGGAAACTTGATGAAGGAAACCTGGGTGAGGGGGCAGGACACAGAGAGGGAGGGTGGGAAGTGTGAGGGGAACCTGCTTAACAAGCAAGCATGTCCAGAAACAGCCTTAATGAATGAAGCAATTGGAGCTGCAAAACTCAGCAGAAATTTGATGATATTAAGGAAAATTTTTTAATTTTTTTGTACCAAGAGGTGCTATAAACTGGCCTACAGCCACACACCTTTTCCTTTATTTTTTTACAATTTTGAGACAGGGTCTCGATAAGTTGCTGAGGCTGGCCTTGAACTTGTGATCCTCCTGCCTCAGCCTCCTGAATGAATCACTGGGATGACAGGTGTGTGCCATGGTACCTGGCCAACTTTTTAAAGATGTAAAGGTGGTATTGGGTTATATGAGAAAAGAGTCCTCATCTTGGAGCAATAGATACTGAAGTATTTTTGGATGTCTGGAATCTGTTTCAAAATAATGGAGGGATGCGGGCATAGCTGACGCAAGACTTTCCATGAGATGATGAGAGAGGTGGGAAGAGGAGGGGGAAGAGGGGGAAGAGGGAGGAGAGGGAGGAGAGGGAGGGAGCTGCAAGGAGGGAAGGAGAGAACAAAGGAGCACGTGACAGGAGAGCAAATATGGAAAACTCCTTGGACCAGTTTTGCCAAAAGGGTGTTGGGAGAACAAGAACGGGTGGAGTCAGCCAGAGAGTTCCTTCCAGAACAGGAAAGAGGAGAGGGGCTCCCCTGTCCCGGGGAGGTAGCCACAGACGTGAGCCAGAGGCAGGTGGGCTGGTTCTCCTGACCAAGGGAGGATAAAAAAGTTCTCATCAGAAGAAAATCTAGAAACAAGCAAGGTCAGTTGAGGGTGCAGAGGCCGCTCATTCTTACAGTGCCCTTTAGAACTATGCTCCCCAAGGTCCGGGAGCGGCCTGGCCTCCATCTCAAACACCCAGGATGGGCTAAATGACTCTTCTGTCTGGTTTTTGGGGGGACTCAGGCACCAGGCCTGGGGACAGCTGGTTCAGCTCATCCCAGAGCCCTTCCCAGCCAGGGGGTGGGTGCTCCCTGAGCCCCCTGGGCAGACTGGCCATCAGGAGACTAAGCCAGACCCCGTGGCTTCGGGGAAATGTGGGCGGCACTCTCCAGCAAGCCAAGAATGCCTGACGCAGAGCCTTTTAATCAGGGTTGGTCCCACTCTGCTCTGGGCTGCCCTTGTTTTGTCTCTTTCGTAGACACACAAACACAAAACACTGTAAGTGCCATAGCTAGTACCAAGCAGCCCTTCCAGATTGTTCTATAATAGGTAACTCAAAGGCAGCTGTGAAAGATTATAAATGGGCAAATGAAAAGATGGTTACAGCCGGGCACAGAGGCACACACCTCTAATTCCAGTTCCTTGGGAGGCTGAAGCAGGAGGACCACAAGTTCAAGGCCAGCCTGGGCAACTTAGCAAGACTCTGTCTCAAAAAGCAAAAAGGGCCGGGAATGAAAATAAGTAGAGCACCCCTTAAACCAGTCCCCTGAGCTGGGGAAAAAAAAGAAGAAGAAGAAGAAGAAAGTAAGGAAGAAAAGATGGTGACCTCCTTTCTCTCTCCCAAGTCAGTCAAGCCACAGGATTTGATGCTGCCAGCCCAACAGATGGGAGATCTGGATCCAACTCTGCCACTGACTCCCAGGCTATCCTGGGAAGGAGGAGGGGTAACACCTCTATATTTAGAGAGGACAAAATCCTGCTCCAACAACATCAGGAAGCTCTGCAGGGCTGAGAGTGGGCTGAACACACGGGTGCTCCACCTGGTGACCACTACAGGCTCCTCCGCGACCCCTGCCATGCCTGTCCCTGCTTACCCACAGAACGCAGGCCTATGGCTGTAGGAAAAACTCAGCCTGGCGCCACCTGAGGCATGCTCTCATGGGGGAGATCACCAGGTAACAGCAGCCTCCCTACTAGCTCCAAGGAGACCAATCGTATTTAGATGACAGCAAGTTTAGGACAGCCTCAGCAGTTGAGGTCTAGGAGACAGAAATCCAAGAGCAGGAAAGACCCCAACCAAAGGGCTGCTTTCTCACCTCAAACTGTCCCAAGAATTAAATCAGCCATGCACAGTGGCACACACCTGTAATCCTACTCGGGAGGCAGAGGCAGGAAGATTCCAAGTTCAAGGCCACACTGGGCAACTTTGGCTCAACTGAACCTTAGAGACAGACTGTAGCAAAGACCCCCAGGTCCCCTTAGTCTACAAGGCCTGTCCTGAGACCCTGCAGGAGCACTGTGGGTGAGGACAAGCCTCGGGAGAAGTGACAGGTGCAGCCAGCCTTGTGTTTTGGAGTCCTACTCCAGCATGGCCACTGATTGGGCAAACCGTCCCCAGATCTTCTGGGACATTCTTCCTCTCCAGGGCAGGTCCCCAGAGGAAAGGCAGAGTTCAGGCCACTTGTACCATTTACTACCTCATAAGTTGGGGTACCCCTAAGCCTTGATGCATGGACTCCTCAGTGAGGGACCCCAAGAGGACTAGTGGGGATCATGGCAGCTGGACAAGGGCTGCTGTGGTCAGAGCTATCTACTGTTCCCTTGGGGAGGCCACTGTGACACCTCACCCCCGCCCTACCTTGCATCAGCCCTATGGGCCAGCCTCAGGCAGATCTGAAGGGAAAGGCCAGCGCTCTTGATCTATCCCCTCAGAAATAAACAAGCAGACAAGCCAATAAATGCTTTCGTCTTAGCCAGGCTTCTTAAGAGCAATGCCTGTTACACCCCCCAGGCCTGGATCCCCACTGCCAACAGCATGTCTATGGAGGATCTAGCAGCGTCCAAGGCGAGGCCGGAGCTGGCTGGAGAGCCCTTAGTTTTTAGCAGCAGTTTCCCAGGACTCAGTGAGAACCTCCGTGCAGGAAGCGTGAAGGGAGCCAGAGACTGGGGCGGGGTGTCCGTGAATGGAACTGACTGCTGAACCTGCTGGAAAGGCAGCAATAATCGCTCAGCCAGAGCCTCCCATTTTAGGAGGGAGACTGGGGCTCAGGCTTCGCCCAGTGTCCCTCTGCTTCCTGCAGTCTCGGCCAGATGCCCTCCAGGAGAAGGCCAGTGCTGGAGGCGGCCACCCACCTGGGTGAAACAGCTGTTGAGCCGGGGTGGGGCTGGGTGTACCTGCCCAAACCCTCAGAAAGTGCTCCTCCTTGCACCCTCCCCAGGAGGGCAGAGCGCGGGGCACTGGGCCATCCCAGGGCTTCAGTGACTGAACGGAATGGGGAGGTAGGGGCTGGGCAGGAACACTCTAGCTGCTTCTTCCTAGATAGCGTGAGGGTGTCAGCAGAGGTTCCGGTTGCTGGTGACTGCTGCTCCACCAACCCAGGCAACCGTGATGCTTCTGCCTTACTCTAGTGATTATAGAATCCCTAACCCGAGATCCCACCCCTTCTTAGCCAGGAAATGACAACCAACCACAGGACAGCGGACTATGGGGCAGAAGAACTCAGAGCCCTCCCTGCATAAGAACCAGAGGTCCTTGATTTGGAGAAGATGGTCCTCTAAATGGGCATGAAAAACCATGTCCTTCAGCTGAGGTCCCTGGGGGATGGCCAAGCCCCTGCCCAGGAAGGACCTGTGCCAGGCCGTGGGGACTGGCTTGGACTGGCTGGATCCCTCCCCCAGCAGAGCTGTCACAAAGGGTTGGCCTGCCATGGCCCGCACTGCTTCACAAGCAAGACTGGTGAAACTGAGGCTTCTTAGCCACTTATTTGCCACCAAATACAGCACCAGCTCCACATTTTCCTTCTCGATCTCCCAAATTGCTGCTGCTGGTCCCTTTGCTGGAGACCTGTAGGTGCTCTGCTCTGACAGCTCTGCTGAAAGCAAAAGGCAGGTAGGGAATCATTCGTGGGTTTCCTTTTCCTGCGCTTCCTTTGGGGCGCAGGAAGGATGATGGCCAAGAAGGCCAGATCTCTCGGTACTTGGACCGAGCACAGTTTCTACAGTTAAACGCTCCTCCCACCAGGAAGGAGAGAGCACAAGCCTCAAGGCACTGTGACCGCTCTGCTCTGGAACCTGGGACCAAGGATGTCTCTCAGAGTGGGCAGAACATGGCGAGGCTCTGCCAAGAGGTTCCTAGGCAAACACCAGAGGCCCAGAAGCCACGCTGGCCTGGAAGCCACGGGCAGGCCTGGCGCCACCCCGTTCTCCCACTGCGGGGCTGGAGGCGGGCATCTGCAGGAGCCCTGCCTGGGGTTCTGAGCACCCCATGCTCAGGCCTGCTCACGCCCTGACGGGAAGAGGGCAGTTTCTCAAAGCCTCATTTGAGCCAGGCCTGTGGAGCCTGGAGCCGGCTGGCTCTGGGTTGTCTTTCACTTCCCCTTTCCTGGGGCTGCGCCTGTGCAAGACCACTCAAGCAATCCCACCCAGACACCACTGGGGTGCTGGAGGAAAACAGTCCCCAGAGTCCCTGTCTAATCACATGGCGGGGACCCCGATTTCCCTCCAAGGCCTGAGCAGGTAATCAGCTACCCCAGGGTGAGGAAGCATGGGGGAGCGGGGACTTCACAGATCACAATCCATGGTTGGTCGGTTGGTTGGGTTTTCTCTAGGGATTGAAGCCAGGCGCTCTACCACTGAGCTCCTCCTTGGTCCTTTTCATTTTGAATTAGGGCCTCACTAAATTGCTGTGGCTGGCCTTGAACTGGCCATCCTCCTGCCTCACCCCATCCCCTATAATCCCAGCGACTTGGGAGGCTGAGGCAGGAGGATTGCAAGTTGTTTGAAGCCAGCCTGGGCAACCTGGCAAGACTGTCTCAAAATAAATTTTAAAAATTAAAAGGGTTGGAGGGCTGGGGTTGTAGCTTGGGGCAGAGTGCTTGCCTAGCATGTGTGAGGCCCTGGGTTTGATCCTCAGCACCACATAAAAATAAATAGAGATATTTTGTCCAACTACTACTAAAAAAAATTAAAAAAAAAAATAAAATGAAGGCATGCTGTCCATCAAAATTTTTTTTAAAAAAGGGGCGGGGGTCGGAGGGCTTGGGCTGTAGCTCAGTGGCAGAGCGCATGCCTAGCATGTGTGAGGCACTGGGTTCTATTCTCAGCACCACATATAAATAAATAAAATAAAGGTCCATCAACAACTAAAAATATATTTTAAAAAAGCGGGACAGGGCGTTGGAGATGCTCAGTGTAGAGTGCCTGGTGGTCAAATATCATCAAAAGACACAAAAACAAAGAGCAAGAGCCAAAAAACTGCCTCTCATCTCGGCGGCACCCCTGCAGGCCTTCTGACTTTGGACAAGTGGCTTCTCCACTTCGACTGTGTGTCGACAGGCAGCAGAGCCATTACCATGCCCTCCTGTCCTCCCACAGCACTGGGCTGTGGAGATTCTATTGGTCACCACAGTTCCCGGGGAGCAGGATGATAGGAAACGAATACCTCCTCGTCACTTCTGTAATGAGAGCAAGGGGAGATGATAAGTCACAATACACAGATGGCGAAGCTGCTCTGGTGGCGAGAGAGGAGACACTCTCACACCCCGAGTTGTTGTATGACCAATGGATCAGTGGCCCCAACTTTCAGTTCCAGCCTAAAGGACTCTCCCAGAAACTGTCCCGATTCTCTGGCCTCAGATGGAAGCTCTAGGGTGTCCCCTCAAGCCAGCAGCAGGGAGAACTGTCAGGAGAGCTCACCCAAACTGGCCAGCGCCACCACCTGGCCCTCCAGGAGGCCAGCTCTCCGCTCCACCCCGCAGGGCAGGGCTCCAGATGCCACTGAGAGAGCCTCTTCACGGGCAGCGAGGCCACCTGTTCCCCTTGCACACGAGGGCACTGCCAGCTCTGGTGGCAACATGCCCTTCCCATGGTGGTGATCCTGAGGCCCAGACGTCACCAGATTCCTGGGGGAAGAATGACCCACCCGGGATCCCGAGGTACCTGCCGAAGCAATGCCAGCCTTCTCCCCTCAGCACACCTCTGATCCCTAGCCCTTCCTCCTGCCCTCCTATTTTTCCAGCACTGGGGACTGAACCACTGACCACGTGCTCAGGCTTCTGTATTTTATTTTGAGTCAGGGTCTCGCTAAGCTGCCCAGGCTGACCTTGAACTCCTGGCTTAGCGCCTGAGTACCTTGCGCCACAGCGCCACCCAGCCCCTCCCTGCCTTGGCATTAAAACCTGCCCTGACCTCTCCAGGTCAGGTCTCCAGGCCAATGGCTCCGCGAGCTGGCATGGGATTTTCAAGTTTTCTGTGAAATTCTCTTCACACTGGGTTCTAGCTGGAGAATCTGGAGGAAGACTCACAGGAATAGCCTGCTCCACTGGACACTCTGGGGTGTGATCTGTGACTACAGAGTGACCACAGTCAGCCTTGGTCCTCCCACTTGAATGTGACCTGCTTCTCTCTAGCCCCAGATGCAGGTGAGCTTCTGCCGCGTTCAAGACCTCACAAGGCCTTCGGATCTGGAAGGGCCTAAGCTAGGGCCACACCACGGAGACAGGCCTGGGAATGCTTGAGCCGGGCTGGAAGGACGGTAGTGACAAGCTTCCAAGACAAACCTGACGCCAGAGAAGCATTTCAGAAAAGGAGAACCAAATCCAAACCAAGCCAATGGGCGGGGCTCAGAAAAAAAAGTCTTCGCTTCTCCACCAGCGTCTATTCCTGGGCCGGGCGGGTGACCTGGATTGGCGCTCTCTGCCCACACTGGGGGCCCCTGGTTCCTCCTGGCCTCTATTATGCAAGGCCAGGAGCAAAGCTATGGCCAAGGCCAGGATCCAGGGAAGAGGAAGCAGGGAAGAGGGCCCTCCTTATAAAATGCTTGGGTAGTATTATTTTATTTAGATCTTTGCCCTGGAGATTCGGGTCCTTGGGGACTTCCAGAACAATTTCCCTTGAAGCCAGTGAGAACAAAACTATTGATCTAAACCCACACATACCTAGCAACCCTCTCCAGGAACGAGCTGATTTAAAGTACTGCAGACCCAGCTCTCGGGGACAAGGAGAGGGAGGAAAGGCCCTGCCCTCAGATCTTCACCGACAGACCAGGATGGCCAACAGCTGCGGCCAGTCACTGCTGTCCCCGGATTCCAGACTGACAAGGAGCCCCCTGCTCCACGTGGCACGTCTGCCGGAAATAGAGCCTAAGGTACCTGACCCAGGAGGACCTGAACAAGTCACTTCTGGTTAACCACCCCAGGACTCATTTCTCCTGCTTAAGGGGGAGGGGAACAGGGGCGGTTCCTATTCATTCTAGGTGCTTCTGAGCTGGATTTTTTTTTTGCTGTTGTTTTTGTTCTTTGATACTAGGGATTGAACCCAGGAGCCCCCAACCACGGAGTCACATCCCAACCCTTTTTATATTTTATTTTGAGGCAGGCTCTCCCTAAGTTGCTTAGGAACTTGCTAATTTGCTGGGGCTGGCTCTGAACTCGCCATCCTCCTGCCTCAGCCTCCTGAGCCTCTGGGATGACAGGCATGGCCACCTCACTACCTATTTTCTTAGATAATGTCCCTTCTCTGCACCTGACCAAGGTTCCTTAGGAAGGCAATGTCACTGCTTTGGGGAGTGCTCCCTGGTCACCTCCTCCACAGACTTCCCTGCCCATGCCCTGTCACAAGGTCTGTGTGACGCCTGTGTATTGCCACAGTCTGAAATCCTGTTTGTCCATCCCTTCATTTATTTCTCATCTCCTACTAGAATGTCACTTCCATGAAGGCAGAGACCTTATCTGCCTCCACAGCGAGTTCCCTGGGGCCTAGAACACGGGGACAGAGGGAAGGAGCTCAGCAGTGTTTTAAATAACTGAACACACGACCATGGGACAGAACTCAGAGTCCACGTCCACTCCACAAGCCTGATATGAAATGCGACAGATCAGGTCAACCACAAGCCAGAAGGTGACTCTGCGCCCGCCTCAGTGAGGACTTTTTTGGGTGCACACGTGTGTAAATAAAAATACCTAAAAATACCGCCTGTGGGCCAAAACAGCATGAGGCCTACTTTGGTAAATAAAGGTTTACTGGAACACAGCCACGCCCTGCATGGCGGTTGCTTTTGAGTTCCAAGGGCAGAAGAGAGGAGATGGTTCAACAAAGACCCCATGTCCCCAAATATTTACCATCTGGTCTTTCAAGAAAAAGCTTATAGGAAGCATAGCGTGGGGCTGGGGCTCAGGGGGAGAGCACTTGCCTAGCATGTGGGAGGCCCTGGGTTAATTCTCAGCACTGCGTGTAAATAAATAAAACAAAGGTCCATTGACAACTAAAAAAAAGTATTAAAAAAAAAAAAAAGCATAGTGTGACACACACGGAAAACTGCTCCCAAGTCATAATGGTGGCTTCCTTTGGTTTAGGCCTCACAGTGCACAGGCGCCGGCTGCGTGCTGAGTACCACAGGCAACTGAATTCTCCTTAGAACACCAGTAGGTTCTGGCTGTCACCAGCCAGGACTGACACAGTCAATGACAAACCCGGACTCCAGGCCCAGGCCCAGGCCCGAGAACCTCTGAAGCCTGTGTCTCAGCTTCTAGGCTGGATGGCTCCCCAGAGAGCACCTTCCGGCCCCACCCAGCAGGATCCCCTGCACACTCCTCACTGTCCCCAGAAGACCACCTGGAGGGCTCCACGTCCTTGGGATGCTCCTTCTAGTTTGGATGCCTGCTTCTTTTCCTTCTCTAAATTCTACCAATTTATCAGGACTTGGTGAAGCCTTCCTTCTCTGAGGGCTTCTCCTTGCCCTAGCTATTTTATTTAGTTAGTTATTTTTTTTTTAGTTGTAGATGGACACAATATCTTTATTTTTTTATGTGGTGCTGAGGATCGAACCCAGTGCCTTACACATTCCAGGCAACTCAACCACTGAGCTACAGCCCCAGCCCCTTATTTAGTTATTTTTAATTTGTGGTTCTAGGGACTGAACCCAGGGGTGCTTTACCGCTGAGCTACATCTCTGGCCCTTTTTTAAAGTTTTTGAGACAAGGTCTTGCTAAATTTCCCAGGCTGGCCTCAAACTTAGGATCTTCCTGCCTCAGACCCCCGAGTCCCTGGGATTACAGGCAATGTGCCACCACCCCCAGAACCCTAATTATGTTTAAAATTTCCCCCCCAAACTGTTAGAGGGCCAAGGCTGCTTCTTACAGCAGATCATTTGCTTAAACTGCATGTGTACTTAACAGACTCACTCCTCAAAAACAGGACAAAACTCAAAACTGAAAACCACTGCCTTCCCTTCCCTGGAGATGATGCTGTTTAGTAGAACCACCTGCCATCCAAAATGCCAACACGCAGGGCACGGTGAAGCACCCTGTAATCCCAGAGACTCAGGAGGAGGATCGCAAGTTCAAGGCCAGCCTTAGCAACTTAGGGAGACCCTGCCTCAAAATAAAAATAAATAAAAGGGCTGGGGATATAACTCAGGGGTAAAGCGCCCCTGGGTTCAATCCCGGGTACCAAAAGTTAATAAATTATTAATAATATCAAATAAAGAAAGAAAAGAAACAAAATGCCAACATCCTGCTAGGATGCTTCTCTATTAACAACTCAGCAACCACAGGCTTTGTTAGCCTCTGCTACTCGCTCCCTGCCCAGAACCGTGGAACCACGGGGTTTGTTCCGTCCTGCTGACCGTCCGACTCTAATAGCCCCCAAATCCTATCTCCATCCAAGAACACAGTTCCCTGAGATTCAGGTAGGATAACAGCTATGTCACCTCTTGGGTGCTAGAGTATGTGCTGCTCATCACAAAATCTAGGTGTGACAACAGTGGAACTCATCTGGGCACAACGGCACACAACTGTAACCCCAGCAACTTGGGGTTGTCTCCAAATAAAAATGGGCTGGGGATGTAGTTCAATGGTAAAGCATTCCTGGGTTAAATCCCCAGTACCAATACTACTACTACTACCAACTACTACTGATAGTAATAATAAGACTACTGATAATAAGATAAGAAGAAGGAAGGAAGGAAGGAAGGAAGGAAGGAAGGAAGG
>NW_026000082.1:43015074-43068260 GCF_001458135.2 Marmota marmota marmota
AAAAAAAAAAAAAAAGTTCGAAAATACTCTGTAAACACAGTAATACACAGCACACCTTTCTTTTTTCTTTCTTTCTTTCTTTTTTTTTTTTTTTGTGGTGCTGGGGATTGAACCCCCGGCAGGCCTTGCTCATGCTAAGCAAGTGCTCTACCACTGAGTTATATCCCCAGCCCCAACACAACATTTTTTTTTGCAGAAATACACATCTCATTTTCTTCCTGCAACATCCTTTAAAAAGAAGCAGTAATGTACTCCCAGTTTGAGAGGCTGAGGCAGGAGACTCAAAAGTTCAAGGCCAATCTCAGCAATTTAGCAAGACCCTCAACAATTTAATGAGACCTTGTTTCAAAATAAAACAAAAAGGGCTGGGGATGTGGCTCAGTGGTAGAGGGCCCCTGGGTTCAATCCTCAGTACCAAAGACAAACAAACAACAACAAAAACCTGTAAGACCATTTTACTGGTGGCAGGAGTGGAACAAAGGCAAAGCAACTCTCAGGGTGCTGTATGACAAATTCAGGTAAGACTGGTATTCGAGGACAAATCTGACCTGCAGACTGCTAGCCTGCGATGTCTGTTGCTGTAGCTGAACTGATTCCCATTAGAAGCAGATACCCTGATTCAGAAAACCACACACACTTCAGGATGCAGGAATCCTATGGCAGTTGTCTGAAACAAGCACACAGAGGAAGTGCTACCAAGTACAAATGGGTTACATAACAATCTGGAGGGCGAGAGGCGCCTGGCCCGCCTCAGACCTTGAAGAAGCAGAGCTGGTTCTACCACCAACAGAAAAGTACCAGCACCATGCTAGACGCTCTCATACTTCTATTAAATCTTCACAACAACTAATTTTATTCCTCTGTTAACAGATGAGAAACTGAGACAGGGAGAGGTTAAGGTTATGGGTTACTAATTGTCAGGGTGAGGATTCAATTCCCCAGGAGCAGGACTCTAGAATTCTTGTTCTCAACTGTGATGCTAGACAGGCCTTGAGTTGGGATGCACCCAGGGAAGAGTTTCCAGTTTCTAGTGAGCAACTTATATTTTCTGGGATGCATTTCAGCTCAATAAAATGTGCCTGGACAAACACATAATTTCTAAGCATCTTGACAAAGCACACCCAACTCCTTCACGAACAATAGCTGGATGTACAGAGTGGATCTCTGCCTTCAAATGATCCATGTTTTACATGGTTGGTGCCCATGTCTACCACCTCTCTGTCTAGGACTTCCCCAAGTTTTTTTTTTTTTTGAAGTTTAAAAACAAAATTGTTGGCCTTCCTAGAGCCATAGTTGGCCCAGATTAGACTGGAAAGCTCGGCAGTCTTTTCTGTTGTGACAGATGCACTGCTTGTGCTGTATATGTGTAATAAGAGTTGCAATACATTCTGCTGTCATTTATTTTTTTTAAATCAATAATAATAATTTAAAAAAAGATGCTCTGCTTCTTAACAAAGTCCTTGCTCCTCCTGCACGCCTCCCAGTGAGCAAGACGAACCGAGACCCCATTGCATTCGCAAAGCTCAGGACAACAAAATAAAAGTTCATTGGACCGCCCGTGTCACATCCCGATGGGCTTTTTGCAAGATTATTTGGGGTCTACTTTTCTTTTTAAGCCACACTTGTCTTTAGGAAGGGTAAAACTGCTGGCCCGGGTCACTTTCTGAGGAATGTCAGTGGGACAGAGCAGTTATTCACACACAGGGTGGTTTCACGAGTCCCCTTGTCTGGTTCCCTGAAGTGATGAAATAACCTAGTGAGTCTTGTCCCCACCAGGTCGTCCCCAGCTCCCAGATTCGGGGCTGACCAGGTGACCCAGGGATCAGTCATAAACAGGGGACATCCACTCCGGCCGCCCCGAGGGTCGCAGGATGAACTCCACCTTCTTTCCTGCGATGGCCACCGACGCGTGCCCTTGACAGGTGCTCCGCCGCACCTGGCCCCGCCGAGAGGCCCTGGCTGGGAAGGGCTCTGGGATGAGCTGAACCAGCTGTCCCCAGGCCTGGTGCCTGAGTCCCCCCAAAAACCAGACAGAAGAGTCATTTAGCCCATCCTGGGTGTTTNCTGGGCCCAGGGACCCCACCTACAGACCCACCTGGGCCCCAGACCCGCCTGTGCCCAGTGACCCCCACCTACAGACCCGCCTGGGCCCAGGACCCCACCTACAGACCCACCTGGGCTCAGGGACCCCCACCTACAGACCCACCTGGGCCCAGGGACCCCTCCACACAGACCTGCCTGTGCCCAGGGACCCCCACCTACAGATCCACCAGGGTCCCAGACTCAGCCTACAGACCCACCTGGGCCCCAGACCCACCTGTGCCCAGGGACTCCCACCTAAAGACCTAACTGTGCCCCGGGATCCCCACCTAGAGACCTTCCTGGGTCCTAGACCCACCTGTGCCCAGGGACCCCTGCCTACAAACCCACCTGGGCCTGGGACCCCAGCCCAGAGATCTACCTCTGCCTACAGACCATCTGGGAGCCCAAGACCCCAGCCATAGACCCTCCTAGCAGCCCTGGACCCTGGGCCCCAGACCCACCTGGGCCCCAGACCCACCTTGCAGGTGAACCCTGCCCACAGACCACCTGTCCCAGGACCCCTCAGCCAGCAGACCCCACCAAAGTCCCCCTGGGCCTCCTCAGTGCTCAGACCCAGGCCACTGGGACCCCTCAGCCAGCAGACAAAGGCCCTAGCACACTACCTTGGCCCTGCCTCCAGAACCCAGGCTACCTGGGCCCCATCAGGTGGCCACTTCCCAGTTGCTCATGCTCAAGGAGAGCCCTAACCTTCAAGTTGCTCCAGGTTCCTGGTGACCCTCTCCACCTCCAAAATACACCCTCTTAACTTCCCCTTCAGGTCTAAGGCCCTTCCTACCCAGATCCCACTTTTTCAGACCCACTATCTGGAGAGCTTCCGCTCCCGCATCCCCACCTCCATCCCATCCCAAAATTCACCAAATCTACACTTAGGAATTCTCAGTCTCCTACCTGGCTCAGTTCTCTCATTTGGTTCCCAAATAGATTTGTCCTCACACATTCATTAGTCTCTTCTTGAATTCTTAGCCCAGTTCTGAGATCTGGCTCCCCAGTCTTTCCTTGTCCCTTCTCAGGCTGTCTTATCCCTACAAGTTACCCCAGCAAACATCTGAAACTCCCACAGGTCATCCAAGAGGGGCCCCGCCCCACATACATGCAAAAGATTCCCCATTTCTTAGTTTTCCAAGGAAGAAACCCAAAGTGGTGATGGTTTGTTTTTGTGAGACTGGGGGTTGAACCCAGGTTTTTATTTTGTGACAGGCTCTCACTAAGTTGCTTAGGGCTTTGCTAAAGTGCTGATGCTGGCCTTGAATTTGTGATCCTCCTGCCTCAGCCCTGAGTCACTGGTATTGCAGGCTTGTGCCACCGCACCTGGCAGTTATTTTGTTTTTATGTGACTGGAGAAGGGGACAAAATAAGCTTGGGAAAAGGAAAGAGAAGCTCTTCTTAGGAAGCTGGGATTGCTGCATTCATTACCACTTCTGGGCGAGGACAGAGTTGCCAATACCACCAGTGATGAGGGCCGGCGTGCGCCAAGTACACTGGGCTCCCATCGCCTCCTGTGGCCCCTCTTGTACAGATGAAGAAGTTGAGGGCCGGGAGTTAAGTCATTTGCCTGCAATCATACCACAGTTGGTGGAGCCCAGACAGCAACCCAAGCATTGGCTCCAGAAAACATTCCTCTGCTTTTCTGGGCCTTTACATTTTTACAGACTATTCTAGGAGGCAGCCCTGGGGGCTCAGGCTAACCTTTATAGAAAGAATCAAAGTCTCTATAGTAACAAAATTACTTATTCTTGTGTAAGAATAAGTAATTCTTAGGGCTGGGATATAGCTCCATTAGTAGAGTGCTTGCCTTCCATGCACAAGGCCCTGGGTTTGATCCCCAGCACCAAAATAATAATAATAATAATTCTTCAGACTGAATTCAGGAAAATAAAAGATGGCTCTGTGGAGCTGGGCAGAAGGCAGAATAAGGACAGGTGGAAATTGAGGCTGTAGTTCCTAGGTAGGCAGAGGAAAGATTGAGGGCAAAAGACAAGTTACTTTGAATGACAAAAGAAGTCACCAGGTGTCTAAAGGTGTTTGTGGCAAGGAGAAGGGAAGTGTACTTCCCTTCCCTCTCTTTCCTGGCTGGGCCTGCACATCCCACTCTGCCAGATGCAGTAGCCCTGGCTCATGAGGACCCACTCAGCCCAAAGTCGAAGCAAGCTTTGTGATCCTTCTCTGCTGTGAATCAAGCCACCTTCTGCCAAGCAAAACATTCCTGTGATTGGCTGTCTGTGGCAGATTCAATAGGTATTTTTTATTTCTTGGTTATATACCTGGGGTTTCTACCTGGTCTCTGTGCCACCACACCCAGAGGGAGTGACATCTCTGCCATATTGTTTTCATCTGCATACATTGGGAGATGGTCCCATTCAATTTTCTTTTGGGGGGGAAGTGGGTACTAGAGATTGAACTCGGGGACACTTATTTTATTTAGAGACAGGAACTCACTGAGTTGCTTAACACCTCACTTTTGCTGATGTTGGCTTTGAACTCGCCATCTTCCTGCCTCAGCCTCCAAAGATGCTGGGATTACAGGTGTGTGCCACTGAACCCAGCTCCCCATTCAACTTTTAACAACATTGGGAGGGGGCTGGGGCTGTAGCTCAGTGGTAGAGTGCCTGCCTTGCATGTGTGAAGTACTGGGTTCAATCCTCAGCACCACATAAAAATAAATAAAGATATTATGGCCATCTACAATTAAAAACCAAACCAAACCAAAACAAAACAAAAAACCACAACATTGGGAGGAACATGCAGTCTCCTTGCCTCCAGGGTCTCTAAGGTTTGCACAGGTATGTGAGTGTGTGGCAGAAGAGAAGCACATTTTAGTCCGACAGACTTCTTGCAGGGAAGGAAAAGAGGCCAAGTTTGCCTTCATATGCAGATAATTGTTCCATGTATAGAGTTCAGACGTCTACTCGGGATCCATCCTGTTTGTCACAAAGAGGGCAACTGAAAAGCACAAGGTGCCTATCCGCCCTGTGCTGGGAGTCACTTAGCCTTCAACTTGAAGCCCATTCATTTCTTGCACAAGAGTTCACCAGTCACATGGGACGCGCATGAGACTCTGAGTCAAAGGCATCAAGAATCAAAAGCTTCTGCTGATTCATGACAGGGCCTCAGGCAAGTCACCGGCAGTAGTTCCCAAATCAGTGACACAGAAAAATGATTTTGTTCTTGTTTATTCTTGTTTTTGTTTTTTGTTTTTAAATATTGTCTTCCCCAAGTCACATAGTGCTAAATGCCATAAGGTGAGGAAAGACCCCAGAGAGGGGCACTGGGTCTCTTTATTCTTCTTTTCAAAGATGTATGTGTACTACCTCAGAGAAGGAAAAATAGGGGAAGAAAATTATGGCAGCTTCATCCTGCCACACCCCTAAAAAGTCATTGGACAGAATTATTTTTTTTTAAATGGGGGTGACCAGGCTGTAATTTGGTGGTAGAGTTTTGTCTAGGGTGTGTGAGGCCTTGGGTTCCATCTCCAGTAACCAAAAAAAAAAAAAACCACGGAGGAAAGGAACTGATTCCTCCCTTTTCTCGCAACTCAAGGCAAATATATATTTGTGTTTGTAGAGGAAGGAGGGAACACAGACTTGGGAAGCTGTTTCATCCCCACTGGAGAGAAGACAAGGGGGGCTGGTTGTTATAACCACAGCCATCTGAGGTCTCAAACCTCATCCCCAGCACCTGAGCGCAGACACTCTACGGTAAACCAAAGCAAGACTGTTGGAATCTAGGCTATTTTACTTTATCTAATTTTTGGTACTGGGGATTGAACTCAAGGCTGCTTAATCAGTAAGCCACATCCCCAGCCCTTTTTATTTTTTTAAATCTGAAGACAGGGTCTCACAAACTCTTCTAATTTCCTCCTGAGTTACGAGGATTTCAGGTGTGTGCCACACCCAGCCCTTTATATTTTTTATTTTGAGACAGAGTCTCACCATGTTGCTGAAGCTGGCCTTGCACTTTCGATCCTCCTGCCTCAGTCTCCTGAACAGCTGGAATTACAGGTGTGCGCCATCACATTGGGCTTGGCCATTGCATTTTAAATGGTTAAACATCCAGTTCTGCTGGACACAATGGCGCACACCTGTAATCCCAGCGGCTCAAGAGGCTGAGGCGGGAGGATAGCAAGTTCAAAGGCCAGCCTCGGCAATTTAGCGAGGCTCTAAGCAACTCAGTGAGACTCTGTCTCTAAATAAAATACAAAATAGTGTTGGGGATGCGGCTCAGTGGTCAAGTGCCCCTGAGAGTGCCCCTGAGTTCAATCCCTGGCACCAAATAAATAAATAAATGCCCAGGTCTTTCCCATCTTCATCTAGTCAGCATGATGAGCTGCTAAAAATTGGGACATCAGCTGTCCCCGATAACTTCCTGTCACAGAATTTGGAATAAAAGCCATGCTTGCACTGGGGGTGGCAACTTTAGAATTAGTAATAATTTTTTTTAAGAGAGAGGAGAGAGAGAGAGAGAGAGATGGGGAGAGAGAGAGAGAGAATTTTTTAATATTTATTTCTTTTAGTTATCGGCGGACACAACATCTTTGTTTGTATGTGGTGCTGAGGATCGAGCCCGGGCCACACGCATGCCAGGCGAGCGCGCTACCGCTTGAGCCACATCCCCAGCCCGAGAATTAGTAATAATTTTTAAAAACCCTGTTGGGCGCTGTGGTGCATGCCAGATATTTGGGCAGCTGAGGCAGGAGGATGGCTGGCACCCTATCTCAAAATCAAACATCAAAAGACTGGTGAGGCAGCTCCAGTAGAGCATCCCTGGGCTCAATACCCACTACTGAAAACAGACAAAAACAAAAGCCACATCTTCTCTGGCCTCCAAGGCCTCGGTGGCTGATCTAGCCTCCCTCCACTGACTCACCTCCCGATCTCTCTGCTGATATGTGGTCACCCAAAAAAACCTTCTGATAAACATATTAGTCTGTTCACACCTGAGGGCCTTTGCTGAGAATGTTCTTCCCCAAGTGTGGCCAAGGTCTGTAGCTGTTTGCCAAAGTCTGTACTTTGTACAGCAGTAGCATCCTGACCAGGTACGATGCTGGATGACATTTCCCAGTCCCCTTGGCAGCAGACATGGCTGTGCGAGAAAGTCCTCTCCAGTGGAACACGGTCAGCAATAAAATGATCCCAGCCTGAGTGGACGCCCCTCTTCCCTGCTGTTCCAGGTGGGAAGAACCAAAGGGAGGTCAGATTCACAAGAGGGAGGAGACTTGTTCCCTGAATCACTGCATGGAGGAGAGCTGCCCACCAACCAGGACCGCCTGCCTTGGGCTACGACGTACATAAGATATAAACCTTTGTTGTGATCAATTTCCTCAATTTGGACTGGGCGGGTAGTGCACACCTGTGATCCCAGGGACTCGGGAGGCTGAGGCAGGGTTTAAGTCCCAGAGCAGACTCAGCAATTTAGAGAGGCCTGGTCTCAAAATAAAAAACAAAAAGGACTAGGGACAAGGGTCAGTGGTAGAGTGCTTGCCCAGCCTGCCTGGGGCCCTGGGTTCAACTCGAAAGAGAGAGTAGGGCCTCTTTATTCCTTCTGCCTAACCTAATATACCCTAAGCCCTCACTTGGCAGGAGCCTGCCCATCAGTCATCGCTCAATTTAAACTTTATCTCCTCAGAAGGCTTGTTTCTTGGTGACCTTGAGTCCCTCCCTAAGTCCCCCTTTCCACTACCTGGCATTCATTGTTTTGCTTGAGGAGGCTCTCCAGAGGCTGTTACAATGCCAGCTCCCCGGGGACACCACCCTCGTTCAGTGCTGTGCCCACAGCGCCAACTCAGTGTCAGGTACATGTGACTAAATGTTCGTTAGATAAATATCTTCTGATTATTTTTTTTCTCTTTTTGGGGGGCGGGGGTACTGTGCTGGGGATGGAACCTAGGACCTCAGGGCTGATAAACATGAACTTTACCACTGATTACCTGTCCCCCAGCCTGACGATGAGTTTTTAATTCTTGGGATACAGAAAAATTTGAGTTGGCCACGGAAGTAAAAGATCAGAAAGAGAATCGAGAACAAATGTAAGGTTGCTTCTCTTTGCCCCAGATGGGGCCTTTCTATTCTAGGGAGACAATGGGTGAGGGACTCTGATCACCATCTTCACAACCATTAGCAGAGAGGTACTGTTGTCCTAAATGAGTCTTACATATGAGTGTGATAATTCTTTAAAAAAACCCTGCTGGGCGCATGCCTGTAATCCCAGTATCTCAGGAGGCTGAGGTAGGAGGATCACAAGTTCAAGACCAGCCTCAGCAACTTAGCGAGGCCTTAAGGAACTTAGTGAGACCCTGTTTCAAAATAAAATAAAAAAGGCTGGGGATGGGCTTAGTGGTAGAACACCCCTGAGTTCAATCTCTAGTACTAATAAATAAATAAATTTTAAAAAATTCTATTTCCCATGGAAGCCTGCACACTTACTAACCTTCGTATGTCCCCCGTCTGTCTTTTAAATCAACCAAACTCAAAGTCAGCAGTCCTCAAGGGTTGGAATCTCTACACCTGCAAACTGACCAGGTTCCAGCCACAGTTCTGCCATTAGCCATGCCATGCCACCGGTGGCACAACCCGTTATGGCCTTTGAAATGAGGAAACTGAGGTAGTATAATGGTGTTCGTGGATTTATTTACTCAAAACACACTTAAGTGGCTACTTTGCACAAAGCACGGTTCCTGGGCACTGAGGATAGAGTGGTGGAAAGGACCCTCCCCTCCTGGACCTTACATTCTTTTTTCTTTGGTATTAAGGGGTTAAACCCAAGGGTGCTTAACCACTGAGCCCCATCCCCAGACCTTTTTTGTGTTTTATTTAGAGACAGGGTCTTACTGAGATGCTGAGGACCTCACTAAATTGCTGAGGCTGGGTTTGAACTTGCGATCCTCCTGCCTCAGCCTGCAGAGCTACTGGGATTACAGGTGTGTGCCACCATGCCCGCCTGGCATTATTTTTTATGTAGAGACTGAATCTCACTGAATTGCTTAGGGCCCACTAAGTTACTGAGGTCCGTGATCCTCCTGCCTCAGCCTCCTGAGCACTGGGATTACAGGCGTGCGCCTGGCCTGGCGCTGACATTCTAGTGGGGAAGAGAGTCGTGATGCCATGCAGAGAATGCCAGGTGGCAGTTGGTGCAGAGAAGGGAAGTGGTGTCGGAAGTGAAGGCGGCCACAATTTTAGATTAAGTAGCAGGAGAAGGCCTCAAGGGGTGACACCGGAGACCGGGAGGTCATGAGAAAGCCGTGAAGGCACCTGGGAAAGAGCGCCAGGCCGAGGACCAGCAGTTCCAAGGCTCGTGGTGGAGTAGGCATGGTGTCCTGGAGCCAGGGTGGCTTGGAGCGGGTGGAAGGGGGGCAGGAGGTGAGGCAGAGAGGTGAATTGGGAGGACTGGCTTATGCCTTGAGTGAGATGGGAGCCCACTGGGGGTTTGGAGGAGAGCCCTTAATCTAACAGAACCCAAAATGCAGGTGGAGAGAGGAGGAACGGGAAACCTGTCCCAAAAGTCCAGGACAGCAGGGAGGGTACCTGGGAATAGGCTTGTAGAAATGACCAGACTGCTAATATATTTTCAGGTGGAGCCGACAGGATTCAGGACAGGTCTGATGCAGGCGGCACGGGCTGGGTGACGCAGTACTGCTGGCTCGGGGCACTTTGGTTTCATATATCTGGGGCTGGGCAGGGAAAATTTGGCTGTTAGTGACTTTCTAGGAGGAGCCAAGCCACACTAGCTCTGTTGTTCTAGGACAAACTCCCTAGTCAAGGATTGGTGATTGGTTAATCCTATTAGCACACGACCAGCTCTGAACCAGTAAGAGGACCCACAACAATTTAGCCCTTCCTGAAAGATGGAGGTAGTTCGCCTTGCTACATATCTTGAGATTTAGATCTTTTTTTTTTTTTTTTGGTACCAGGGATTGAACTCAGGGGCCCACAACCACTGAGCCTCACCCCCAGCCCTATTTTGTATTTTATTTAGAGACAGGG
Organism: Marmota marmota marmota; assembly: GCF_001458135.2. Classification (NCBI taxonomy): domain Eukaryota; kingdom Metazoa; phylum Chordata; class Mammalia; order Rodentia; family Sciuridae; genus Marmota; species Marmota marmota. Next base: position 43,025,154 of record NW_026000082.1, read on the forward strand.
TCTCACTGAGTTGCTTAGGGCCTCACTAAATTGCTGAGGCTGACTTTGAACTTGCAATCCTCCTGTCCCAGCCTCCCGAGTTGCTGGGATGACAGGTGTGCACCCTGACGCCTGGTCAGCTCCGTCTCTTCTTTTTTTTTTTAAATTTTTTTTTTTTTTTAAAGATAGAGTGAGAGAGGGAGGGAGGAAGGGAGAGAAAGAGAGAGAATTTTTAATATTTATTTTTTAGTTTTTGGCGGACACAACATCTTTGTGTGTATGTGGTGCTGAGGATCGAACCCGGGCCGCACGCATGCCAGGCGAGCGCGCTACCGCTTGAGCCACATCCCCAGCCCCGTCTCTTCTTATTGGACACCAGCAAGTCCACATTTCCCAGCTTCTCCTTCCACTGGCTGAGGCCAGGTCTGTTTGCTGATTTGTGTAAGAAATGAAAGCACCATTTCCAGGTCTGGCCCATAAAGACCCTGGAGCTTCGCTTCTCTCCTCCATCATCTCCAGTTGGATGAGAGAAATGGCATAGCTGCTGCAAGCCTGGCTGCTGAATGGCAGCATGGAGGACGCTGCCCTCCCTTCCCATTCTCCTGACCAGGCCCAGCTGGACTGTTGGTGAAGGAGAAGCAAGGCTCTACTGGTTAGGCTACTGATATTTGGGGTTGGTTTGTTCTAGCAGCCCACCTTAACTAGTACAAACATCTAAAATATGATATTGTGCTCCCAGGAGCTGCAGGCTGGGGCCAGGCACTGCCTAAGCTGCAGTTCTCCGGGGAGACTGTGTTCCCAGCACCCAGCTCCACCCCAGAAGGCATCTTCCCTCCTGCCTGCCTAGGGTTGCAAGTAAAGAACACCTCATTTAGGTAAAAGAGAACCCGGGAAAGGCCTTAAACAAAGACAGACTTATAGTTTACTTTGTATTTTTTTTAAATAAATGCACTTTACATTTAAGAAAATTTTAAAATAGGGCTGGGGATATAGCTCAGTTGGTAGAGTGCTTGCCTTGCATGCATAAGGCCCTGGGTTCAATCCCTAGCACACACACACACACAAAATTAAAAAATAAAATATGATACTGGTTTGGTTGTTAAAAAGGAAATTGAGCCAGGTGTTGTGGCTCATGGAGGATCACAAGCTCAAAGCCAGTCTCAGCAATTTAGTGAGGTCCTAAGCAACTTAGCAAGATCCTGTCTCAAAATAAAAATAAAAAGGGCTGGGGATGTGGCTCAGTGGTAAAACATCCCTAGTTAAAAAAAAAAAAAATCTGGGCTGTGTGTACAGCTCAGTGGTAGAATGCTTACCTAGCCATGTGTGAGGCCCTGGATTTGATCCCCAGAAACACATACACACACACACACACACACACACACAAAATTCCCTTACTCTTACCCCAGGTAAGAGAGAAGTTTGAAATAAGCCTTTGAATACCAAAGCTCAGTAAGACACAGCCCTATAGCAAAAATCTTATTAAAGTTTAAAGTTTCCCCAAATATATTTCAGATGAACTTGAGGCAGGTGCCATTGAGAGCAGAATGGCAGAGAGTCAGCAATGAATCAGGCTGGAAGGATCACTGGCATCACAGGTACGGTTATTACAAGTGTGGTTACCACCACGCAGAATGGACCCGAAGCAAAAATTCCAAAACTTACTGAGTAAATTGTTATGTCAAAGAAACCACCAAACCTTCCAAGCGTCTGGAGACCGTCAGGCCCCTAGATGTGCACCAGCTTACTTTTTTTTTTTTTTTAGTTGTAGGTGGACACAATATCTTTGTTTATTTTTATGAGGTGCTGGGGATCGAACCCGAGGCAAGCGCTCTACCACTGAGCTGAAGCCCCAGCCCAATAATCCGAATCTTAAAGCTCTTCATAATGCCTTTCCGGTGTGATTTCTAATTGCTGGGGCCAGGGGCCAGTGACAGTTAATTTCCTGATTCTCATTTCCTAGTAGGATTTGCTACTGCAGTCCCTGCTCCATCACTGTCTATAGGGAAAGATCAGGTTAAGTTACCTGAGTTCAGTTGGTCAGACCATAGGAGTCGCAATCAAGACCAGAAGGAGAGGACAGGGTACCACTGGTGACTGTGACTTGTCAGTGGGATGCCAGGACTAAACATAGGGCCACATCCTTTGGGGAAATGGTATGTGTGGTCTGTGAGTGAGGAGAAACTGAAGGACTACTACCTGACCACCAAACTACTCTGGTCTTCTGGGCACAAAAGTAGATCACACATCACAGGCCCTTGCAGTCTGGTATAGCCACGTAACCGAGTTGCAGCCAGTGAATTATGGGTGGGGAGGCCATGTTCACCACTTCCAGGCCTGGTCCACACGGCATCTCCTTCCCTGGCACATCAGCTGGGTGGTCATGTCCACGGAGGCTGGGAAGCCACATGCTGAAGAGGGCCGATCCTGGCAGCTGGCCTAGGACACTGCCTGCCTGCACCAGGAGGCCCCTCCCCAGGGCACACGAATAGACAGCTATCCAACCTCTGGGAGGTGAGCTTAGCATCCTCCAAGCCCTGAGGTTAACACTCTGAATGACACTCCTCACATCTAATGAGCCCTCTGGGTGCTATTCTCAGCACTCTACATGCATTCACTTCTTCGATCCCAGCACCACCCTGAAGAGCCTTTGGCTTACAGACAGGAAACTGAGGCACAGAAAGTCAGGCAACTTCCCAGTCACTCCTAGCAAGCAACAAGCTGGAGCTCACACCCAGCAGCCTGGCTCCAGACACATCTCAGTCACCACACCCAGGGCTATAGAAGGTGGCTCTGGGCTGCTCATTTCTGTTCAGGCACACAGTCACAAATCACAGTGCCTGGGTATAAGGGGCAGGGACACGGAGACAAGGACAAAAGTGAAGTCACCACCTCAATTTAAAAGAAATTGATCCAACAAAAACTCTTATGATAAAAACTTTATTGTCTTAAATATCAAATGTTTTTACACACCACTTTTTTCTTCAGAAAGTTCCTATTAAAAAAGAAAATAAAGTGTTTTGATCATTTAGGGCTGACTTACATTTCAGTATGTGACAAAAATTCAAACTCAAAGGCATCTATTTTGCTCAGCTGCAGACAGATCCTATGTTCAGCCCTAAACCCTAAATGGCACAACGCAACCGACTTTGGGATTCCTGAGTTTGGTTCCCTTAAGTTCTCAAGAGTTTTCCTAACTCTCAAAACCAAAGCATTTGGGAGTGAGTGAGTGAGCCACTGGCAACCCGTCTTGCCAGCCTAGTTCTTAAGATGCAGTAGTCTCAAAGCTCAAAGAAAAGTCAAAATATCTTGCAATATATGAGCAACTGCAAGAATAAGGGAAAGAAGGGTTTTCATTTTACTACAGCTTGCCAAATATGGCTATAAAACTGGTAAACGACTCCTTCTGAGTGCAAAGACCATTAGCCCAACTTGCCACGAAGACGAGATTTGGAATAAAAACACAGAAATTATTTTTCATGATAGGTACACAGTGACAAGGCAAATTCAGTCAACGTGTTGAGTTGCTGTGTGGATCACCAGGATTATCTCAAAAGGATGGTCAGGGCGGTGAGAACAGAAATCTACGCAGTCAGATGGTCATGTCTGGGATGGGGAACATAAACTCAAAATCTGTGGGGCTTTAAGGAAGGAGTAAGTGGTCTGGCTAAGGAGCGGACAAATCAATCTGACTAGCTCTGGCATGAAATGCAGGTCCACCCTGTAGGCTACAGATGTGTTCCTTCAAGGTAAAACAAACTCTTGTAAAGAAAATCATCTCCGTTAGATGCATTTTCCCAGGAAAAAAATGCCCCAGCACAGTTCCTCCCTGTATGTAGCTAAGGAAAACCTTTGCATGGTTTAGAGAAACAGTTCTGTGAACGGCTCCTCATCTAGTGTTCTGTACCACCTCCCCATCATCTACACAGTAACTTCTTTAGGTAGAAGAAACATTCTCTAATGCTTACGCCCAGGGCCATCTCCTTGACAGGGTTCCTTCCATAAGATGGTGTCCTAAAACTTATTAGCGGGACCCTCTCCTGTTGTATAGCTCGAGGATCTGGATTGGTAACCAATAAACCCTTGGGAATGTTTCCTAGCTGTAAACCTCAGAAGTCACCAAGAGCTTAAGATTCAGAAATTCTACCTCTATGCTTCAGGACAACATATATTGTGACATTTTAAATACTGGGTTAGAGAATGTCTCTTTGATGGAGCGGTCCCGAATCCTTCTGTATATTAATCCTCCCTGCCACCCGGTCCCAAACCATCATTTGCTACACTTTCTGTTCTAGATTCCCATTTTCACATGTGGCACTTGGCTGCTTTAAAATAGCACTGTGCTCACTCCTGGGAGCCCAGATGGTCAGTACTCCAGAGCAGCCCCACTCAAGGGGTGTGGGAGGGCACTGCGGCATGAAAGGAGGTCTGGGCAGAAGGAAGAGGTGCACACGCAGGGTCACCTTTCACAAACTGACTTCAGTCCTGCCCACCTACCTTCAGCATGCTAACCTGACTTCTCAATAGGTGACCTCTTCAGGTACTTCTAACAGATGTCACCTTTTTTCTTCCTGATTTTGCTCTTAACATAAAAATTTAAAGAGTAATTCTAGGTTCACAGCATCTGATTCCACTATGAGCTTTCCCCTCAGTTGACTGAATTGGAACCAGCTGACTTTTAAAATAAAAAAGCATGCTATTAAACAAAAAATACGTCTTGCTTTTGAAGCTAAAATTTGCTTCGTGTCTCCCTACCAAAAGCTTCACAAGGGCAGGGTATTCCCATCTGTTTTAGTCACCCAAGTTCATCAGTGCCTGGCATGTGGGCATTTGGTGTTTGATGAATCAAGAAGTAGCAATAAATTCTTGTTCAATCTGATTGCATAGGCTTGAAGGGAGTAGCCAACTACCTTTCCAACATGTATGATTTGATGGTTCAACAAAAAACTTCTAGGAAGTGCTTTTGGTATGCCTGATGTAAAAACCTACGTAGCAACCCTCCTATCCAGGAAACCCAATGATGACGGTGAGCCAGAAAACCACATTGTGCCCTCCATCCCCAGGAGGGCTTCTTTCAAAACATTGGATTCCTGTGATATTCCCACTTTTATTCCCCACCAAAACTTGATACTGCTGCTATTTGGAGAAACTAAGGCACAAAGGAAAAGCAAGTACATCAAAAGGCCGCCCTAAGTTCTTCAGTTTATTCCATGAGCTCCTAGGACACTCTACAGAGTATAAAACTTGAACCTAGACTTCACCTCTAATTCTCAACGACAGGTTTTGAGTTGACTTTGTTAAGAGATATTGGCATTATTCTCAGGGGAACAAAGCCATTTCTCTTTTATAGACCAGTAAGAAGTAAGTTCATCTTCTAGGATGAACACTTGTGATAACTGTATTTCTATTTTAGCCGCAGACCACACTGTCACCAATCTCAAATGAGAAATTTTGGCCTTTTTGGCATTTGTGCTAGAGAATGCTCATTCCAGCTGGCATTCCTTATTTATATGCTTGTATTTTTTGGTGCTGGGGATTGAACCCAGGGCCTCAAGTGCACTGCCGCTAAGCCACGCTCCCAGCCTGGTTAGCTGCCAATGGTGCTTGCCCCTGGTTGGAAATCTGAGCTGCACAGTCACCCTGCTCACCCCGGACCATGGCAGCTACAGGAAAAAGCATTCAGAATACAGTGTGACTCTCCAGGCTGGTTGCTTGCAAGGCAGTTTATTATACAGATGGTGGGCAAAAGACACCATAAGTGAAGAATGTGTCTAGATATCAAAATTGCTTGTTTTTAATCTATGTAAAATCAACTGTAAGACATCTGTCAATCACTGTACGTATGATAGCTGACACATGTATTTATAGACATGAGCTGAAAAGTCAAACCAACTAAATTTCTATGGCTTCTGCTAGAGGCGAGAAAACTGGTGAGGGAAGAACAGACAGCTCTCACAGGAACTGGAAATATTGAAATCAGTCTCATGTGTCCTTCCTAGGCACCCCCCTGCTAGAGAAATGCTTTGGGAGAAAATGTGGGGACTAGGAGCCTGCAGCCACAAGGCTGCAAGATAGAAAAGTGACCTTTTTTGCTGGGGTGGAACCCAGGGCCTCACAGGTGCCAGGCAAGTGCTTCTCCACTAAGCCACCCACAGCCCCTGGCGGGAGTTCCACGCGCTCACCATTTGTGCAGCTTGTTTGACCAAGCAACTGGTGACCTGTCACTGGCTAAAACCTACGCTGCAGGCTGAAGGTTCCTGGGTGGCTGAGGCCTGAACAGGCACAAGTGGAAACAGTTCGTACTGCTGAAGAGCCCAAGGAAGAGCTGTCAGGTTACCAAATGCACCTTCCACACAGGAACCCAAGAAATAGCCAAGTTTTACAGGAAAACCCTCTGCTCTTTGGTGAAGAGACCACCATTGGAGATAAGTATTGGCCACAGAATTGAGCACTGTCAGTCATGTAAAGGAGCTACCCACTGCTTCTTATGGCTGTTAGGTCAGCTGTTGACCAGAGGGCCAACAAGGAATTTTTTTTTTTTTTTGTACCAGGGATTGAACCCAGGGTCACTTAACCACTGAGCCACACCCCAGCCCTTTTTTATTTTTTCAGACAGTCTCACTAAGTTGTTTAGGGCTTTGCTAAGTTGCTGAGGCTAGCCTTGAACTTGCAATCCTTGCACCTCAGCTTCCTGAGTTGCTGGGACTGCAGGCAAGCACCACCATGTCCAGCCCAATGATTTCATCTTATTCTTAGAAGCCGATCTAGAATCTCTATATTCCTGGAGTTGGTTTTTTTTTTTTTTTTTGCGGTACTAGGGACTAAATCCAGGGGCACCCTTACTGAGCTACATCCCTAGCCCTTTTTGAGACAGGGACTTGCTATGTTGCCCAGGCTGGCCTTAAGCTTGCAATCCTCCTGCCTCAGGCTCCTGAGCTGCTAGGACTGCAGATGTGCACCGCGTGCCTGACTTCCGAGTTCTTAAAATGCTAAACACTGAATAAAAATGGGACAATGAAGGTTCACTAGTGCAATGTTCCGTAATACCCTCTGCATGTTCCAGAAGTCACTCGAAGGCCCTAACAATGTCAACTTTATTTTTAGACAAATGGATAAAGATTTTAAAAATCAAAAGCAACTATGAAAGAAAATGACAAAAGGGACGAGGATATTTGGCAAGTGGGTTAAGCTCATTTATAGTACTCCTAATAACTATATGACTACAGGTCTATTTGATTTTCTCCTAAAAATAAATATACATATACATACATAAAAAGCTACTGTAATGAAATCTTTTTCCAGACTGATATTACATATCCCACTTGGAAGTAATTCCCAAATATCCATGTTGTAAAAACTCAGTGGCCATGGCTCACCAAGCAAGCTGCGAGCCCATCTTCCCAGAGGGCCCCATCTGAAGTTGGTAAGGATGACATTCCCAGTGAGGTAGATTCTTTACCACTTTTCTCTGTAAAAAAAGGGAAACCAATAAGATTAATTAACAGATAAGAAACGTCACTAAATTATCAGATACAAATTTAAACAGGATAATAAAATTGGGACCCTAGGGTCTGGGGTTGTGGCTTAGCAGTAGAGCATTTGTCTAGCACATTCAAGGAACTGGGTTTGATCCTCAGCACCACATAGAAATAAATAAATAAAATAAAGGTATTGTGTCCAACTGCAACTAAAAAAATAAATATTTAAAAATAAAATATAATTGGGACCATAAACTTGGAATTCTCTTATATACTCTTTTAACACTCATTATGGCTAGGTCAGCACTCAGGTCTGAAGGACACTTACTTGTCTTTATTCCAGTTAGTCTAGAACTCTAGAATCCTCAAGAGTGTTTTCTTCACCATTCACCCTAAAATTGCCTGAACACTTGTTAAGCATGCAAACTCTGAGGTACCATCCTCAGAGCAGACCCAAGAATCTACATTTTCAATAAGCTCCCTAGGTGATTTTTTTGGGGGTTTTGGGGGGGGGAAGAGAAGTACTAGGGATTGAACTCGGGCCCTTGACCACTGAGCCACATCCTATCCCTGTTTTGTATTTTATTTAGAGGCAGGGTCTCACTGAGTTGCTTAGTGCCTCGCTTTTTGCTGAGGCTGGCTCTGAACTCTCAATCCACCTGCCTCAGTCTCCATCAGGGATTACAGGTATTATAGGCAAGTGTGCGCCACTGTGCCCAGAGCCCCGCTTCCCCCAAGTGATTCTTAAACACATCATGGATCTCAGGAATCCTCACACTAGAATGATTTGTGGGTCCACAAACTTTTTTGTGTTTCAAATGTGAACACTGAAATTACAAAACAGAGTCCAAAACCAGGTATACTTGAGATGGAGCAGGAATTATAAAGAGAAAGCAGAATTTACATAATGCTTGCAGGCCGCCAGAATACAAAGAAGCAAATGTTCTGTTTTATTTCTAGCCAGACTCCCCCAATCATGGTAAAACTGTGTGAGCATCTGACTCAGAAAACAAAAGTAAAGAACAGACATTAAAACCCAATCATTATCCTAAGAAATACTGCAACTTTAAAAGTATCATCAGTTATCATATTAATAGAACACAACTAAATTAAGACCACTGAAGTACATTAAGGACAGGGGATTCCCCAGGGACAGCAGCGTAGGGAGATCATCGCAGTGTGTCAATAGGCAATCTAGGTTCGCTGAAATTTACTCAAGTAAGACACAGGCTTAAACACTAGCTCAAGTCAGATATCATAACACCACCATTAAGCATCAGTTTCAACCCTCCTGATGCGGATCCAGTTAAAAGTTCACCTCTATGCAGATTCTAGTACCTGTAGTTAAAAGTCCAAGGGCTGCTAAGAAGGCTGGCCACTATATAGTCTATCTGGTTAGATGCAATTCAAATGATTTGGGCTGAATGTTAGCTTCTAATATGGGAGCTTAAGAAGGCAGTCATGATTCAAACAGCTTTATGTCATTCCAAATACTGGTTAACAGGAAACATAAAGCACTATGTCAGGAAGTTACTAACTTCTTATAAAACAATCTTACCTTATTTATAGTTTAGTAGTAAGCAGGAAAACAACACGTCTCAGTGTAAACTGTTATCATTACAATCTAGGAAGTTATTATTTTTATGAATCTAACCAATAAGGCTGCCTCTGGAAGAAGTCCAATTTTGTACTAATGCTCACATAAAAAAGTGCACTGTATGGGGACGAGGAATATGGCTCAGTGACAAAATATCTGCCTAGCAAGAGTCAGTCCCTGGGTTTGATTCCCAGAACCACACATACACACAAATGCATTGCAATGAAATAGCCATATCAGCAATATGCAGCGGTATTACACAGGCCTGGTATGCACTTTTATTTCTCGCGATCCTCCTGCCTTAGCCTCCCAAGCCGCTGGGATTACAGGCATGCACCACTGTGCCCAGCATGCCAATTTTATAACCATGTGAGGTGAAGGGGAAAGCAGCCTCACTGGGTTTCATACTGACCACGGGAATGGCACACAATCCCTCCTGAAGCTGAAATTTCAATTTCACCAGCCTAAGTCTCAACTGTAGGGAGGGATGGGCCAGGACTACAGGATGATTAGGAGAAGAGGACAAAGAAAATGGATATTAAGAATAATGAAATTATTAGGAATTTTATCCTGTTCTTACAAGGCAAGGGTTGGGAGAAGGAAAGTAAATGCTATGAGTCAATTACAACCAGCCTGTAAACCTTAGAAAAGAAAGTCCTATTATATCACAAGAAATGGAAATGGCTTGTTATTAATCCGTGACCCTGGACAAGTCACTTGCCTTAAGTGTCCATTTCTTTTTCAAAGAGAATGAAAATATCTGCATGCTACAACTCCAGGTAATTGTGTGCAGTATTATTTTCAGGAAAGAGACTCATGAGCTCCATAAAAACAGACATCTCCAAAGACAAATATATACACATATATATATTTTTTGGTGGCACTGGGGATTGAACCCAGGGACACTCTACCACTGAGCCACATTCCCAGCCCTTTTTTTGAGACAGGGTTTTGGCTAGGTTGCTGAGGCTGGCCTCAAACCTGCGATCTTCCTGCCTCAGCCTCCTGAGTAGATAGGATCACAGATGTGCGCCAACACCTGGTGGTAAGGATAATGGACAATATACATACAAATGTCTATACAGGCCAGTTGGAAACAGAACAGGGTGAAATGGTGAATGGCAGAAGCTAACTTCTAAAATTGCAGATAAGAGACTTTGAGACCACAGACATCAACTGGATGGAAGGCTGAGCACGGCGTCTGTAAATACCTGGTCTGGGCCCACTCCAGCCGCAGCACACACACCACATGCATCATGGCTTCTGACGCTCTGTTTGGATTAGGAAACAGACAAGCAAACCTGGGTTAGCACTGCAAGCTACACAGCATGCAGGGTTATAGTCTCCACGCCTTGGCCATCTTGAGACCAGGAACGAGCACAAAGTTGGGGAATGTTTCCAGGGTTTGGGCATCCAAAAGATTTGCTGGCTGCTTCAATTCTCAACAGGTAAAGCCAATGTGTCAACTTCAAGATACTTTAATTGAATGTGTAAAGAAATCAATTTTACACATCTACACATAGAGAACTTCAGCAAATGTGTGAAAAGAGAAAAAAAGGAAATCCATTAGATGGAACTAGATGATAAGAAAATCGTCTCCAGGAATAAAGGTTAGTGAACATGTGTAAAAATCATTTTCCACATTTCTTAGTTGAGATTCATTTTTAGAAGAAACCAAACCTGACTTCTATCCTGACTTATCTTCTTTAATTTTCACCATTAGAAAACATCAGATATAGATACTACTCTAAATTAGTTTTCAATTCCTGGAAAAAAAATAAGTAGACTTTGATATAAAGCATGTATCAAAGAAACAGCTTTTCCAAAATATGTTCACCTAAAAACCAAGAGTTTTGAGGGGCTGGGGATACAGCTCAGTTGATAGAGGGCTTGCCTTGCATGTACAAGGCTCTGGGTTCAGTCCCCAATACCCCCCTAAAAAAATTGATTTTTGGGGAGTGGGGGTACAGAGGCTGAAACTAGGAGTGCTTAACCACTGAGGAATACCCCCAGCCCGTTTTTATATTTTATTCAGAGACAAGGTGTCGCTAAATTACTGAGGCTGACTTTGAACTTGTAATCCTCCTATCTCAGCCTCCTGGGCCACTGGGATTACAGGCATGTGTCACCACACCCAGCCATAATTTTGATTGTGATGATACTGGAAAGTCATATTTCCAAACAAATAGGACCTGGTATTACAGAATTATTTCACAAATTAAACTTAAGAAAAAATAAAGATACTGTGTCTGTCTACAACTAAAAAAAAAAAAAGAAAAAAAAAAACCTTAAAAAATGACATGGATAAAAAGTGATTTCCTTTTAATTCTTCAAAATTGATACATACCCTTCACTGAGCTTAAAATATCTGTGGTATGTATTTTAATCCCCTAAACTTTTTATTAAAATAAAGTAATTACCAGAGAGGGTAATTATTACTTGCAAGTTAGAAAACACTGTTATCATCAGCTAGTATTTCTCCAATATTAGCATCATAAATATGAGAGAAGAAACGGTAATATATCCTCTCATTAACACATGGTATTATCATTAAGCTGACAAATTACCCCTCCCACACCAAATGATTAATTATGTATGTCCAACTCACTTAAGCTTACAGTGCTGGGTTTAAGAATAAAGTGACTGCTTGTTGTTCAAAATTCTCCCCTTCCTTCAAAATATTTACACTGCAACTACAACTACTTTCCAGTAAAATGTGGCAAAATCTGCCTAAATTTTAAAGTTCGTTATCTCATCCACGGGAGAAAGCTATTCCCTGAACTGATAACTCGAGTACATTTTACTGTATTAGAAAAAGAAATGTGTGAGATTAGTCATACTTATAAATTATTCTGGCTCAAGACTTTCAAATAACCCAAACTTGGAAAATAATTCTTTTCAGCTTCTAGAAAATGAATCCCAGAGACACTGTTCTATTACAGGTGGGGATTTCAGCAAAACCGTATTGTTCCATTTTACCCAGCAGTATTGGCTGTGTCTTTAGGTTTAAACAGACTAAAACACTATAGACACTGAGAAAAAAGCATGGGTAACTTGACTACAATAGTTTATATACCGTTTTATGGCCTGACAACACCACTGTGATCTCAGAGCACAAAATGCTACATTTTGATGACTGTTCAGCTGTGATTCTCATTGCTGTTTTTTTTTTCTCTTTGGTGGTAGCATTTTCAGTAAATTTTAAAACTTAAGACTGCTTAGTCATAATGACAATGCTACTGTCCAAAATAAATGGATTAAGGAAAGGAAAGAAAGTTTTAGGGAAATACTGCTGAACTGCAAAGTGTCTGTTTACTGTTATAATTTCCTTTAGGAAAAAAAGATGTTTTAAGAAGCCTACCAAAATGTGAACTTGCTGTTTCTTGATCTGCTAACATAGAGTTTCTCTTTATTGGATAAAGAGATGGGAGGAGGCAGTAAGAAGACAGACAATGAGCACATCTAAAACCGATGGTGAGACTCATTACAAATGGAAAAGGTCCTTACCCCCACTGATACCACAAGCAATAAGAGCTTGGCCATCCAAATACCTGCATCTTCTGCTGATTTTTGAATGGCTTCTGCTAATTCCTGGTCTGCAATCTCCTCTGGCCGCACATCCTCTCGCCCAGCCCCATATGCCAACCGGGCACACTCTGGTAACTCTCCCTCAGGAAGGAAGGTGGTCTGTGAGCCTGTGGTGCCGATCACCAGTACATTTTTCTTGAGGTCAATGGAACACTTAGGAGGAAGAAATGAAATGACCAGAGCAGATAAAGCACCAAGCAGAAAAAGTATGATCCTGAATTTAAAACTCCATTCACAAAAAGCAACAAGGACAGGGTGAGATGGCTGCAAAAAACACTCTACTTTTATCTGGAAACCATTTAAATTTTAACCTTGGTGACATTGTCTGCTAAGTTAGATCTTTTTGTTTATTTTGAGATGGGCTCTTGCTATATTGTCCTGAACTTCTGGGCTCATGGAATCCTCCTCCCATGGACTTCTGAGTAGCTGGGACTATAGGTGTGTGCCACCATGCCCCATTTAGAATTCTTTTTAATACTCAAAGTTTATAACAGGATAATTGTTACAGGATACACTTTTATATTTATTTGCCTTTAAAAGTATTTGATCACTTCTGATTATAAATTGAGACCATACTATTCATAGTTTTATACATTGCTTCTTTCACTTATATTATACAAATTACAGCTTGAATTCTACACCAATGGTCTCAAAAGTGATAGATGTACAAGGCGAATTTTAGAAAATATTTTTTATATGTATGCTGTGTTGTTGCTTTGTTTTAGTTACCATACTGGAGATTGATCCAGGGGTGCTTTGCCACTGAGCCACATTCCCACTCCTTTTAAAATTTGAGACAGGGTCTTGCTAAGTTGCTGAGGCTCACCTCAACTTGTGATCCTCCTGCCTCAGCCTTCTGGGTCAGAAATTACAAGCATGCATCACTGTGCCTGGCCATTTCTGTCATTGTTGTATCAACTTAACATAGGATAGTTGCACACACATATATTTATAAAATTGAAGAGTTTTGGTTTATGCTATGACTAACATACAGAGAAAGATAGTAAAAGTTAATGAATTAGGATTTATGTACACATATATACATAATGTTAAGTCAATACGATGCAAATTCTTTTCTAGGATTTTGGGGTGTTTGTGTGTGGTGTTGGGAATCTGACTCAGGGCATCACACACTAGGTGAAAGCTATGCCACTTAACTGCATACCCAGCTGGAATTAAATTTTTAAATATTCAAAAATAACACGTGAGGTACATGCCTATTATCCTAGCAACTTGGGAAGCTAAGGCAGGAGGAATACAAATCCAAGGTCTAGGCTGTCTGAAGTCAAAGAAAAATGCTGGGCATAATAACTCAGTGGTAGTTTGCCCCTGGGTTCAATCCCCATTACTGAAAAAAGAAAAAAGACATAAAAATACCGACTACATATAAAAGCCCACTATGAAAGTTTTATTACCCAGTGAACACTATTTCTTTAATCAGGGTGTTATATCTTAAATTATTAGGCTTCAGGCTAGAAATAAAAATATGACCATGAATTAACATATATTCAAATTATTGTCTCTTTCTAATGATGCATCACTTCAATCTTGGAACGACAATCAACTAAGGATTGACGTTGTGGGTATGAAAGTCACGCTTCTTGGTTTTGCCATAGAGATAATGGCCACAGAACACACAAGAAGTAGGTACAAACAAGTTCTTCATTACCTGATGCCGTTTAAGCATGTCTAGTCCCAGAAGCATGTCCATGGGCTGCTCCTCAAGTATAGAGAAAGAACATGCCAGGAAATCACCTTCAATTTGAACCTGAGCTAAAGCACAAAGAGAACAGGTTACTGATGTTTGCTTCAAAAGACCCAGGTGAACTCTGGAAATGAACTGATCATTATGTGTCTCACTTCCTGCAATCAATCAAAGCCAAGGCAAAGCATGTTAATAGTTGAGTTAGCCTGAAAATCATCTGGGCAACTTAGCAGAACTGTCTCAAAAAATAAAATAAAATGTAGCTGGGCATGGCGGTTCATACCTATAATTCCAGCAACTCAGCGTCCAGGCAAGAGGATTGCGAATTCTAAGCCAGCATCAGCAACTTAGTAAGATCCTTAATAACTTAGCAAGACTAAGACTCAGTCTCAGATAGATAGATAGATATGGAAATGTGGGTCTGTGGTCAAACATCCCTGGGTTCAATTCCCAGTACCAAGAGAAACAGAAAATAAAAAAGATATTTCTCAGATTAAAAAAAAAAAGAGTATTTTGCTATCATTAAACAGCAAGCTGAAGAATATATAAAATTTATTATAGTGGAAAATATAATAAACACCCACGTCAAGTGCAGGGCACAACTTGGGATGCTGAGGCAGGAGGATTGTCAAGTTTGAGGCCAGCCTCAGTACTTCAGTGAGACCTTGACTCAAGTAAAATAAAAAGGGGCTGGAAGTATAGCTCAGTGGTACAGTGTTCAACCAGTACCTGGGCTCAAGCCCTAGTACTGCAAAAAACTTAAAACTGAAAGTTGGGACTCATTGTCTATTCCTCTAGTTAAGAGCCTCATGTACACCCACTCACCCTCCTCACTATCCTGGCTTTGTGTCAATCATCCCCAGCTTCTCCTTGTTTTTTGCCAGTTTTGTACGTATTTCTAAGCAGCACATTACTTCCTAGTTTTGAACTAAGATTTACCTCTTTTATTAAAAAAAAGGCTGGGGGGGCGGGGGCGGCTGGAGTCGTGGCTCAGTGGTAGAGCACTTGCCTAGCATGTGTGAGGCACTGGGTTCGATTCTCAGCACCACATAAATAAACAAATAAAGCTCCACCAACTACTAAAAAAATATATATTAAAAAAAATTGAGATACAGCCCAGCAGATGCGCATGCCTCCACTACTCTCACTTTCAGCCCCCCCCAGAGCACCGAAAAGGCCAACAGCCCCCACTGGTGCCCTCACTCGCAGTGACTGGGCTCCTTCGGCAGCTACTGGTCTCTGCTGACCTGAGCAATGGGACTGTCACATGGTGTGTGGCCCCCTTGTCTACCTGAGCCTCTCTAAAATGCATTTTAGGAAGTAAAATCCCCAGGTTCTGGGGGTGCTGTGTCAACCTCACTAGGTGGTAGTGAATTATCCTCAAAAATGATTCCAGCACAATGAGCTCCTGCTGCTCCATGTTCTCACCAACATTTGATAACAGATTTTAAATCTTTGCTAATCTGGCAAGTGAATTTGTATTTCCTGTATGAATAATGAGGTTGAGCAAATTTTCATATAATCATTAACTATTTGCATTTCCTCTTCCAGTGGAAAGATAGCTGAATTTCCTGTTCAATTACTGCCATAAATGTTCCTCTTTTCTCTCCCACCAAACTGGAGAACACAGATACAAACACAAACCCTTCATTAGTTATGTTACTGAAGTTCTTTTTCAGGTTGTTCACGTTATTTGCAGTATTGCCCCTGCTCACATACTGGGGATTGAATCCAGGGGTGCTCTACCACTGAGCCACGCTAGCAGCGCTTTCATTTTTTTAATTTGAGATCAAACTTGCAATCATCTGCCTCAGCCTCTGTCTGGAGTTGTTGGAATTATATGCATGTGCCACTGTGCCCAGCTCAAGTTCTTAATCTTAATGTGACTGATGGAACATAGTAAATAAATAATTTCCTTCCTGTCTTTTAAAGAACTCCTTCCCTACCAAGATATCCTTCTACATTCTCTTCCCAGAGCGCTGACTCTGCCTTCCCAGCTCTATCTTGACTCCACCTGGTCTGACTTGCGTCTATGGGGTGGAGCAGGGTCCAATTTCTAATCAATCCATTTTTACACATGAACGCCCAAATGTCCCAGCAGCATTTTCTGAAACATGACATCTGCTCTGTAAGGACATCATCTCTAATTCATCAAAGTTCAATTAAGCATGAGTATGTCCCTTTTGGTATCTTCTAGATAGTCCTTTGACTTGATATCTAGAACAAAGACTTATTCTAGAGCATCTTGCCTTTCTTGCTAAGTAACAGGCCCACACAAAATTTAAAATTAGCATACATAATCTTATTTAAAAAACCAGGATTTGGAAGTTATTGTGACTCTGTAGACAAATATGGTAATTATGATCTCCAACAGAGTGTCCTAATCCATGGGAAAGCTTTTATTTAGATTGTTATACAGGTTTTCTTTATATCTGTCATGCTAGAATTGCAAAACAGTCCACTCACAAGGACACAAGGGACTGGTATTTATTTTGTCTCTTGGGGTACTAGAGATTAAACTTAGAAGTGCTTTATCACTGAGGCACACACCCACCTTTATTTATTCATCCATTTATTTATTTATTTGGGTGCTGGGGATTAAACTTAGAAGTGCCTTATCACTGAGGCACATACCCACCTTTTTATTTATTTATTTATTTTATTTATTGGAGACAGGATCTCGCTAAGTTGCTGAGGCTAGCCTTGAACTTGTGGTTCTCTTGTCTCAGCCTCCAGAGTGCCTAGGATTACAGCCTGCCTGTATCTCCTATTATCTTCTCACAACCACGAAAAACCTGAGAATTCAGCCTCTAAAGCAACCAACCTGTACTATTTCTGCTCAATTCTTCACTCCTACTGTGCTTAGGACATGTAAGAACAAGGCATTTAAACTCTATTCTAAACAAATCAATTAAAGAAATACAAAGATCCTAATATACAGCCCATATAGTTCAAAACACAGGTTCAATTAAGCATGAAAGGAAAAAATGAACAGGTAGAAAAGCTACCATTTGCAATAAACGTAACAATAAGAAACCACATTTTTTTTTCCAAAAAAATTTTTTTTAATTGTAGACAGGCACAATACCTTTATTTTATTTGTTTTTATGTGGTGCTGAGGATCAAATCCTGTGCCTCACACATGCAAGGCAAATGCTCTGCCAACTGAGCTACAACTCTAGCCCCAAGAAACCACCTTTTTTTAATTTACAAATTTAAGGCAGAAAATGAATAACATTTAATAGTATAGGACATTAAGATGAATATTCATAAAGTGGTGGGTAAACTAAACTGGTACAAGTTAGCAATATATGAAAAGCCTTAAGGCATACATACACACAGACACACACACACACACACACACACACACACACACACATATTTTAGGGGGCAGGTGGGTACCAGGAATTGAACCCAGGGGTGCTTAACCATGAGCTACATCCCCAGCCTTTTTTTTTTAGGGGGGGACAGAGTCTTGCTAAGTTGCTTAGGGCCTCATTAAACTGCCGAGGCTGGCTTTGAACTTGAGATCCTCTTGCCTCCTGAGCCATTGGGATTACAGGTATGCATTACCATGACTGGCTTTGCATTCATTACTTTCACTTGGTAATCTCACAGGAATTTAGGCTAAGGAAAAACACTCAAAATGTGCATAAAAATCTACTGTCATGTTATACTAACAAAATATTGGTGTGTGTGTGTGGGGGGGCATATCCCAAAAGCTGATCATTTAGCCCATAACAGAAAGCTATGCACTTATCTGACTGATTCTTATGAAACTTAAGAGTGATACTGGGAAAATGTTATGTTATTTTTTCTTAAAGCTGAGCAGAGCTGGATGTAGTGGTGCACACCTGTGCTCTCAGCAACTTGGAAATCTGAGACAGGAGCATGGCAAGTTCAAAACCAGCCTCAGCAACTCAACAAGATCCTGTCTCAAAATAAAAAATAAAAAGTTCTGAGGATGAGGCTTAATGGTTAAGCTCCCCTGGGTTCAATCCCTGGTACCCACCCCCACCCCAAAAAAGCTAAGCATAAAACTATATCCATTATATGACCACCTTTCACAAGCGTGGGAGGGCACAGGGCTGGGGATGTACCTCAGAAGTAGAGCACTTGCCCAACATGTATAAGGCCCCTGAGTTCAATCCTCAGCATCTCAAACCAAACCACAACACAAAACAACTTTGGAACTGGAAAGCAGATGACAGTGAAGAAAGTGGCCCAGTTTATATCTCAGACCCTATAAGGTCAAAGGCAGCTTTGCAAACAGGCGAAGGTGGCAGAAGGAGAAGGCAGACCAAGTATGAACAGGTCCAATCAGCTCTTGGGATGCCTCTTATACTCTGCCAGGCTGGTTACCTTTCACTCCACTGGCAGACTCGGGTGTATATCCTAAAGAGGCGAAATGGGCTCTCTCAGCAGAGGTGGGTACAGAGAACAGCAAATACAAAGCAAGCACCTGACTGGAAACCAGGAGGATGAGGGAAAGATACTAGACTGACTTTTTGATCCACTTTCAGACCATCCTTCAGTTAAGATATCAAGCACCATGGATGCCCATCCAAATAACCATTCACATAGACTGGAATGTCCCTAGAACTGAAGGACGTGAGTTTCCAGATTAAAAAGTTCATCAAGTAGCCAGTGCAGGAGATGGACAGTCGTACCTAAGTACATCAAAAGACTCAAGTCAAAGAGAAGGTCTACAAGCTACAGGAAAAAAAAAAGGACCAAGACCATACAGCTGCTCTTCAGCAACACCGAAAATGCTAAGGGTAAGGCACAATGTCTCAAAACTATGGATGGAAGGACTGTCTCAGTTGTACATTGCTTGCCTGGCACACACAAGGTGCAATCCCTAGTATAGCAAGAACAAATTTTAAAAATGGAAAGACATGGGATTCATGTTAATACAACACAGCAGAGGAAAAAGGATTCTCAGGACACGATCAAGAGAAATTCCCAAACAACAGCCATGGAGCAGGTCTAGAACCATTATCCAGGCTTTGAAAGAAGTGTACAAAACACTTGCATAATGAGGAAGTGTCTGGAGATGAGTGGCACATAACAAATGACACTCCCCAAAAGGACAATTAGTAATTCTAAGAAAAAAAAATACTATACATAAAAAAGAAAAGCAATTATATTTAGTCAGTCTACCTCTCAAAAGCGTTTGCATAGTCATATCAGTAAACAGCAGTATAAACCCATTATGTAGAAATATGGAGGTAAACTCAGGATGCTGAAGCTGAGGCAGGAGGATCTCAAGTTTGAGATAAACCTCAGGAATTTACTGAGGCCCTAAGCAATTTAGTGAGACCCTGTCTCAAAATAAAAAATAAAACCCGCAAGGGTGGCTCAGTGGTAAAACAACTCTGAGCTCAATCCCCAGTACAAAAAACAAAAGAAAGATGGAAGAGGGAGAGGGAGAGGAAGAGGGTGGGGTGGGGGTGGGGAGAAATCAGCCAAAATAACAGGGGTGAATACCTCTGGGGAGCAGGAAAGCAGGAAATGTAAGTGTGTAGTCTAGTTTTTTGGTAACCAATGAAAACATGTACATATAATCTTGGTAAACACAGGATTTCGGGGAATTAGTTTGCTGAATCCAATGTACTCACAAGAAAGATAGTTTGTCCAAAATCTTAAAATCTATCATTCTATACATACCCTACAAAAATACAGCAACACCCAAGCAGCTTTCACTCACCTAGATGTACCCTTCCAATAATCTTCTGGGTGCCCACTCCTTTGGCAATCCCTGCCCACCGACGGTCCACTAGCCTCATTATATTACACCTCTCCGCACAAGCCTGGCTCATTATGGTCATCTGGGCACCTGAAGGGGGAGAGGAAAAACATTAAATGATAAAAAAAAAAAAAAAATCCATATTTGTGGTAAGATTCACAATACAGCACTATGAACAAGGCAGAAGAAGAAGAAATTATGTCATTTGCAGGAAAAATGAATAAAATTTGAGAGTATGTATTTAAGCAAAATAAGCCCAAGTCTGAAAGTCCAGGGTCATGTTTCTCTCATATGCAGAAGCTAGAAAGGAAAAAAGAAAAGAAAGGATCTCATGAAAATCAAAGCTAGACCAGTGGAGGAAAGGATCCAGAGGGAGGGAAGGAGGGAGGAGGACCAGGGGAAATACTTGGGAATGAAACTGACCAAATTATATCGTCCTGTCATGTGTATTGGTAACAACGAATCCCACTGTTTTTAATCAATAGAGGGCTGGGGTCATGGCCTAGTGGTAGAGCACTTGCCTAGCATATGTGAGGCCCTGGGTTCGATTCTTAACACCACAGGTAAATAAATAAATAAAGGTCCATCACCAAAAACAAACTAACAAAACTTTATCAATAAAAAGGTTGTGGCTCAGCGGTAGAGGGCTTGCCTCGAATGTGTAAGGCCCTGGGTTCGATCCTCAGCACCACATACAAATAAATAAAATAAGTATATTGTGTCTAACTACAACTAAAAAAAAAAAAAAAAAAAAGCAAAAACTACCTAGAAAGGGCCTCCTAAAAGCTCAAACCATGACTACTATTTCTATAAATAAAAATGATAAAATACCACTAACAGTTTTCATGAAGCCTCCCTCCTTTTATTTTGGAGGCACTGGGGATTGAACCCAGGGGAGCTCAAACACTGAGCTACCCCTCTATCCCTTTTAATTTTTTATTTTGAGATAGGGTCTTGCCATCCTCTAGCCTCAGCCTTGCAAGTTGCTGGGATTACAAGTGTGCACCACTGTGCCTAGCTTCAAGGAGTATTTCTAAGCATTTTATCACTTTATTTTTATTTCAAATGTTGGGACACTAAAGCTCATCAACAAAAAATACATCCTGGGCTGGGGCTCAGTGGTAGCACACTTGCCTGGCATGTGTGAAGCACTGGGTTCAATTCTCAGCGCCACATACAAATAAATAAGTCTATCAACAACTAAAAAAATAAAAATAAAAAATAAATATATCCTAAGGCTAGGGATATAGTTTAGTGCTAATAGCACTTGCCTAGCATGCTGAAGACCCTAGGTTTGATCTCCACTAACACACACACACAAACACACACGCACGCACACACAAAATCAACCAAACAACAACAACAAAAAAAACCCAAAACACACTAACCCGAAAAACTATATTATCCCAAGAAACAGAAGTGAAGTCCTCATTCTTTGGGCCCAAATCAGGCCTTCTTCCTGTTAAAGTTGAGGCCATTTAGGGTATCTTCTCCTGTCTGTATATATAGGTATTTAGCTGAAGTTGGCCCACATAAAAGACAACTTCCCAGGGCTGAGGTTGTGGTTCAGTGTAGAATGCTCACCTAGCACATGTGAGGCACTGGGTTTCTGGGTTAGATCCTCAGCACCACATATAAATAAATTAAATAAAGGTATTGAGTCCATCTACAAAAAAAAAAAAGACAACTTCCCAATTTTCACCTATAATCCTAACATCTCCCTTGAACTCTAGTTCCACATTCCTATGTGTTGGACATGTCTATCTCAGAGCCAAAAGGTATAAAATTTTTCTCCCTACAAATAATTCTCACTTTGGATTTCTTTTTCTTTGCAATGAAATCATTTCCTTGTAGTCCTAAAACCTGGGCAGAACTCACTGTTGATTTCTCCCATGTTCCCTCTGCTCTCACACTCTGTCCTAAACATATAAACAAATAAATTCTATTTCTGACCTTTCCCTTTATTTTATTATCATTTTTTTTTTTTGTAGTTGTGTATGGATAGCATGCTTTACTTTATTTTTATATGGTGTTAAGGATTGAACCCAGTGCCTCACAAATGCTAGGCAAGCACTCTGCTGCTGAGCTACAGCCCTAGCCCCAACCTTTCCCTTTCTAACCATAGCTATTGACCTAGCTCACACCCTCTCCTCTTGAAAATGGACTACCTCTCTGGCTTCCAAACCACTCTGTGGATGTGTAGTTTAAAGCAAGGAAATAGTTATGACCCTTAGCGGGTACAGATTCTCCAGATCTGTCTCCGCCTTCTATTTTACTAAACTATCACCTTCGAATCACTTTCTCTCCTTTTTTAGTAGTCCTCAAGGGTTTCTGCTCTGCGTTAGACTGTCAAACCACACCTCAGTATTTCTATCCAAGTCTTGCACTGCCCCTCCCCAGGTTGTCAGGAGCAGGACCGAGATCCCTTTGCCTCTAGCTCCCTTGGGTCCCTACCCTGCTACCTCCAAGGCCCAATTCAAGACCTACTTTCCCCTAAGCAACTCCACCTCTCATTCAATCGAGCACATCCTGTTCAGTTCACCCATTAGAACCCTACCCCTGACTAGCACGGAAAGCTCCTGGCATTTGAGAAAGGAAAGACTCAACAAGGCCTAGAAATAGTCAAGAAAAAGGGATTTTAAGAGGGCAATCCTTTTTATTTCCTCCTTCCTCACCTTACTTCAAAATAGTTAGTTAATTGTTAATTAATTAAATAATTACAATAATTAAAGTAAGCACTCCAGGGTGAATGGCCCTTTCCTTGTTCTCCTGCCTCTTCCCACGCTTCAGCTTAAACATCCTCTCTTTGGGAATATGCTCTGCACGCTCCAGTCAGAAAGAGAATGTGATCTTTATGCCCACCCAACACTCAGCTGGCTTGGCGCAATGGTGAAGAGTTCTGGCAATAAGCAGATCTAGGCATGAATCACACTCCACCACACATCAACTCTGCATGCCTGGGAGAGGACTTTACCTCTCCCAGCCATTTCCTTTCTGAAAAACAGGAACACAACTCTTGGGATGGTCTGAGGATGAAAGACAATGGCCTGATGGTACTCATGAATAGCTGGCATGGCACTTGGCACAGTACAGATGGGTGGTAAAGCAGGTTCCCACGTGGGTTTCTCTCTTGCACTCACGCCGGAGCCCTCTGAACCCTGGTGAGTAAGTCTTCCCACTGAGCACTCAGCACAGGCACTTTATCTCTAAAGCCCAATCATTAGATTTACTTCTCAAAGGGTGCAGTGGCTCATGCCTGTACTCTCAGCGGCTTGGGAAACAGAGGGAGGAAGATCACAAGTTCACCCTAGTCTCAGCAGCTTTGCAAAGCCCTAAGCATGAACCTGTCTTCATCGAGACCCTGTCTCTAAATAAAATATAAAAATGGGACAGGGATGTGGCTCAGCTGTCAATCCCCAGTAACAACACCCCCACATCCCCCCCCCCCCGAAAAAACAAAAACTCCCAAGAATGTTTGCATCTCAAGACACAAACTCATGACAACAGCTAAAGCAAAGTATATGCTCAGGGTCTCTGGTGAACAAAGGGAGGCCACTCATCTGAGCAGGGGCTTCTCTGTTCCAGGACTTGCCCTACTCTACAGCCTGGAGTGAAACACAGGAAGCAGGATGCCTAAGACACTTGGTCACACCCCAGGGGGCAGTCACAGTGTGCTCATGCTAAAAAGCAAAGAGTTACTATTGGGAGAAGAGGTGCCAATTAATACATAAACTACCTGCAGCCTTGAGAGGCAAGCTCCCTTTCCTGCCTGGCCGCTAAGTTCTGTACCCTGTTTGGCCTGATACTCCTCACAGCTCCTGACCAGGTGCTGGCACATAGACCAGGTTGAAATATTTTTGACCTATACCTTACACAGCTCCTCCCTGAAGCTCCTTATTCTAAATCTATTACTCCCAATTTCTTATAGAATTGCCTGAGAAAATTAGGGGTGCTAAATAAAGGGAGGCAGGAAGATAAAGGAGACACTGCAAAATAGAAAACTGGTTAAGAAGCAATTTAATAAATGATCTCTCTAAGCAAACACTCCGGGGTCAGATCAGGATGTGGGGGCACTGAGATATAAAAGATGGAGCCGTCACCTGAGTCAACAAATGCTTTCACAGGGTGTCCGTTCACCTTGCAGTTGATATAGAGCATCACTACTTGGCCAAAGCTCTCCGGAGCCTCTTCCATGGCTATGGTCATGTTCTCCTCAATGTTCTGTTGCCTGTAACAAACCAAAACCAGGCGCACTAAAGCACCGTTTCCAAGAAGAGAGATCTGTTTCAAAGTCACGATGTTAACAACAGGTTTGTACATGTCTTCTGCGCTAACTAGAGCAGCTGAGTCATGGGATAGAAACTGGTGTTCTATCCTACAGAAGGGTTTAGTAGGAGGTGATGAGATCTGCAGTGGGCAGAAAATCTAAAGGCACCAAAATTACCCTCATGTAAAACAAATATGCTCAAAAGTAGGAAAATAAACTTCTGGAGGGCAGGGTCATGACCATCTTTATACTGTACAATGTTAGAATTCCATAAAAGCTCCAATTTTCACTGAGGACTTACTGAGCAGTAAATATACTCCCCGTAGCCAGCCCATTTAACACACTGCACCCAACACACAGGTACTTCGACTGTCTGAACTGTACTGGCTGTGTACACCTAACTCTACCTATAAAATGAGGATAATGATAATTTCCTCCCATCACAGGGGCTAAGAGGGGTAAAGCAACTAGTGGTGGAAGAGCAGATGTTCAAAACATGCCTCTATCTATTGCTGAAAACTGCATACACTTACTATGGGTTCACCAGGCTCATCAAATCATTTCTTTGAAAATTCAGCGTAACTAATTCTTATACAAGAGAAGCATGTAAAAGGGAGTCGCGGCTCACTCCAGCAACTCCCAACTTCATTCCCAACTTCTTCCTACAAGTACTACCAAATGCCACCAGGTCAGCAGTTGCACAACTTACCTGAAGAAACAACAGGGTCCAAGATTGGTGGTAAACTACACTGTCAACCACGGGCTGCCAAACTGCAGCCCAGTATCAGTTTGAGTTAACACATTTTTATGTGAACACAGCAACACCATGCATTTTACATGTTGTCCCACTGTCTATGGCTGCTTTTAAACGGCAGAGGCAGAACTGAGTCCAGGCTCAGAGATCGTATGGCCGACGAAACCTAAAATATTTACAACTAGTCCTTTATGGAAAAGTCTGCTGACCCTTGCTCCAACCTACAATACTTGTCCTTTCTGTAACGACACTCCAGCTCAACTGAGCTGACTGCGTAATCAGCTGTTCTATAATAAAATATTAAACTTCCCAGAAAGTCAAAGGCACCCTTGTTTAATTTAGTTAGGCAAATAAGAAGGCTATTACAGCTCAGCGTACACATACCCTATGTGACATGCCAGATAAAACTTTAATAGGCATTTGATATAATTACATAGATTTTATCCTGCTGCTCATTATTAATTTTAGAAATAACCTAAAATTAATTGTGTACCCTGATCCTGAATTGACTCCAATTCAATTTAAGTTTCAGCAAAAAATCCTCTAAGATAATACCAGTTACTTTGGCTATTCTGGGTTCTGTATATGAAGAGCTTCTTCAGAGGAACAAGGTTTTCTCCTTTCAAGAATGGATGCATTACTCAGTTTCCTTTACCCCACCCATGGAAGGAAACATGAGCCATATGGACATGCTCCATTTCACTTCTGTTCTTCAACAGCTCGGTATTGTAGTTTGCATATGACGCCTTCCCACCCCTTCTGCTTCCTGGGCTAAACGCAACTATTCTTGACCCGCCAGGTCTCCCTTATAGCTTCAGTGCAGTATCTTCTACATTGTGCTCTCCCTGGGTAGCTTTACTAGTGAGATATTTCTCAAAGATGCTTACTATCTCTCTCTCTCATAAAATTAACAGAAGTCAACAAGAACATGAGTCAATAGCTCAGAACTATCAACTGATTTTGGCACACAATTCACATTTCTTTGATTTCAAGTGTAGTCAAAGAAATAAGAAATAAAAAAGCATTATTTGACTTCCAAGTAACAGAAACACAAAAACCAAGTTAGGCCTCATTTAAGTGATCAAAGATAAGAAAATAGCCCCATAAAAGCCCCTATCCTACACAGTCTAACTGGCATACTGGTTCAGTTATGTTCTTCGTACTTAAACTAAGACCTTTATAATTAGTAACAGAAACTAAATTGGTGGGGAGGCTCAGCTGTTCTTCTATTCAAATAGCACCTTACTTGTGACTAGTTATGTGCCATGGCTGGCACTAGCAGACTGCACTTGCTTAGGCTCCACTCCTGAGGAATTCTGATCCATTAGAAGGGCCCATGCATCTGCATTTTTAAAAGCAGCTTGTGTGCTTTGATGCAGTCCAAGGTGAGGACCACTGCACCATAGAACTGGAGCTAGAAGTGAGTCCGGCTGTCAGCTAATTGGCCAGCACAAGAACAGCAAAGGAAGACAGACGGACGACAGGGCCCCACCGAGCAGAGCTATCTTGTTAATCCAATCATCTTCAAGCCCTGAATTTAATCAGGACACACACAACATGTCTAAGGAAAAAAAATCAAATCAGCCTCTGTAATCAGCCTAGCCATCTCACCAGATGGGGTTTCTACTTAGTCCTGGGGTCACCAACCTGGAGCTGAATCTATCTATGTGCTACTCCACTATCTTTGTAACACTTCTTGGAAAAAATGAAAGTCATTAAGTTAGACACCTGGACCTTTGTAATGCTGGATCAAAATGTGAGGAAAATAGAAGAATTACCTAAAAGACAGGTTATTATCTCAACTTTGAAACAGGGAAGCTACCTCCAAGCAGATGTCCAGCCAATGCCAGATGCCCTGCAGTGTGGGAAACCCGGATGCTCTGAGGCTTGCTCTTAAGGTGAACAGATCATTACCTTATATCTTCTTCTATCTTTGCCTGAGCTTCAAGATCAAAGGGGTCAGCAGAAAAGAGACGAATTCTTTCTTGTTCTCTCCGGGCTCGGTCCTGCTGCTGCTCTACTAGAACCCTGGAAAATTTCTCTTCAAAAATAAGGGAGAAAAAATCTTAAGCTGCACTCTATTTGCATTATTTACCAGTAATTTTCCACACCAATTTTTTATTTGAGTGGTACTGGGAAGTAAACCCAGGGTTGCTCTACCACGTAGCTATATCCTCATCCATTTTAAGATAGTGGTCTTGCTAACTTGCCCAGGCCAGTCTTAAACTTGTGATCCTCCTACCGCAGCCTCCTACGCAGCTGAAATTACAGGTTTGTGGCCACCATATCTAGCCCACACTAAACAATTTCTCAAAATTCGACTGTAAAAGATGTGAACAGAGGGGCTGGGGATATAGCTCAGTTGGTAAAGTGCTTGCCTTGAATCCCCTGGGTTCAATCCCCAGGACCACACACACACACACACACACACACACAAAAAGACATGGACAGGATGCCTAAAAATTTTTTGAAATGAGCATTTTCTTTCGAATTTCCGAGGCATCACTGTTTCTTCATTTAAATTCAGTACAAAGAAACAGTTTTTTCAGATGGGTGTGATAGTGCACACCTGCAATCCAGTGACTCAGGAGGCTAAAACAGAAGAATCTCAAGTTCAAGTTCAGCCTCAGCAACTTAGTGAGGTCCTGCCTCACAATATAAGTTAAAAACAAAACAAAACAAAACAAAACAAAAACTGGCTCAGTGATAGAGTACCTAGGGTTCAATCTCCAGTACTGTTAAAAAAAGAAAAAGGGAAAAAACAGTATTACCAAAAATCTTTCATTTTTGTAACAAGTTGCCCATTGTGTACTGTTTCTACTCAGATAACTTTTCAATTTAGCCAGTAAGGAATGACTATCTGAATGGCACATAAGTGTCTCTAAGCCTCCCTGCCCACTGTCCTCATTATCCTGTTACCTAAGAAAAAAACAGAGCACTCTATAATCCCCTTTCTCCTTTTCTATCTTCATTTCCTTGGTAACACTGTGCCTTAGGCCAGACAAATTAAGTGCAAACCAATGTTAGTCTACCAGTATTTTGTGTGTACTGATGAGGAAAATTAGCAAACGGAAAAACAAAACAAAAAACTACTGCTTGCTACAACAAGATGTAAGTATTTTGCCATTTTTTAAATGGTGGTACATGAAATGTATAAACTTAAATGTGCTATCACCATCGTCTCTGATCTCTGGCAATTAGGTGTGATAACCAAAGAAACCAAGGTCATGGTCATTTGAACTATTAGCACACACAATACGGCCAAATCCAAGAATTCAGTGAAGTAAAAAGCTAACACAAAGGGGGCTGGGGATGTGGCTCAAGCGGTAGCGCGCTCGCCTGGCATGCATGCGGCCCGGGTTCGATCCTCAGCACCACATACAAACAAAGATGTTGTATCCGCCGAAAAACTAAAACTAAAAAAATAAATATTAAAAAAAAAAATTCTCTCTCTCTCTCCCTCTCCTCTTAAAAAAAAAAAAAAAAAAAAGCTAACACAAAGGACCATACATGCTATGATTACATATACAGCAAGTTCAAAAATATACAAAACCAATCTATATTGAGTATCCATTGCAGCCTCCGGGGGAGGAAAATGACTAGAAGGGAACACAACGGAGCTTTCTAGAGTGAACGACAAGTTCTGTATCTTATTGGGGTTACATAGCTTGTCAAAACACAGTGAATTAAAAACTTCAAATCTGCGTACTTCTCTGTAAGTAAACGCCACCTCAACTGAAAAATAATCAATTGAGGAAGGAGTTATTTTGGTGTCCTAAACTAAAAGCTCTTCAGCTGGGATAAGCTCACTTCCTGGAGATCTTGAACTTGAAGATCTAACTGAGCAGGTCAAAATATCAGAACCTGGCTCAGCTGCTGCTAAAACAATGAGAAACAAAGTAGAGACCAGTTCAGAGGGTCTCAGTTCTAGAGCCTACTACTGCCCTTCATGCAGCCTCGAACACTAGCACTGATTCACACCTCACACAAGACCACCAATATGGCCAACTAATCACCTCACCTCCAACCCTCCACACATAGAAGCTTACCAAGATCTCCACTGAGCAGCGCCTCCGCCAGGGGCGGGTTGCGCTCCTTCAGCAAGGACAACTCGTGTGGGTTGGCCAGCAGCATGTCTCGGAGCAGGGCAGGGTTGTCCAAGCCCTGAGGAGAGGATGTCGTTTCTCCAGGAGATGAGTGGGGCTGTTGTGCTCCTTGAGGCAGGCGCTGCCGGGGGCTCGATGTGCCAGGCACGGCTATACTACTGAAGTCTATCCGGGGTAGGTCTGCTGCAGGAAGAAAATCAAAAAACCAATCACCTTTATCCAAATGACTCCAAAAAACAAGTACTTAAAGGAAACAGTCAATACTTGCTCAAATGTGGTATGCAGTGGCCAATGGTAATGGCAGATAGGAATGGCTTTCCCCATTGTTTTTTCTCACTTGGAATCTCACTAAGAGTCAACCAACAGGAAAGAATAGAAAGGAGAGCAGGCAATGGTAGTAACCACAAATTTTGGGCTTAAAACTATCTCAGACCAGGTTAACAAGTATTTATTATGTTTCCAGAAAATTAAAGATAGTCTCAATAAATATAATTACATAACTCTGGATGTGGGTCTTGAGAAAAATCCTAGTCTGGTTTAACATGCTTCAAAGAGTTCTGCCACTTGAGGTAGAACACTATACATACCAAGTGAACCGCATAAACACTGGATGCTAAACTCTGCAAGTCTATGTTAAATACATTGATTTGGGGAAGTCCCTCCAACCTACCCTAGGAATTAAACCCAGCAGCACTCTACCATTGTGCTATATGCCCAGTTCTATTTTTCTTTTCTTTCTTTTTTTTTTGAGACTGAGTCTCCCTAGGTTTCAAGGCTGGCCTCAAACTTGCAATACTCCTGTCTTTAGCCTCTGGAGTCACTGGCATTAGAGACCTGAGCCACTATGCCCAATGGAAGAGCTCTTAGTAGTTCTTTGAATTTATACACTCATCTGTACATCACCATTTACTCTTCTCATTATCTTGGAGCTAGTGGGTATAATCACTTTATAGGAGAGAAAAACTGAAGAAAAGGAACTGCACAGGATCTTGTTGCTGGGTCCACCAAAAGCTGTCACAGGTTTAAAGACTACAATTCTCAGGTGCTGTACTCTAGGCTGAGCTGACCTTATTAAAAAGAAAGAGCAGGGCTGGGGCTAGGGCTCAGTGGTAGAGCTCTTACCTCACATGTGTGAGGCACTGAGTTCAATTCTCAGCACTTCAAACAAATAAATGAATAAAATAAAAATAAAGGTCCATCAACAACTAAAAATTATGTAAAAAAAAAAGTGCAGGAGCCCTATTCCTTACATAAAAGACCTACACATTGCACAAAATGTTCAGAAAGAGTACATACAAAGAGACAGAAAGCAGACTTGTGGAGCATCCGGAAAATATGAAAGACTGCTAGTAAGTAGAGGTGATAAAAATGAACTAAAATTACTTGTAGTGATAGAGTGATAGTTGCACAACTGTGAATATACTAAAAACCACTGAATTGTATCCTTTAATGGGTGGATAATATGGTATATGAATTATAAAGCTGTTATAAAAAAAGAAGAAAAAGGAAAAATAAATAAGCAGAGCTAGAATGGGGCAACAAGCTTGAGTAAATCTACATTTTTCAAATTTTTTTTTTTTATTTTGAGGCAGGGTCTCACTAAGTTGCTAAGGCAGGTCAGGAACTTGCGATCTTCCTGTCTCAACCTGCTAAATTGATGAGATTACAGGTAATTGCCACCACATCTAGCTCCCCCCAGAATATATTTAATGGTCAAACTTGTCCAAATTCTGGTGCAAAAGGACCTCAAATACAAAAAAAGGACAGGTTAAACTCAGGCCTAAAATTTTGGCCTTGCAGTATGAGTTCAACAAGCTACTGTCTTCAAATAGACTTCAACTGATGCATATTTTGGAGAGAGAGACAGACACAACAACTACTGAAAACAAACAGCACGATCTCTGTGAGGTCACCAATCTACACCAACTAGCAAAACATATGGACGGGCCTTCTTGGCAGGTCAAGAAATTTTATCTCTACCCCCGTTACACATTATCTTGAGAGTCCACTCACTTCAAAACTATTCTGAAAAACTTGTTTACTTTGTAAACCAGATCCCTCCCACTAACAACATATTGACTGTCTTGTCCACAAGGAAACAACACAGAAAAAAAACAGTGAGTCTCCAGTACTAACAACCTCAACAAATTAACCAAAGAAAGATTTGGTTTTTGTTGATTAGCATACTTGAACCTAGACTACTCTTTGTAAAGTTTAGCAGTAGCCCCAAGGGACTAATGCAATCCAGATCTGAAGAAGTCAGTGCTTAATTGTCTTACACAGCTCCAGTTTCAGGCTGAATGGAAGCACTGTGTTCCAGGCTAAGTCTCATCACCCAAGACTCCTATCATATGTTACCACAGACTTTAAAACCAAGTGACCTGCTGGTTAACACTGTTTAGAGAATGGTGACAGAATATGGAAGAGTGGAAAAAACCAGTACCTCCCAACAAGTAATTCGACACAAGGATCTAATAAACATTTTGTGGATCATGAGTATCTAAGGAAACTATGGATCTTCTCACCACTGAAAGAATGTACAGGTGGATACCCACAATTCTGCCTGTTATTTCAGGGACACAGAAATCTCTAAATCTAAATGCAGACAGCCAAGACACATAACAATTTCTTCTCACATGATTAATACAGTTCTGGTATGAAAGAACCAGAACTTGATGGTTCAGCTGCTTAAAGTTTACCAAGTCTGGTATAATGGAAAAAGCACCACATTTTAATTCCTGTGCCTTCTGCTTACTAGCTATGTAAAATATAAGCTTTTTCTGTTGATGAAAATTGTAAAGAGAGACCACAACCAAGTTCTATGAGTGCATATGAAGCATGGATGCCAATTCCTGCCTGGCTATAAGAAGCTTCACAAAGGCAGTACACTGTTGGCCAGACACAGAGCAGCAAGAGAGAACTAGAATGACAGGCTACATAGTCCCAAATTCCTCCCAGGATAAAGACTATCATCATTGGCAGCAGAATAGAAATTATGATTGATGTATATACATTCCATGTATGTATTATATGTCAAAATACATTCTGCTGTCATGTATGATTAAAAAAAAAATAAATAAATCGTATGGTTTAAAAAAATCCAATCAAAGAAAAAAAAAAAGACTATCATCATCACTGATAACAACAGAAGCAAACATTTACTGATGGCTTGCTACGTGCCAAAGGTGTTATTCTCACTTCAGCTCTAAGAGCTAGAGTTAAGTAATTATGGCACCTTTCTTATAGAAGAGAAAGCCAAATTAGAAGTCAAACCACGTCCAAGGTTATAAAGAAGCAGAGTCAGGATCTGTACCCTAGTAGTCTGGCTCCATGATAAGCCCCAAACTCAGAACCACTATACTCTGCTAACTACTGTTGCTCACGTGAGGGGATGCTAGACAGGAGGCACCATCTTACTTGGGAACTGCACTGAAGGCCGAGGGTCTGCATTCTCCTTCTGTCGTAAAATCACAACGTCCCCATCTTTCAAGCCGTAAGACGCCAATGATCTGTGGTTGTCTGTGAGAGGCCTTTCGGCATAGACGATCTATAACAAGAAAAGATTGAGCAGCATAAAGCACTGGGAAGTAACATGGTGCAAAGCAAAGGACCACCCTTCCCACGCAAGCCCTCTGATGGTTCTCATCCCACCTAAGAGGAAATCTGAAGGCCTTCCTGTCTGTCCCCTAGCAGGCCTCGGGCAGTCTGCCCTTACCTCATGCAGAGACTGCTATTCCTCAACAGGGTCTACTGTCCCTCAGGGCTGTTCCACTTGTTCCTCTCTCCCTTCACTATTTTAGGTCTTGGATAAAATATTATATCTTCAGAACTCTTCCCTAGTACCCTGTATAAAATGGACCCCACCACAGGCTGGGGATCTAGTTAAGTAGCAGAGTGCTTGCCTAGCATGTGTAAGCACCACAATAAATAAATTTTTAAAATAAAATGTACTGTCACCTAATATACTATTAATTTGCTTTCTTGATGTCTTTCTGTTCCACTAAAATGTAAGCTACTTGGGGATGACTTTGCTTCATTGACCATATCACAAATGCTTAGAACAGTGTCTCTTCTACAACTGATGTTCAAATATTTGAATTAAAAGATGAATTGCCTTTGAAATCCTGACCCCTCCCCTCGTTAAGATGGTTTGTAAACCTCTATTTCTAGCCAGTCCTTTGAGTCACATTTTTCTGTGAATTCAAGCATACCTACAGGAATTTAAAAAAAAAAAAGATGAATTGGGGCAGTGGCTGTGGCTCAGTGGTAGCGCACTTGCCTGGCATGTGTAAGGCACTGGGTTTGATTCTCAGCACCACATACAAATAAATAAAGGTCTATCAACAACTAATTTTTATTATTTATTTGTTTGTTTATTTATTTATTTATTGTGGTGCTGGGGCTTGAACCCAGGCCTTGTGCATGCAAGGAAAGCACTCTATCAACTGAGCTAAATATCCAGCCCCAACAAGTAAAAAAATATTTTTTAAAAAGATGAATTTATAAAATAATGAATGTAATTTTAAACTTAATTTTAATTCTGAGCAGGAAGAAAACTGGAATTATTTATTCTCAATATGCTAACCATAGTACTATTAAATAACATGTACTTTTTTTTGTGTGTGTGTGTGGTGCTGGGGATTGAACCCAGGACCTAGTGCATGCGAGGCACACACTCTACCAACTGAGCTATATCCCCAGCTCCATCACATACCTTTTCAAAGTAACTTGTACACTGGCAAGTCTAAAAAGTTCTCAAATACCAGCTTTCCTGCATTCTTTCATCTCACCATCCCCAAAGTTTTATTATAAACATTCTTATGTTTATAAGGGAAAAATAAAAAAGTGAAAAGAAATTCAAAAAGAACAATTCAACATAGGTGGAAAAAAAATCATGTTTTTTATGATATATAAATCAACATTCAAACACTGAAGGCAAAGGCAGCAGGGTGCAGTGGCACAACTCAGGAGGTCAGGGCAGATGGATTTTAAGTTCTAGGCCAGCCTGGGCAACATAGCAGGACCCTGTGTTAATATAAAGTGAAAAAGGGCTGGGGATGTAGCTCAGGGACACAGCATTTTCCTAGCACATACAAGGCCCTGGGTTCAGTCCTCCACACAACAAACAAACAAAATAAAATCTTGAAAGCACAAAAAATATGCTGTGAAAGAAAAAAAAATGGACACAGAAAAGCATACTATAATAAAACCTGTCCTGCATTATAATACTCCAAAGAAGCAGTCAGAATAAACTGGGGCTTTGAAAGGTTTTCTCCTTACAGATCTACTTTACACTGGCCCACATACAAACTGAGGAATTTAAGTTCTCCCCTGGCCCTGCCAATAACCAAAGGGCCTGCCACTCAGCTGGTACAGGCCTCCCATTTCCCATTTGTCAGGCAAGCAGCTGGGCTAGATAATCATTACAGCTGTCCCTTTCACTTCTTTCTGCTACACTATCATGCTACAATGCTCCCTCACCTCTTCTCAAAGCTCTCCTCATAAAATTACCTGGCACAGAAACTAAAGATACAGCATTTAAGCCAGATGCAATAGCACATGCCTGTAATCCCAGTGACTTGGGAAGCTGAGGCAGGAGGATCATGAGTTCAAAGCCAGCCTCAGCAAGTTAGAGAGATCTTAAACAATTCAGTGAGAGACTGTCTTTTAAACACAATTTAAAAAAAAAAAAAAGGAAAAAAAGGGCTCCAATGGTTACATGCCCCTGGGTTCAATCCCCAGTACCAAAAAAAAAAAAAAAAAAAGATACAGCATTAGAGCATTTAAACCAGAGTTGGGGAGTGATTCTGTCTTATCTGCTCTCAGAACTGTGCTGAGCAAAAGAACTAACCCTTCATAATCAAATTCTTCTAGGGGTAAGTGAAAAAACTTTGCAGAACTTGAGGTCCAATTATACTTCATATGTTTCACACAGAATAGAGTAAATACTGTGAGTCTCACCTTCAACCTGAAGAGTAAGACTCCTTAACAGACTGTGGCTGTCACTATCACCCTGGGCATATGCCTCACATCTCACAGTAAAAGTACATCAAGATCAACACATCGTTTGCAGTACAGCCAAGAGTCCTATTATAATTTGTGTGGCATGGAGAAACAACTGTAAGTTAGAAGTGACAAGTGTCATGGGTGAGGTATGCAATAAGGAAGAGGTTACCAGAGATATGCTCCATAGTCAGGCTTGTACTTGGTGGCTCCCACACTGTGAAGCCACTGTAATGAAGTCCCCCAATATCTAGGGCCTACTTATTTATCTTCCCAGGTTCAGAAACACAACTGTCAGTATATGTAGAGATGTGATTGATCTCCCAAGACATGTTCTCAATCTACTGGTAAAAGAAAAATTATTTATTTACAATGAGAAATCAACTCAGGAAGATCGGGAAGACTGTAGGGCTGAGGACAGAGCTCAGTGGGCTTGCCTAGCAAGCATGTGGCCCTTGTTTCCATTCCCAACACTGGAAGAAAAAAAAAAGATGCTGGAATTACAAAAATATTCCTGCACCAGACCACAGACTGTGTGCTACAGTAATGGGACAGTTGAAAGTTGTCCCATGGATGTCTCCTTTCACTCCTGCCTGGGAATATCAGCTACAGTATGTAACATCTGGTGCCCACCCATCTGGCCAACCAATCCTGTTGGATTAAAATAGGAGCCAGTTACCACTGAGTGAACCTCTACCAAGCTAGCAGCAAGCCAGGTTCTCAGCCTCCCACTTTGTCCCCTCATTTGAGTATCATAATCATTTTATGAAGCAGGCATTATTTGTCCCATTTTATGGACCAGGAAACAGAGGCCACATGGCTATTAGAAGTAAACAGAGAAATGGGTATGGAGGTGCATGCCTGTAATGCCAGTAACTTGGGAGGCTGACACAGGAGGATTCCAAGTTTGAAGCTAGCCTAAGTAACTTAGGCCCTAAGATTCTGTGTCCAAAAAAAGAGGGTATATTAGTGTATGGCTAGAAATGTTGCTCAGTGTTAAAGAACCCCTACCAAAAAAAAAGTGAATTGAGATTGGAACCACATCAACTTGACATTTAAGCCTCCAAAAAATAAAGGGTGAGTGTACTTGTGTGTGGCTGGACATGTATAAAAAACCCCTCCTAACCCTAAAACCAAACCCATTCTCTTCTCTAGTACCATAAAACTTCCCAAACATAACCCCAAAGTGAGCTGGTGAATTAATGACTTTAACAAGGGATACTGAGCTATCCATCACCGAGAACCTATACTCTATACTTGCCAGGAGGATCAAAACGCTGCCCTTGCCCTGAATATAAAGAAGCACCTGGGCCAAGCACAGTGGGGTGTGCCTATAATCCCAGCAACTCAGGAGGCTGAGGCAGTAGGATCCCCAAGTTTGAGGCTAGTCTGGGCAACTTGGCCAGACCCTGTATCAAAATAAAAAGGACTGTGGATTTAGCTCAGTGGTAACATGCCCTTGGGTTCAGTTCCCAGTACCAAAATAAACAAATACACACACACACCAGGGATGGTGATAACTCACTTGCTAGCATACCAAGTCTATGGATTTGATACTCAGCACCTGGCAGGAAAAGGGGCAGAGACACTGCCACTTTGTATTCCCATTTTACAAATGCTACACATGGATCCATTGCTGCTTAGTTGCCACAACATTTCCTCAGGAGAGGATATCACTTTTTTAAGGAACAATGAAACTGTAAGGTCCAGACAGACACTAACATGAAGTGTTATTATTCATGGAGTGCTGCTAACACCCCCTATTTCCTAGAAATACAGGATGAGAACCCAGGGGAGGAGCAAACATTCCTTACAGATGAAACAGCAGGTGTGCTCCATTTTAGTCTAAATACATGAGTAAGACAAACTAAACTAAAGCTTAGTTGATTGCAACAAAGAACTACTTCTCAGGAGACTGAGGCAGGAGGATCGCGAGTTCAAAGCCAGCCTCAGCAAAAGTGAGGCTACTGAGCAACCCAGTGAAACCCTGTCTCTAAATAAAATATAAAATAGGGCTGGGGATATGGTTCAGTGGTCAAGTGCCCCTGAGTTCACTCCCTGGTACACTCCCCCCCCCAAAAAAAGAACCCATTTCTTTTTGTTAAAATGGGCTTAAAATTGTGGGGCGTGGTGGTCCACACCTGAAATCTCAGAGGTTCAGGATGCTGAGACAGGAGAATCGCAAGTTCAAAACCAGCTTCAGCAATGGTGAGGCACTAGGCTAAGAGAGAGACCCTGTCTCTAAATAAAATACAAAATAGGGCTGGGGATGTGGCTCAGTGGCCAAGTGCCCCTGAATTCAGTCCCCAGCACCCAATCCGCCCCACTCCCCCCACAAAAAAATACGATTAAAGTGTCTGGGGATGAAGATCAGTGGTAAGAGTGCTTGTTTTGCATGCATGAAGCCCTGGGTTCAATCCCCTGTACTATCAAAATAAATTAAGATTACAAGAAAAACAATTATTTTGTAGCCTGAGTACTAAAGCAAATCTGTGTTTTTAACTAACTTAACAAGCATATCTACTGGACCAATGGTTTCAAATCTCTACCAGCCAAGCCGAACTCAAAGAGCTACAATGCTCAGGACTCCAGTTGTAAGAACATACCACAGGAACTTTATTCAGGTCTAAATCCACAGAAATGGCACAACTGCTAGTACTTACTCTAGAGAAGACACCCTAGAGACTGAATTCTATTCTTAACATTTAACAACAGGTTAATTAATACAACTCCAAACTTTTAATCATGAAGCCAATGTTTTCTGGTCTTATTATTTTTTTTTTTTGGAAGGACTGGGTATTGAACCCACAAGTGCTTTATGACTGAGCTATATCCCCAGTCCTTTTTATTTTGAGAAAGGGTCTTGCTAACATGTTGAAGGTGGCCACAAACTTGGATTGCCTCAACCACCGAAGTAGATGGCATTAGAAGCACGTGCCACACCACACCTATTTTCTGGTCTCTGAACTAAAGCCTTCATTTAACAGAAATCTTTTTTTTTTTAATTTGTTTTTCAGTTGTAGATGAGCACAATACCTTTATTTATTTTTATGTGGTACAGAAGATCAAACCCAGTGCCTCGCACATGCTAGGCAAGTGTTCTTCCACTGAGCTACAACCCCAGCCCCAATTAACAGAAATCTTAGCAATACATTTCCAGCACTAAGGACTGTGAACTGGCCACAAAATCTTAGAATTATATCTGGTGGCACCATAATACTACTACTATGTATGCCCACAATATGCCAAGTTATTTACATATACTATCTCATGCAACTAACAGCCGGTTTGACTTTTTACAACCTTCTTAGGAGGCAATTTGTCAAGTTACTAAAAGTCTTTCAAAAAGTTTTATGCCTTTGACCTGGAGACTTGGTATCAATTTATTCTGAGAAAATAATCAGGAATGGGGGACAAAGCCGATGCATATGGATATTATTCATAACTGCTTCCAATTTTCCCCAGCTCAAAAGTCCAGTAACAGGAAAACTACTGAATAAATTACACTACACCTATATAATGGTGCATTATGCAGGTATTAAGAATTAAATTTGGCCTGGCCTAGTGGCACATGCCTGTTATTCCAGCAACCCTGGAGGCTGAGGAACAAGGATCACCAAATTTGAGACCATTCTCAGCAACTGAGTGAAACTCTTGTCTCAAAAAAATAAAAAGCAGGGGCTGGGGTTGTGCCTCAGAGGTAGAGCGCTTGCTTGATATGTGTGAGGCACCGGATTCAATCCTCTGCACCACAGAAAAAAATAAATAAAATAAAGGTCCATCGACAACTAAATAATATATCTTTAAAAATTAATTAATTAATTTATTAATCGAAAAGGGCTGGGGTTCAATCCCCAGTATAGAAAATATATAAATGCAAAGAATTTGAAATGTTATGGGAAAATGCTGACAATGTAGTGCTGATTGAAGAAAATAAGAAATTATTTTACAGGGACTGGGGTATAGCACTGGTAGAGTGCTTGCCTTGCATGCACAAGGCCCTGGGTTCAATCTCTAGCACCATCACACACACAAAAAAAGTTTAGGACCTATCATGTTTAAAACACACATTAACTATAAAAGTAGAAAAGCTTAGAAAGAAAATACATGGAAAAGTAAACTGTAATTTCTCTGGGTTGTGAGGTAATAAGTGACCATGTTCTTCTTTATCTTTTTCTGTACGATTCCTATACCGTATTTATCAGGGGGAAAAAAAAAAACATGAAAATTACCTGAGAAAATAAACATGCCCAAACTAGTTAAATAGAAAATTTCAGTTCCACTTTTTAAAACAGTGTTTCACAAATCACCAATCATGCTGGATAGAGCAGCACTTCCAGGATCACAGCTACTGCTATTACCTGGCATTTAAAAAAGCCCGAGGGCCCTTCCATTCTGTACATGCCACCTACAGAGGCAAATTATAATGATGTTTAAAAAATACCAAGACACTAATTTAAAGAGAAGCTAAATCCTGATAATTGTTTGAAGTTCACCCAGCCAATTCTGCATCAAAGCACCACACAGAGCCCTGACTGGTTTCTAAGCCCACACTTGTACTGAGAGAGGGAACATGCCCATCTTTAATCACACACAGACATGGAAACGGTTTCTATTCTAAATTTGTTATCATTCCATTGTAACTACTATAATCAGACTAGAGCTGTTAAAAATTAACATCTTTCCAAGGGTATGCTTATGCACAATTGATGCTGATATCAAAGACTAAATTCTAAACCAAGGATGTCCAAAGTGGGGCAGGCATGCATAACAATTCTTCAAGGATATGGAAAGAAAATAAAAATACCAGAATTTTCATTTTCATTTAAGTCATTCTTCCTTGAGTTCTATTCTGTAACTGAATAGTTATGTTGAACAACATAAGATACTACTTCATGTATATTATGCAACTGATGTACAGAGGATATTACATTCGCATACAATAATGCATACATGTTATACAATATAGGATATTATACATACATACAGTGCATAAAATATTAGTTTACATATATAATGTACTATATACATAACAAGAAATATGTTATGAAACATTTTACTACTAGGGATGTGTGGATAAAAATGTCTGGAGAATAGTGGTCTGAACACACAGTGGTAGGTAAGACCAGAAACATCACAAAAAGAGCAGTCGGGCAAGGTGGCAAATGTCTGCAATCCCAGTGGCTCATGAGGCTGAGACAGGAGAATATTGAGTTCAAAGCCAGATTCAGCAATGGCAAGGCACTAAGCAACTCAGTGAGATCCTGTCTCTAATAAAATACAAAAAATAGGGCTGGGGATGTGGCTCAGTGGTTGAGTGTCCCTGAGTTCAATTCCCATACTACACCCGCCAAAAAAAAGGTCCTTGAACAAAACGGAGTCAGGCATGGGAGCGAAGAAATGAGAATGGGGGCTGGTGGTGATTGCACATGCCTGTAATTTCAGTGATTAGGGAGGCTAAGACAGAAGATCACAAATCCAAAACCAGCCTCAACAACTTAGAAAAAAACATAAAAAGGGCTGAGATGTGGCTCATGGGGTGCCCCTGGGTTCAATCCCCAGAACAAAACAAACAAAAAAACAGAGACACAGAGAACAGAGACAGGTAAACAGACTAGAAAGGGAAAAGACACCCTGGAAGGTAAAGGGCAGTTGTGGGGTGGATTCAAACAAGTGAAGAGGATTTGTGGGGAAAACTATAATGATGTTTACTTTTATGATTTGCCCAAAGGAAATGACTCAAGTGTCTAAGGTGGATCCTGTTCCTGCCTGATGGGCAGGCCAGTGAAAGAAAACCCACCACCAGACATCTTAAAATAGATACTATGTTGTCAGGTTACAAGGGAGCCAAGAGCACAAACTTGAAAAACAGGGACTGTTTACAGTTATCTAATACAGGCTTAACATTAGCTGGAGCCCAAGGATTCTAATATGCTAATTTGGCTTGGGAAAAAAGTAAATGCAAAAAATATAAAATTGAGAGGAAGAATTTAGAGTTAACTTAATTGTTCAACTAGTAAGGAATTCCTAAATTTCCAAATTGGCAGAAGACAATGTCTGCCTTGATCATACAATTGTCTTTCAACGTGACACCTTTTTTAAAATTCCCTTAAATTTTTGTTAAAGCAATCTCAAAAAGTGCAGTGGGCTGGAGACATACTTCAGTAGTAGTTTGCTATGAGTGAGATCCTGGGTTTCATTCCTAGAACTATATCTCCCCACCCTGCCCCCCAAAAGTGAAGTTACAACAATCACTCTCTCCTGTCCCAAAACCTAATAACAAAATTGATTACGCCTTTTTTTTTTTCCACTTCCCCTACAATTGGTGGTTACAATCAGGGTAATGTAACTAGAGAAAAAAACAACTAAAACAGAATTAAAAAAAAAAAAAAGAACAAAAACTGAAAAAAAGCCACCTTCAAAAACTTAAGAATTTATTTTCCCAACTTGTCCTCTTTTTAAACTGTCCTTTCCTGGTTCTTCACATGAGAGATGCATTGCAGAAACTGGATCCTGAGTTTCTGTGTATTAACTTTTTATAGAAAGGGGTGGGAATACCCAAAATCTTAGTTTCTTTGTAGCACTTGCCAGAGTGCCCATTTGAATGACACCTTGGGCCCTGAAAGAAATTTGTTCTGAATAGGTTTATACCAGGGTCTAAAGTTCACACTGTGTAAAGGAATCCTACTTCTGAACAAAATATTGACACATTTGTTTACCATAAGTCAGGGTAGAACAAGCTGTGTAGTTGGGCAACAGTTTTTGGAACTATTTCATAACTGTGGTGGGAAATCAAGATTTATATTCTAGGGCCTTGGAAGACTTGCATTTCCTAATGTTTGGAATATGTCCCCCAAGTCCCACTTTATCAAGTCAGAATCTCAAGTGTTTTCCTGTAAAGGCTTCAGGAGTTCTTGTCACCTACTGTTTCTCACCTATTCTGCTTGATTAAGACTATTGGTAGCCTAAAAGCATTTTGAGAAAAAATTACTTTGCATATTTTAAACTATAAAAGGAGCTGAACTCCTTTCCAGAAGCAAGATAGGGAAATGAAACCAAATCCCACTGAGAAGATACCAAGGCCATTTTCAATCTAATATCCTTATAAAGCACAGAGCTTTGAACTGACCCAAACCGAGCTGTAACCTGGAAGGAGAGACTTTGGCTTACTACCAAGGAAGAAAGTAGAGAAACAAATGACCCGAGTTGAACCAAGGATTACTTTCTAAAAAAAATAATAATTCAACTCAAAAACGCATGCGATAGTGGGAGGAAGCATTTCCAAAGACCTCAAAACGAGGTAGTGAGTCTTAAAAAACTTTTTTTTTTTCGCTGCCTCCCCTAAAGTGCCAATCAGTACATTTAAAAGCAAACTGCGTATATTCAAGCAGGAACCCTCACCCCACCCTACCAAATAAATTTAAAAAAATAGATGGAAAAGTCTACCAGTCATCCAAACTGGTATTTCTGGTTGGGGAAGCAGGCTGTATGAACCCTGCTTGCAATCCCAAGGGCTTCTGCTTGGGTCCACGGCGACACCCCAAACTCGGGGTTAGAAAGGATGAAGAGGCCACAGAGCCAGAAGGTGGGGAAGGCTGCCCGGCAGTCCACGTGCCCCTCACGCCGCAGCTGGTGCGTCCGCGGCCAGGTCCTCCCTTCCCTTGCCCGGCCCGCACCCCACCCCATGCCGCGGAGCCGACCGGGCAGCTACGGATTCCAGCTCCCTCCCAGCTGCGGGGGCGAACTGGGCACCGCCGTCCGCGTTCCCCCCACCCAGTCCTCCACCAGCAGCAAGGGGAGCGCGCGAGGCCCCGAGGCCGGGAGGGCCAGCTCCGGGGCCGCCCCGCTCGCTGCCCGGCGTACCTGGCTCTCGGCGGCGGGGAT
>NW_026000082.1:43068285-43121509 GCF_001458135.2 Marmota marmota marmota
CTCACTAGCGAGCACGGCCGCCGCCACCCGCCTGCGAGTCCGTCTGCCTGCCGGCCTGCCTCCCACCGCTGCCGCCAAGCGCGCCGGCCGCCCGGCGCCCCGCCCCGCCGCAACGCGGCTGCCGTAAAGCCCGCCTCGCTCCCTCCGCCTTCGCGACGCAGTGCGGGGCGGGGCCGGGCAGGGGAGGCGCGAAGGCTGGAGAGGATTGGCAGGGGAGGAGTGGGAAGGAGGCGTGGGAGGGAAGGAGCGCGAGAAAAGGGGAGGAATGCGGGGATCGAAAAATCTGATAGGCTGACATCCGAGCTGAACTCCGCGGGGGGCTCCAGTCTGATTTATTCATCCAGCAGGCGTTTGGTGAGTGCCTGCCACGTGCTAGGCGCTGGGGACACCTCTGAATAAAAACACTCGCCCTGGCCTCGG
Organism: Marmota marmota marmota; assembly: GCF_001458135.2. Lineage (NCBI taxonomy): Eukaryota > Metazoa > Chordata > Mammalia > Rodentia > Sciuridae > Marmota > Marmota marmota. Next base: position 43,068,706 of record NW_026000082.1, read on the forward strand.
ACTCCGCATCTCTTAGGGAGACTGGCAAACAAGCAGATAGTTCTAAAACACGGCTCTGAGAGATCAGTGCACTTCCTCTCCTGCTGATTTAAGGATGAAAACTAAAACCATCATCCTGCCTAGTCTGCAGAGCCGGGCTCGCTCCGGCCCCTGCCTACCTCTCCAGGGCTGCCCCTCCAGCTCCTGCCAAATGTCCTCCCCGCTGGGCAGCTCACTCAGCTCCTCCAAGGCGCCACTCCCCGGCCTTGTGAGTAGTTTTCTTCTTGGACTGCGCCAGTTTCCTGTCTCTGGCAATGGTGCCTTTATTGGTCACACAGCTTAGAAGCTACTCCCATATTGGCTACTTTAGTGGCCTCTTTAAGGCCACATAGCTGATGAGTGGTAGAGTCCCAGACGTGAGGATGAGTAAGAAAACCCAAACCGCAAGAGGAATACAAGATGGAGGTGAGATTAGCATCTCCCCCATTCACTCCCACTCCCCCCTCTTCTAGCATACTAGGAGGGAAGGAGGATACAGCATGCAGCTAGGCCCGGTAACAGGAAGGAAAGAATTTCCAGCTGAATACATTAATAAAGGCAAAGGGGAGAAGCAGGGGATTGAGGAGAGTGGTCCTATCAAGCTACAAGTAACAGAAAGCCTGGCTTGCAAAAATGAAAGGAAAATTATGATTAAAAAAACAACAGGGAAAGAGCTTTTCAAAATGGAGTCCCCAAGCCATCAAGGGAGATGGAGTTAACAATCCAGCTGCTGCCTAGGGATGTGAACTTTGGCCACCTTCACCCTTTGCAGGCATCTGAAACTGATTACATTGGGTTGACCTGGAGACTGCAGATGCATGTCAAGAGGTTATGGGATTCTTGTTTCATTGGGCTCATAACCGCTATCATTACAGTACCTGTTCTTTCTCAATTTCAGTAGCATTTTTCTCTATAAGGAATTTTTATCACTTTGTAGTGCTTCAGGTTCAGGCCCCACTTTTCTTGCCTTTCTTATTTGGAATCTGTGTCTCCTGAGTTGGAATGCCAAAGACTGCAAATAAACTCCTTTTTACCTTTGCAGTTTCTAAGTTTGGATTGATCAGTAATATCACTGGCTTAAACAAATAAGTTTATTTTCTCATTGGGTAGTAGGCCTGTAGTTAGATAGCTGCATTGGTTCAGTGACTCAGTGATATCAGGGTGAATACTTCTACAATTTTTTTGGCTTCTCCCTGAGGGTTACAGTATGGCTGGCAGCCTCTAATCCATGCGTCATTTTACTTGTTCAATACAGGGGCTTGCCCAGAAGTAACTCAGCAGATTTTTGCTTGCCTCTCACTGAACAAAACTGTATTACATAGATGCAAGAGAGGCTAGGAAAATGAGTATTTTGCCTTTTCAACCTATGTCCCCCTTTTGTGGCACAGGGGATTAAACCCAGGGCCTTTGCACATGCCAGAAAGTACTTACCACCGAGCTCCATCCCCAGCCCCCTTTTCAACCTCTTCAATGGACATTGTCAAGAGAAAAAGGATTTGTGGGTACAGAAAAGATTGAAATAACCATTGTAAGTTGAAGTAAATTGAGCACAGAAATTATACAGGATTTCCAGGTGGTGTCAGCTGAAGTTGGAATAACAATTGATTGATTTCTCTATTGTGTTTTTTTCTAGTAGTGCTCAGGTTCCTAGCTCTGGCAGAATTAATTTTGCAGACAGGCACAACAGTATCTCCCATCCTGTGTGTTCTTCCTGTAACGTGGTGACATTCCTCCCATTTAGAGGTAAGGCTTATGTCCTTCCATTTAGATCATGACAGAGTGACCCTGGCATAAGTGACAATGTATGATTTCTGAGACTAAGTAATACATTTTCTCCTTGCTTCTTTTGGAACACTTGATCTCAGAACCAGAAGTTTTGCTGCGAGGGAACCCAAATTACTCCATGCAGTGAGACCACCGTGCACTGTGTATAGATATTCCAGAAAACAGCTCAGCTGAAGACAAAACAGGTTATGAGGAAAATCCACCAAGTCAAGTATATGAGTAAAGACACTCTCAGATGAATCAACCCCAGCGGTGAGTCATCTCCAGCCTTTGAGTCTTTCCGGTTGAGACTTCAAACATCATGAAGCTGCTTTCGGCTGTTCGCTCCTTCAAATTCTGACCCGCAGAATTTGTGAGCATAAGAAAATGTAAATGCAAATTAAATCAACAGTAAGAGCCTACTCAGTCCTATTAGGGTGACTATAATAAAGAAGTCAGATAATACAATGGTGGCGAGGACATGGGAGGTCTGGAACCCTAATACACTGCCACTGGGAATGTGAAATGGTGCAGCCACCTTGAGATACAGTTTGGCAGTTCCTCAAAATGTTAGCTAGTGGGGGTAGGCGGGGTGTGGCTTGCTAGCATGCTGGAAGCCCTCAGTGTAAACAACTCAAGCCCAGTTTGGTGGTGCACACCTGTCATCCCAGCAACTCGGGAGGCTGAGGCAGGAGGATCACAAGTGCCACATCAGCCTGAAACTCAAAAAACAATACCCAGTCAGCATGTCTCAGGAACCAAGATGTACTCTGTGTTAAAACAGGATACAGACCCAAAGTCCTAGTGTGTGGAAGCAGGGGTATATTCTACAAGCCTTCCTACCTAGATCCACCAAGCTCATGTGGCAGGGCCAATAGCTCTGCTCACTGGTTTAATGGCCCTGAACTCCCTCTTACCTCTTAAGAGAGCTACTCTGGAGCACAGAGTTCCCTCAGCTCCTCACCAGTCAGCCCCTTTCCTATTTGGACTCTGATCAGTTGCCTCCTGGGATCTGGCTCGGAGTGTGAACTTTTCTCTCACTGCCCCTGAGATAGACTTCACACCTCTATTACCTGCAACCACTAATGGCTTGAGAAGTTTCTAGTACTTAATGCCAAATCAGGATGGGGTGGAGTGGGGTAGAGGTTAAGAGAAGGGAGGTCTCAGAATCTGAAATCCTGCTCTAGACCAGCAGGGCTACAAAGAATGGACCCTGTTAATTGCTCACTACTGCCAGAGGCAGTGGTGCCTGCCTGGAATCCTAGTGACTTGGGAGTCTGAGATAGGAGGATCACAAGTTAAGGCCAGCCTCAGCGATTCAGGGTGACCTTCAGCGTCTTAGCAAGACCCTGTCTCACAAATTAAAAGGGCTGGGGATATATCTCATGGTAAAGCATCCCTGGTTCAATTCCCAGTACAAACAAAGCAAACAACAACAACAAAAACACCTCACTACTGTGTGTCAGGCACCTTGCCAATGATTGCTGACATTTACTGAATGCTGTCTTCTTTTCAAGCACTGTTCAAAGCACTTTGTGTTATTTAATCCTTGTAAAAATCCCATGAGGTACTATTTCTATTTTACAGATTAAGAATCCAAGGCATAGAGAGGGGATAGTCTCTTGCCCAAGGATCCAAAAGTAATAAAGGTCAGCTTCAGGAAATCTGACTGGAGCCCACAGACATTTTCCTTTCTTTTATTTGGGGGTGGTGATGTTGGGGATTGAACTCAGGGACACTCTACTACTGAGCTAGCCCTTTTTATTTTTATTTTGAGACAAAGATCTTGCCAAATTGCCCAGGCTGGCTCACACTCCTGAGTAGATGGGATTACAGGCATGTGCCACTGCACCCAGAAAGCCCGCAGTTTTTGTTTGTTTTTTATTTTGGTCCTGGGGATTGAACTCAGGGGCACTCAGCCACTGAGCCATATCCTCAGCCCTATTTTATATTTTATTTAGAGACAGGGTCTCACTGAGTTGCTTAGCGCCTCACCATTGCTGAGGCTGGCTTTGAACTCGCCATCCTCCTATCTCAGCCCTCCAAGCCACTGGGATTACAGGTGTGCGCCATCACACCTGCCAAAAGCCCACAGTCTGAACCACTTTGTTACACTGCTACCATGTAGGATCTCATGTTATTCTTTTAAATGCCCTCAGAAGGCATTGTGTTCATCAGTTTGTGGTCGCTATGACCAAACTGCAAGATACAAGCTACTTAAAGGTGGAAAGATTCATGTTGGCTCACAGTTCCAGTTCATGGTCAATCCATTGCTTTGGGCCTGGGAAGAAGCTGAATGTCATGGCAGAGGGTGTGGTACAGGAAGGCAGCTCACCTCCTGGCAACCAGGAAGTTGAGGGAGAAGAGGAGGGGGCCAGAGACAAGATCTAGTCCTGAAGGGCATGCTCCCAAGGACCCACTCCCTCCAACTGGGCTCTACCTCCTGCAGTCCTCACTACCATCCACTAATATCATCAGATGACTAATCTGTCAATGGACTAATCTGCTGAGAGCCCTCAGGATCCAATGAATTCTCCTAAGTCTTGCATTTGAATTTTGCTGTGTTGGGGAACAAGCTTCCAGCAAGTGAGGCCTTGAGGGACATTTCAGATCCAAACTGATACGGGCATCCTTCCCATTTCATAGGTAAGGCAACTGAGGCCTGGGCACTTGGATCAATTTACCTGTGTTCACAGGGTCAGTGAGTGGCAGACTCCTCACACTGGAAACAACTTTAAGGGCATCAACATCTATTCCAACCTTTTATCTAGAACCCAAATGCTCTGCCTATGCATGTGTGTGGAGTCACCTTGTTCTGCTCCCAAACCCTTTCTCACCATGGTGACCACCCCAATCTTCCATCTCTGGGGTTCTTGCCTAATTCTTTTCTAGTTGAAAGAACACACGTCAAAAAGGCATCTACCTCAGTTGATTTTTAACATGCCTATAGTACTATAGTAGGACCTAAATCTCTCTAACATAGTCATACTTGGTTTGGTATTTGGGAACTGTTTTTTTTTTTTCTTTAGGCAAGTATATATTGTGTAGAATTTCCCCTTATCATCATTTCCTGGTTATGTTGCTCAAAGAAGCCTCTCTCAACACTGTACTATTCCTAGCATATTAATTGACAGCATATAGAGCTTCATTTTACTGGTTTTACTCTAATGCAAAAACTTTCTGTTTCTTTGGCCAGAATCATGTGATTCTGTTTAAGGTGACATCTCCTCCCTTTCCTGCTTATCTTTCTGAAGATCCAATGGTGGTTTAGTCAGTTCCCAGGCAGCCCCTCCTTTCCAGTGTTCCTGGAATCATTTCTTATCAAAACATCTTGAGTAACTATGGACTTTTCTCACCTCTGAGTTCAGGTCCCATGATATGCTGACTCACATGTTTGGGGCTAGAAATCAATATGTAGGATTGCGAGAATCCGCCCTGGGCAAAACTAGAAAATAGGCCAAAGTTTGTCCTTGCACGCTCAACTTTGTGCCCCCTCCCCCTCCCTGGACTGTCTCACCTATCAGTTTCTGAGTTCTTACTTTCTTCACTTTCATTTTCATTTTTTTTTTTTTTAGTTGTAGGTGAACACAATTCCTTTATTTTATTTATTTATATGTGGTGCTGAGGATCGAACCCAGGGCCTCACACATCCTAGGCAAGCTCTCTACCTCTGAGCTCCAGCCCCAGCCCCGCTTTCATTTTCAAAAACTTCTCTTAAGAAAGGATCTGATCCTCAGCACCACGTACAAAGATGTTGTGTCTGCCGAAAACTAAAAAAATAAAATATAAAAAATTCTCTCTCTCTCTCTAAAAAAAAAAAAAAGATCTAATAAAACAAAAAGAAAAAGAAAAGAAAGGATCTGAACTAACATTAGGGTATTAATGATTGCTGAAAATATGATTGCTCTTAGGTTACTTGTATTTTAATAGGGGATAAAGTTGTCGATCATAAGCTACAGATTTCTAGGTTTCAAGGAACTTGGGGAAGGTAAATTTTCCCGAGAACCTTCTGGATTGAACAAGCCTACTTCACTCACTCACTGTTCCTGAGAAGGGCTTTGTTGATCTATTATTGACACATCTAGTTCATACCTACCTTCATATTCAATTGTTCTTTTTCTTCTCTCTCTTCCGGAAACATTTCATTCTTTACACACAAAGAAAACCTTGGGTGTCCCTCTTGGAACACCACATCATAGTTATGGAGGAATATCAAGGCCAAGATTATAAAGAACCAGCTTTAAAGGTACAAAGTGGATACAGAACACTCTGAAGTGGACACTGCCAGTATTGTTGGAAGCCTTTTATCCACTTGGAACATGGGTCCACTCAACATAAGAAGCAACAGAACCATATTAGGTATAGAACATTTATGCATATCTTCAACAATAATTAACACCTACTACATGATAAACATTGTCCTAGGTACTAGTAGTTCAACAGGGAACAACTGTCTATTCAGGTGGAATTTACATTCTAGTAGGAGGTGATGGACAAAGAACATAAAAATGTGTCAGGTGGTGATTAAGTGCTATATACCAGGGGGAAAGCAAGGAGTGAAACGCAGCATGGAGGTGGGTTGACAAATGGAGGCAGTGGAGTAGTTGCTACTTGGTACAGGGTGGTCAGGGAAGGGTCCCTTATAAAGTGACATTCAAGCTGGGCACAGTGGTTCATGCCTATAATCCAAGCAACTCAGGAGGCTGAGGTAGGAGAATGGTAAGACCCTCAGCAATTTGGCAGTATCCTGTCTCAAAAATAAAAAGGGCTGGGGATTTAGCTCAGAGATAGGGTGCCCCTGGGTTCAATCCCCAGAACCATAAATAAATGAAAAATATTCAAGTAGGTGAGTGAAGTATAGTATAAGACAGGTGGACATCTGGGAAGATACTCGACACAGGTAAAAGTGAATGCAGAGACCTCATGGTGTTTGCCCTGTTTGAGAAACATCATCAAAGGCAGCACTTTTGGGAGAAATGAATTAAAAGGCAAGTGGATAGGAGTCTGTGGGACCAGATTACCATGTAAGTAATTGTGAGGACCCTGACTTATTGACTGAAATAAGAAGCCACTGGAGAGAATTTGTTGTTGTTTTGTTTTCTTGTGCAGAGGATCAAAACTAAGCAATGCTGTACCACTGAGCTACACCTCCCACCATTTCTGGAGGGTTTTGAGCAGAGAAGTGATATGATGTGGCTTGTGTACTAAAAAAGATCTCTTTTGGGCTGGGGGTGTAGCTCAGTGGTAGAGCATGGGCTTTGCATGGTTCAGTAACGAGCACCAAAAAAAAAGAGGATAAACCGGGTGCCACTGTGCTGGCCTGTAATCCCAGCTACTTGGGAGGCTGGCTGAGGGAGAAGGATCACAAGTTCTAGTTCAGCTTCTGCAATTTAGGGAGACACTGTCTCACAAGAAAAGATAAAAATGGCTGGAGATGTAGCTCAGTGGTAGAGCACCCCTAGGTTCAATCCCCAGTACTGAAACACCAAACACCAAATACTTCTCTTGCTCCAGGTGAATCTCTCTTCAGAGCTGAATAAACACTGCCCAACTCATTATCTTTAACTCCTTGTCTTGAAACATTGTATCACTTAACATTTGCGGCGTTGAACCCATTGGTCAGAACTTCCTCTGTTACTAGAGGAAGCCTCTGACATAGCTGTTTTTCTTTTCTTTCTTTTTTCTTTTTCTTTCTTTCTTTCTTTCTTTTCTTTTTTTTCTTTTTGGAGAGGGTTGCTCGGGATTGGACCCAGGAGTGCTTAACCATTGAGCTACATCCTCAGCCCTTTCTGTTTTTTAATATTGCGAAAGTGTTTCACTAAGTTGCTGAGGCTGTCCTTGAACTTGAGATCCTCCTGCCTCAGCCTCCCCAGTCGCCAGGAGAACAAGGCGCCCACGCGCCTGGCAGACGTCAAGTCTTATTCAGAGGAAATGCTCCTCCACGACCAATTCAGGACCGTTTCACGCCTAGCCACGGCGGGCGCATAAAGGCCTCGGTGGCCACGGCTGCTTCTCTGGTCCTATCAGCCGAGGCCTGGACTCTGTACCATGACAGGGCGAAACTGCACCAAGCAGCTTCTCTAAAGGACCTCGGCGATCGCGATGGGTGAGAGGTTGGCAGTGCCGCCTCACGTGACCGCCGCGCCCTCTCCTAGTGGACAGTGGTGCCTCCTCACGTGATGGGAACTGGCCAATGGCTGGCCTCTGCGCGCTTGGCTCCTGGTTGCTAGGCGACCCGGTGGCGGCCCGTCCGCCTCGGCTGCGGACCTGCTGCGGGAAGTTTTCGGTGGCTGTGGAAGTTCCTTGTGGCTGCCGCTTTCGCTCCCGCGGGATTCCCGGGTGGCAGCCCCTTTCCAGGCTTGAGCCCAGGCTTCCCGCCTCCACCGTCAGGCGGGCGCTGAATCCTGGAGGCTGACCCGGCGGCCTGGTGCTGCAGGGGCGGGCTAGCCAGGGTCCACCCTGGGCCTCTCAGCTCAAGGGAACGGGTCGCGCTCCACGTCCGGCAGGGACTTGGCGTAGGCACTGGCAGGCAGAAGTGCTAGGACCTGGTAATAGCGCCAGGCGTGGCTTCCTGCGGCTTCCTTGTTGTGCAGGCCAGGGCTCTTGCCTGGGCTGGAGGAAGTGCGCGATGGGGACTGTACACAACGCTTCGATTAAAAAAAAAAAAACAAAAAAAAAAAAACAACTTGAACCCAGAGGTGTAGCTCAGTAGTAGAGTATTTGCTTAACATGTACAGGGCCCTGAGTTCCATCCCCAGCACGCAAAAATAAATAAAAATGAAAATAGTATTCAAAGCATCAGATAAGGGCAAATCTGATTTTCTTTTCTTTTTTAAAAATTTGTTCTTAGATTTACATTACAGTAGAGTGTATTTTGACATACACATACACGGAGTATAAATTCTCATTCTTTTACATAATGCCGAGTTACTGGTTCCGCTGGTCATGTATTCATATATGAACGTAGGAAAGTATGGGATTCATTCCACTGTCCTTCCTATTACCATCCCCTCGTCCTTCCCTTCATTCCCCTTTGTCTAATTCAATGAGCTCTATTCTCTGACCCCCACCCCTTATTGTGTGTTAGCATCCATATATGGAAACATTTGGCCTTCGGGTTTTTGAGGATTGGCTTATTTCCCTTTGTATAATAGTCTCCAGTTCCATCCATTTACCAGCAAATGTCATAATTTCATTTTTCTTTATGGCTGAGTAATATTCTATTGTGCATATATACCACATTTTCTTTACCCAGTCATCTATTGAAGGACACCTAGGTTGGTTCCATAGCTTAGCTATTGTGAATTGAGCTGCTATGAACATTGATGTGGCTGCACCTCTATAGTATGCTGATTTTAAGTCCTTTGGATATATGCTGAGGAGTGGGTTAACCAGGGTCAAATGGTGGCAAAATAGTTTCTGAATACAAAGACAGAGCAATGAAGGTTAGCACACTTTTGTTCTATTTACAAGAGAAGAAATTTCTCAAATTATATAGGAAACATTTGGGTATCCAGAAACCCAGTGTAATGATTTATAGGCTTGATGGGATTTCATTTATGTAAAAGTTTACTGGAAGGAAAGTGACCACAACACTCGGAGAGACCAAGAGATCTTTATTACAGCAGTGCAACAGAGGAGAAGAGAGAGAAAGAGAAGGAGAGAGAGAGAGAGAGGAAGAGAGATAGCAAGAGAGAAAGCAAGAGAGAGAGGGGGCCCGGCAGGAGGGAGTTTTTATAGCCCAAATCTAATGAGGTCTCTGGGTCTGCAAGCTGCCTGTTGGCACAAGGGGGTTTAAGTGTTCGGCCTTGAGACGGGGCTTGGGCATTTGGGCTTGAAGCAAATAGTTGATAAAGAACCAGACAGAGGGTTTGAGTGGCCAGGTCATCCTGCAGCTAACTTTGTTTGGCATGCCCTGCAGACAACTTACTCAGCCTGTCCTGCACCTAACATTTACAAAAATCATTATATTGGAATTATGAAATTCAAATGTCTTAAGTAAACTTTGACTCAGATAAAGAACTATGGTTTTCTTACAGTTTGTTGTTCTTGGAGTTCACTGAATTGTTTGAATTGCTGAGGTTTTAATTTTCATCAAGTTTGGGAGAAATTTGAGGTCTCCAATTGCACATGCATTAGGCCACTTGATCTGACCTTGAATTCAATGATGCTTTATTCTCCCTGCCTCCTCTTTCTTTTGTCACTCACCAACTCTTGGTATCCTCTATTACTGTGCTTTTCAAACTTAACTAATTTTATTTCTGTTTGTGGTGGGGTCTCTCCTGGGGCCTCATACATGCTACGCAAGAGCTCTCTCTCTCTCAGTCAGACTTACTGAATTTTATTTGGTTTTGTTCTGTTTTGTTTTTTCCTTTTGGTTGTGGGGTTGAACCTAGGGCTTTGCAAATGCTAAGCATAGACTCTACTGATTCCCAGCCCAAACCTACAATTTTTGGGGGCAGTGTTTAATCTACCTTTAATCCTGTCTCTTGTGGTTTCAGATATTATAGTTTTCATCTATAGAAGTTCAATTTTATCTCTTATGTCTCTATTTAACATTTGGAACATGAAATATAGTTATGGTAACTTTCAATGTCATTGATGCTAATTCTAACATCTGTGTCACTTCTGGGTCTCTCTCTCTCTCTCTCTCTCTCTCTCTCTCTCTCTCTCTTTCTTTGATACCAGGAATTGAACTCAGGGGCGCTTAACCACTGAGCCATGCCCCCAGCCCTTTTTTATTTTTTTGACACAGGGTCTCACTAAGTTGCTTAGGGCCTCACTAAGTTGCTGAGACTGGCTTTGAACTTGGGATCCTCCTACCTTAGCTCCTGAGCTGCTGGGATTACTAGCATGTACCACTGCACCTAGGGTGTTCTGGGTCAGTTTTAATTGATTGCCTTGTCTCTTCATTATGGGTTATATTTTCCTATCTCTTTGCTTGCCTGGTCATTTTTTATTAGTTGCCAGACATTTTGAGTTTTGAGTTGTTTGGTCCTGGGTATTTTTGTATTCCTGTAGATCTTCTTGGGGATGCCATTAAGTTACTTGGAAAATTTTTTCCTCTTTTGAATCTTTTAAGATTTGTTAGGCAGAACCAAAGCAATTCAAATTATTTTCCTAAGGAAGACCTTCATAAGTACTTTTCCCAATGCCCCATAAATTATGGGATTTTTCCAGTTCAGCTGGTAGTAATAGGTGTGATCACCAGACACCCTTCCCTCTAATCCTATTATCTCCTCCTCCTCCTCTCCCTCCTCCTCCTCCTCTTCCTCCCCTCTCCTCCTTTTACATGGTTCTTGTCTATTTTGCAGTGCTGGGATTGATCCCAGGGCTTTGTGCATGCCAAGCTCTTGCTTTCCCACTGAGCCCCACAGTAGCTCTTTCCCAAACCTCAGCTAGCTTGCTTGCTTGCTTGCTTCCTTCCTTCCTCTCTTTCTTTTCTTTCTCAGGATCTTGCCATGTCGCCCAGGCAGGCCTTGAACCCTCAGACTCCTGAGTGACTGGGATTGCTGTTGTGCACCACCATGCCTGCCTGCTGAGAGCCATTGCCAAGTAGGAATGACGCATGGTAATTTCTTTGTCAGCCTACCCCATGTTGCTTAGAGGAAGGACTCTACATTGTGGACCTAGGTCATTTGCAGTGACATTGCATGTATGTTTGAGAAAGGTGACCTTGCTCAAGGACCAGGGCGGATCTGGGTTTAGGGCGGATCAGGGTTTAGGGAGTATCCCACTCCTTGGGTTTAGGGCGGTTCCAGGTTTAAGGTGGACCCTGCTGGGAATAGGGCGTATCCTGCTGCCTCAAGCGCCCGCCCGCGCCTTGAGTTCCCCTTGAGTTCTCGCGGGATTCAGAGAGTATTTGGGATTCAGACCACGGTGGAGAGGTGGATTTCCCCAGAACGTGCGTGTAGAGGGCCGGTGAGAGTTCGGGAATAAAGAATTGCTGTTTGAATCTACAAGGCTGTGAGTGGCTCGTAAATTTTTGCCCAGCCAGACTGCGGCACCTGCCCAAGGCGTTTTCTTACACACAAGTGCCCAGCAGTGGTCTGCTGAATTCTAGAGGCATGTACTTTACCCGCCTCTGGGGTTCTCTCCTGACCCCCTTCTCTCTGATGCTCTAGCTGCCTCTGCCTCCTTGGACTCTCAGCTCTGCTCAACTCAGGGATTCCACCGAGTTTGGCCTCGGTTTTCCTTCTCTGCACGGTAGCCTGGAAACTCTCAAGGCAGTGAACTGGGACAATAATCTCACTGATCTTATTTGTCATCCATTTTCAAAACATTACTTTCCTCTGTGGCCCAATGTCCAGTGGGTCTCTCTCTCTCTCTCTCTTTTTAATTGTCTTTTGTAGTTGTAGATGTACAGAATGCCTTTATTTTCTTTGTTTATTTATGTGGTGCTGAGGATTGAACCCAGAGCCTTGATAGACCCAACCTGATCTTTTCTTAAAATTGGGCATCTCGCCTCAAAGCCATGAAAAGATAATTTCGGCTTTACTATAAATTACTGCAAATTCTGAACCTGCTTGGAATGCCTGCCCGTGCCTTGAACTCACCCATGCCTGGCTCTCTGACCAGATAGCAGCCCTCTCTGAAATTTTAGTGACGCCTCACAAATCTTGGCCTTCCCTGGCCAGACAACGACCCTCTCTGAGGCTCTAATGGTCCTCTTAAATTCTGATGTTGGGGCCAGCAAAAATTGTAAACTACCATTAGTGTGATGTTTGTCAGAGTTCTGTTATCTGTAACCCCCCTTTGTGTAACTTTCTGGGCTATAAAGCTGGGCTGTAGGAAAGCTGGGGTGCTGTCTTGTTCCCGCCGTTTTGGGAGGGACAGGCAGCCCGGCCGGTCGAAATAATAAGCTTGCTTTAATTTGATTTTAATTGGAGTCAGTGGTCTTTTCTTGCGTCCTGGTCTAACAGCCTCACGCGTGCCAGGCAAGTGCTCTGCCCCTGAGCCCCAGCCCCAGCACCAATGTCCAGTGGGACTTGAAAACTTTTTTACCTTTCTTTCCTTTTTTTCCGTCCTTCTTTTCTTTGTTCTAGGCAGCAAAGTAAATAAAGTCTGTTTCTTTGTCTCTATTTCTAAAAGCAGAAGTCCAAATATCTTGCCCATCTGCAACACTTTGAACACCCCCAAATCACTGCATATTGAAATTTCTTTTTTTTGTTTAGTGTATCTTTATTTTATTTTATTGTTTTGTGGTACTGGGGATGGAACCCAGTGCCATCACACATGCTAGACAACTGTTCTACCACAAAGCTACATCACCAGTCTGTTTTTCTTTTGGTTTTGAGATAGGGTCTTTTTATGACACCCAGGCTGACCTCTGACTTGAGATTCTCCTGCCTCAGCTACTTGAGTAGCTGGGATTATAGGTGTGCACCACTGCACCAGGCTGAAACTCTTTTTAAATTGGATTATATACTGTTGAATTTATAACCAGTTATTTCCAGGGGAAGAAAGCGTTTGTCCTGCTTTCTACCCCTGGCAGACTAAACCAATGCCTGGCACTTGGCTCATGCCCAGTGAGAGCTAGACTAGATGGATAAACTATTTTGAGCAAACAGCTGTTGATGAGCTTATGGTGTTTTCTTGCAACATTTGCTGATGGGCTTTTGCAATCTTCTTCTTGCCTGCCAGCAGAAAAATGAAAGCCAGGCAAAATGGAAATTTCTGAGATTTGTTATTCATGATTGTAATTATCTACAAAAATGTACCCTTTAAGAGCTGGGGCTGTAGTTCAGTGGTAGAATGTTGAGGGCCACAGCCTAGTTGGGATGACCATGGCGTTCTGCCAGAAGGGAGTGGTTGAGAGGTGACGCCAGGGAGCCATTGAGATGATGATGGTTATGTTAAGCTGTGTATTCAGTTGTATATGGACCCATGCTGTCTGGCCATAGGGTGGCTCCGGGTGGTTCCTGCTGCCTTGGGCGCCCCCTACTTTGGAGTTCTCCTGGAGGTCCGAGTGGGGTAGGCTCGGAGGCCGGGGGAATGTGCGTGGAGTGCTGGTGGAATTCGGGCAATAAAGTTTCCTGTTTGAACATACAAGTGCTTTGTGGTGGCTTGGTGATTTGTGCCCAGCCAGACTGTGGCAGTAGAACTTTTGCCTACCATGTGCAAAGCCCTGGATCTGACCTCAGTACCTGCCCCCGCCCAAATAAAAAACCAACCCAATCAAAAACTGCTTCATTTTAGTTTGGTGCTGTAGCAGCTACTCAGGAGGCTGAGGCAGGAGGATGGATTGAGCCCAGAAATTCAAGGCCAGCCTGGGCAACATGGCAAGAGAAGTCTACAAAAAGAGCTCCAAAACAATTTTGATAGTAGCTTTGGGAAAGGTGTCAACACCGGGGATCCTTTTGTCCCCTTCTTAGTTCTTCAGTAAGTGATGAGGCTCCTTTTCTACCAATCACTCTGACCTAAATCAAACAGGTAAGGCCATCTCTAATTGTCCTGGTACAATAACATCATTGTCTTAGCATTTCAGTTTCTTATCAAACATAAATATTTTACAGGGTAATCGGAAGTACAAATGAAAGTATTGTAAGGGTAAGAGAAATTGAAGTTAAAGTGTAAAAGACCGGGTGTTGTAAAGTTTCTAAGCTGCAAGGCCTGAGTTAAAAAGTAAAGGACCAAGTATTGTTAAGTTCCTATGCTACACGCAAAACCTGAAATTCCTGTAGCTGTTAAGACAATACTCGGAACTGCCCAGTAAATATTCCCCCTGACCGCCTGGTTGTTTAATAACCTAGGACCCTGTGCGACCTTGCACGTAGACATCACAGGGCCTAAACCAATCAGTTTGAATGTGTACCCTGCTTTAGAACTGACCTATCACCCCCGCCCGACCTGTTCCCGCCAATGAATGAACTAATCATGTTTAGGAGTTGTTGTTTGATTTTCCTGCGGTGTATGATGATTTGTTAAAGGAGACTGTGATGTATGTAAAGTCCCCGCCCTCCCCAAAAAGTGTACTTAAGCAGTGCTCAGCCCCTCCTCGGGGCTCTGGGCTGCTCTCCCTTCCTGAGTGAGCACGGAGCCCCAGCGCGCTGGATTGGATCCTCAATAAACCCCTTTTGCTGTTGCATGAGCCACGGTCTCTTGGTGGTCTCTTCCTCCAACGTTTGCTGGACCCTTACAATATGTCAACCGTTGAATTCAGAAGAAATTGAGATGTAAATGCAAGTCATAAAAGAGAACAAATATTTTATGGTCTCACTGATTTTGTTAGGCCACAGGACACATTGTCTCACAGACGCTTGACTTATGTGAACCCTCTATCTGAACTTCAAGCATTCTTATCCTCCAAGCACATACAATGTTTTCTTCCTTTTTATTGCTTAGCACACATTGGCTTAAAGAGGCATTTTTGTCTAAAACACAGTTTCCCATGTGTCCTTTAAGTTACAGTCCCTTTAATCATCAATTATTGAGTATTCAGTCTTACTAATAACTTGAGTCAGATTTATTTAGCCAGAGTATATAGTTTAAAATTAATAATCATCCTTTGCATTTGTCTAATGCCTTTCTCTCTAAGGAGCAGGTTGATGGTGACAGTATGTCATCACTGGGCAGACAGGAAGGATAAGTGGCAGTTCTCACTTTGCAGACAAGAGGAGCTACTCAGAAGTAGCTAATTTAGGTGGGTGTGGTGGTGCATGCCTGTAATCCCAGCCATTTGGAAGGCGGAGGCAGAAGGATCCCAAGTTTGAGGCCAGCCTGGGCAATTTATCGAGACCATGTCTCAATAAACTCAGTGGTACAGCACACCTGGGTCCAATCCCTAGTACCAAGAGGGGGCAGGTAGAAGCAGCAACTGAAGTCCTTACACTCATGGAGTGCCATCTAAAGCAAATGTATCTGAGACTGGCTGGAGCTTGGAAAAAAAAAATCTCAGTGTTTTCTTCAAGAAAACTTTAAGAGTGGGTGCAGGGGTGCACACCTGTAATCCCAGTGCCTTGGGAGCCTAAGGCAAGAAGATGGCAAGTTTGAGGCTAGCCTGGGCAATTTAGAGAGACCCTGTCTCAAAATAAAAAAATAAAAAGGTCTGGGGATGTGAATCAGTGGTTAAATGCCCCTGGATTTTGTCCCTGGCTCCACCCCCCCCCCCAAAAAAAAAAAAAGAAAAAGAAAAATTAAGGAAGGAAGGAAGGATAAGCCTAATTCCAGCAAAGCAATAATAAACAAACAAACAAACAAACAAATAAATAATAGTTAATTAAAATAAAATATTAAAAAAATAAAATTTTAAGTGGTGCAAAGACTACATTAAGATAGCCCAATGTGTAATAAAACTACCGAGGTGTCAGGATGAAGTCAGATGACTCCGTTATTTTTCTGGATGGTTTGAGAGGCGTCCAGTCTTTAGGGTCTCTCCTAAAGTTACCTTGTTACCATAATCTCAGGTGTCAGTTGAAGGGGACAGATGTAAATTGTGTCATAACTGTGATATAAACTGTCACCTGATTGAGTGAGGGAGAGCTCTATCCACTGTCTGAATTCCTCTCTTCCTCTCTGTTAGCAGATCAAGCAGAGGTTTTCTGGGCCCTCTCCTGGCTTGACATTGAAACTACGTAACAGTGATTTTTCCCCCCCTTCAGGGATGGGTCTTTAAATAAATCCATGTTCTTTCCTCCCTTTCTCTTGCTCTAGGAGGCTTATATTATTATTACTTTGTGTTTTTTCTTTCTTTCTTTTTTTTTTGGTACTAGGGATAGAACCCAGGGGAGCTTAACACTGAGCCACATCCCCAGTCCCTTTTTATTTTTTCAATTTTGAGACAGGGTCTTGCTAAATTGCTGGCCTCTAACCTGGATCCTCCTCCTCAGCCTCCTAGGTGGCTACATTTACACATGTAAATGAACGGCAGGAGGCTCATTTTAGAGGATGAGGGATAGACAGGGCCAATTACTTAGTATCTGGAGAAAAGTGGTGAGATTAATCTGGTTTCAGATGTTCATGGGTCATGCTGAACTGAGACTGAATAACCAATCACATGTTCAAATAATGCACACTACTCACTACTCTCTCTCTCTCTCATATATATATCTTTTTTTTTTTTTTTTTTTACCCCGGATTAAATTCAGGGGCACTTAACCACTGAGCCACACCCCCATCCCTCTTTTGTATTTTATTTAGAGACAGGGTCTCACTGAGTTGCTTAGCTCCTTGCCATTGCTGAGACTGGCTTTGAACTCGAGGTCCTCTTGTCTCAGCCTCTTGAGCCCCTGGGATTGCAGGTGTGCGCCACCATACCCGGCTCACACTGCATTCTGTATTAAAAATGGTATTGTTGGAGGTAACCCCATGTGAGTTTGTGAACTATACCATGAGATGTATTATAGGCAAAATAAACAGCTTTGAATCCCAGACCTCACTCACGAATGCTAGGTAAGCACTGTACCACTGAGCTATATCCTCAGTCCTTCTTTAAAAATTTTTATTTTAGCCTGGTGTGGTAGCACATGCCTGTAATCCCAGCAACTATGGAGACCAAGATAGGTAGACCTCAAGTTCAAGGCCAGCCTTGGCAATCTAGCAAGACCCTATCTCAAAAAATAAAAAAGGACTGGATGAAAAGTGGTAAAGTTCGGTGGTAACGTGCCTTTGGGTTCAATCCCTGTGGGAGACCAACCTCACATGTGATTAAGTTAACTCCCCTGCTGGGGGATGTGGTGTCAGGCACCCATGCTGCTAGACTGCCTGCTCTTCTAGGGTTCTAGTGACTGTCTTCTTGCCTGGGTGTGTCTTGCTACAGCCCCATGGGTGGAGCTACGCTCATCTGTTCCTTTGTAATATAACCCCTTGCCACGTTTAGGATAGAATCTTCCACGGAAGTGCCTTGTGTGTGTCCCCTTCTCTTACTGTGCCCTTGGGTGTGGCCTACCCAGGTGTCAGTCAACCTGCTGACAGTGGACATCATGAAGACACTCAGCCCCCGGAAACCTAACCCCTTGCCTCATTTGAACAGCTTCTCCTCAATAAAAGGGGTCAGCGGGAGCTCTCGCTCTCTCTTCCTGTGGACCCTTAAGGTCAGAGGAGCCATCACAGGGACCCCAAAGAAAAAGGTATTTGTGTCTCTTGTGTGGTTATTTTGCACAGCCCAGTCAGCCCAGTTCAACTGGAGTGACCCCTGAGCCTTTTAGTCGAGAACAGAAACCCTGCAAATCCCCAGTACCAATACAACCATAAACAAACAAACAAATAAATAACTTTGAGACAAGCTCTCACTTAGTTTCCCAGCTAGCCTCAAACTTATGATCCTCCTGCCTCGGCCGTTTTTTTTGGTGGTGCTGGGGATTGAACTCAGGGCCTCACACATGCTAGGCATTACCTTAACCTCTTGAGTCCCTGGGATTACCAGGTGTCCGCCACTGTGCCTGGCTGGATTTGGACACACTTGGATGTGACAGATTCTTTGCTTGGTCAAACTTTATTCAGGTTTCTGAATCATCTTCTGGGCCTTTTTGTGTATTTTCTTATAAAATCAAGTTTTAGCAAAGAACCCTACAAAGTCAATTTAGCAAGAACTCCATACTGTGGATATCTGATCATTCTCAGTATCCAATCAATTCCCACAGGTGAAGTCTGCTCTCCCCCTCCCTGTCTTCAGCGAACATCCAGCTAGGTCGAGTGAGCCAGGACACTCCTTACCCTTGGTAAAGAGCATTTCCTCTTGGTCACTCCATCGACTGTCCCCCATAACCCGCTCCTTGGCTATAGCCACTCACCATGCTGTATTGACTGGAGCCCGATCTCTGTCTCCTCTCTGCAGAACCCTATTGCAACAGTCCCGTACCCATTTCCACAATCCTAAGTGAAGTCTTCCTTCGCACGCCTTAGCAAGTGTGACTGAATTTTTTTTTCTTTAACATAGGCATGTATTCCAAATGGCATGGTTTGGATGTGGTTCATCCCTAAGGGTCTCCAGTGGCCGTGTTAGAGGTGGCAGCAAAAAGGTGGGGGTGTATTGGGAGGTAATTAGGTAATTTGGGGTCACCGTGAGAAGGGATTAATGTAGTTCTGATGGGACCCAGTTTGTTCCCAAGAGAGTAGGTTGTTATAAAAGAGCAAGACTGGCTTCCTGTTTCTTGTTCTACCATTTCGATAGCAACCCCTGTGTAGCCCTCAGCACAGGGCTAACCAACAGGTATGTCCAAGCTGGTCTCTCAGCCTCCAAAACTGTGTGAGTTTTCTTATAAGTAACCAGCTTCAGGCATTTTGATATGGGAAAATGAACTAATACACTAAACATGATAAAAAAAAATATCAATTTTTTTTTTTTTTTTGGCCAAGGGTACAGTGGTACAGCACTTGCATAGCTCTATCAGGAGTAAGAAAATGATACACTCAGGACAAACGATATGAAAGAAATAGTAGAATCTGTGTCTGGGATTGGGGTCTCTGGTAAACTGCCTGATTGTGGCCTGCTTGGTGACTAGGAAGTTTCTGTGCAAAGACACAGGATGCCTGGCTGCTATAGCAATGTACTTTACAAGGAAACTCTGTGTTGGAGTCTTATCAGTTTCGACCTTCACCTCAGGCACACAGCTCCTGGGAATATAGGGACCTGTAGGTATTCTGGCCGTGGAAATGTACAGGGAAGCGTTTCTCTGGTGAGCAAACTCCGGGACTGGGGGGGAACAGGTGCTCTGTCCTCCACCCTCGGAATGCCCAGCAATTTCTCTTTGAAGCTAGTAAGATAACTCTACAGGTGCAGTATCTAGTTACTATGGTAATGTCCTTAGAGAAAAGGGGGCTGTCTTAAACAGCCCGGACTTTGGTCTCAATTATCTAGCACCTGGGATTAAAGGAATACTAAATAATAATGTAGTCACGGTACTAAGGAGCTATGGAACTTTTTTTTTTTTTTTTTTTTTTTTTTTTTAGTTATCGGCGGATACAACATCTTTGTTTTGTATGTGGTGCTGAGGATCGAACCCGGGCCGCTCGCATGCCAGGCGAGTGCGCTACCACTTGAGCCACATCCTCAGCCCCTATGGAACTTTTGATATAAAGAAACCTGGCTTCTTGGAGGGACAGCCACTCTTTTTCTCTTCTTCTTGCCTCTGCATCTCCTCACTGTGTCTCTTTTTATTTGCCTTATGGAAAGAAAAATCAGGAGTAAGAAAATGATACACTTAGGACAAATGATATGAAACAAATAGTAGAATCTGAGTGTTGACAATAACAGAAATTGTTGAATTTGTTCTGGAAAATGGTCAGGACTCGCCAAAAGGTCTCTTGCAACAATGAACTCATTATTTACCACTAGAGAACTTTGTCCTGGTCCTGCAGAGTGGAGGCTGGGGTGATGTGGGTTCAATGTGTCATCTTTGTATAGAGGTTACAATTTAATTCAAACTTGGGCCATCCAATGTCANCCCAGGTGTATTCTACCACTGAGCCACATCCCCAGCCTTTTTTATTTATTTCTTTATTTTTTCAGACAGGGTTTTGCTAAGTTGCTGAGGCTGGCCTCGAACTTGGATCTTCCTGCCTTGACCTCCCCTGTCGCTGGGATTACACGTGAGCGCCAAAGCAACCAGCTCAGACATGTCTTGATACATTATTGTTTAAAAAATGCATTTCCATTTCCATTGCTTAATGAAAGATCTCTTTTCCTTCAAACCTTTTGGGCTTTAAAAATAATACTCCGAATGGGAGAAGAGCCTGCCAGAGGCCAGGTGCGGGGGGACGCAGGGCGCAGCTGGGGCAGGAACGGTGGCAGGAGCTGGGAGCCCTGCTGGCTGTTTACCGACGGAGCCAGAGGCTGAAGTTCAGCCTGCGCTGGGGGCAGAGACGCTGGTCCCGAGCCCTCCCCCGCCTTTGATCCGCAGGGCGCCCTGTCCTTTGAGCCCCGCGGCTCCCTCCGGGCTGGCACTCTCGCCTTGCGGGCTAGTGGGACCCTTCGGGGGCACTCTGGTCCGGTGGCCTCGCGGGCTCGGAAGCGGGCGGGCGATATGCTGCGTCTGCTGGCGACCCGCTGCACCCGGGGCCTGGGGTCCAGCGTGCCTGCGCGTCCTGCCACCGGGCTCTGCCTCCCGGGGCGCAGCCCGAGCCGCCGGGCCTCCGACATGCCCCGGAACCACCCGCCCAGCCCCGAGTTGGTGGCCCGGTCGGTGGGCATCTGCTCCATGATGCGCCTGCCCGTGCAGACGTCCCCGGAGGGGCTGGACGCTGCCTTCATTGGGGTGCCCCTGGACATTGGGACCTCCAACCGGCCCGGTGCGAGGTAAGGTCCCCGGCGTCGGGGTTGGGACGTGTGGCTGGGACTGATTATGGAGCGTGGAAGGCGCGCGGACAGACACCTCCGCTCACCCTGGGTAGGTTGGAAGCTGGTGGCCGGCTCCAAAATGGTTTGAGAGACCTTTGATTCCCCTCCTTCCTCCACAAGCGGTCCAGGGCTCAACACGTGACTGGAGGGCTGGTCCTCTCGTGTCATCATTGGTCAGGAAGGGTTTCTGGAGCCCCCTCCTGGGACCTTGCTGGGATGGAGGATGTGGGTACCTTCTCTGCTCTCTCCACCCGGCCTTACAGTGGAAGGTGACATTTTGTTTGAGAACAGAAACTGGCTGCCCCTTCCCCAAATCTCTAAGTATAACTGACTGGGGGTGGCGGGGAAGCAAAGAAGCTCGAATTAAGGAAAATTTCTCAGGATTAAATTAGAGAAAGTAAAACCCCTTTTCCTAATTATTGAGCATCAGCAATTTCTAATTCAGCTCTTCGAATCTGATTGTAACTGTCTGAATGGTCAAAGCCTTATTTTATTTATTTTTGTAGGTACTGGGGATTGAACCCAGGGGCACTTTACCACTGAGTTACATCCCCAGCCCTTAATTGTTTGTTTTTTGAGACAGTCTTGCTAAATTGCCAAGACTGGTTTTGAACTTGTGATCCTTCTGCCTCATTTTCCTGGGTCACTGGGATTACAGGTGTGGCCCATAGGCCCAGCTCCAAAGCCACCATTTATTATTTAAATGTATGTCCCCACCGGCAGGACACATCAACGTGGGCAGCGAACCTAGATGGGGAGGAATGAAGGGACAAGAGTCACGAAAGGTGACAGCAAGACAGGAGTTCTGATCAAGCTGCAAACTTTTATTGTTCACACAGGGGTATTTATGGGCTGGGAATGGGGGAGCTCTCTTATCGGCAGTTGCTGGATGTCTTCACAAGGTGAGATACCACAGGATGTTTCAGGAAGACAGATGGCCGCAGGATGTCTCAGGGAGATGGATGGCTGCAGGGTGTCTCCCAGGCAAGATGTCTCCCAGGGGGCTGTTTCTTGTAACTGTCAGGCTATTCTTTGAAGGAGAACTCCCTTCTAGTCCCTGGCAAATGTAAGGCACTTTGCATAGATTACCTCATTTCTTAGAACAAGGATGTGAAGTAAATACCATTATTATCATATGGATTTGGAAACTGAGTCTTGGGGAGATTAAAATATTATATAATGTCATTTAATAAGTGGTGATGAGTGGGCCCCTAACTCTGTGTTTTTATTTATTTGCAGAACTGGGAATTGGACCCAGAGATGCTCTACCACTGAGCTATATCCCCAGCCGCCCCCCCCCCCATTTTTTTGAGGCAGGGTCTTGTTTGATTGCCTAGGCTGATCTAGAATTTGTAATCCTCCTATCTCAGCCTCACCAAATTGATGAGCTTATAGGTTGTGCCGCCATGCCCAGCAAATTTGTGCCTTTAATTTCTTTAATATACAAACTAGGGCTGGGAGGTAGACAGCTTACTTAGCATGCACAAGACCCTGTGTTTGTTCCCAGCACCGCAAAAAGAAGAAAAAAAATTATATATATATATATATATATATATATGATCAGTGGGTCTCAGTAGGGGTGGGTTTGCACCCAGGGGACATCTGGCAATGCCTAGAAGTATTTTGCTTGTCACAACTTGGGGGAGAAAGTGCTACTGACATCTAGTGGGTACAGGCCAGAGAAGCTGTTAAACATCCTGCAAGGCAAAAACCCGCAGAAGAGACTACTTGAATGTCAGCAGACCCGAGCTGTTAAAGCCTGGCCTAGCAGAGAGAGCCTTCGCACCTGGGCATGGGGCTGACAGGTGATTCTTTTCCTCCAGATTCGGACCCCGACGCATCCGGGAAGAATCTGTGATGCTCCGGACAGTCAATCCCAGCACGGGGGCCCTGCCCTTCCAGTCCCTCACAGTAGCTGACCTGGGCGATGTGAATGTCAATCTTTACAACCTTCAGGACAGCTGCCGGCTAATTCAAGAAGCCTATCAGAAAATAGTAGCAGCTGGTTGTGTTCCTCTGACCTTGGGTAATGTCTGCTAGGGTGAGGGAAGTTCTCTGGGCTCATTTGTCATTCGCTTGAGTACTGCTACTTCTGCAGAAGATGGTAACAGTAGGAAAGAGAACATTCTAATTCCTTTATTTTAGTCCCTGGGGACAGGATATGTAAAATATTGGAGTAGTGTGGCCGGTAGGGCTGGTGGACTAGGGGAAGGAGGATGAGGCCTTTGCTTTGGTGTATAATTTGAAGGATGCAAAAAAAAAAAAAAAAAAAAAAAATNATATTTATAATCCCAACAACTTGGGAGGCTGAGGCAGGAGGATTACAAGTTGGAAGCCGGCTTCAGTAACTTAGTGAGACCCTGTCTCAAAATTAAAAGTAAAAAAGACTGGAGGTATAGCTCAGTGGTGGAGCACTCCTGGTTTCAATTCTCAGTACAAAAATAAACAAGCAAACAAATAAACAAAAATCTGTGTTAAAATAGGGTCGCTCTTTTACTAAGTGCTATGGCTTCCTTTAAATGTTATACCCCAGTATGTGTCTCACCATCCCAGGCCCGGGGAAGGCTGCCAGTAGGGACTCCCTGTGACTTTCCAAGGATTTCAAAGACAATGTTCATCATGACTGTGGGGAGAGCTGCAAAGGGTGTCTGTCCTGGTCAGGATCCTAATCAACCCGTAGGGTAACTTTCCCTTCACCCTCCTCCACTCTCACTTTCTTATTTCTTTCTTCTCTGATTTGTAAATAGTTAAAATGACCCAGAACTTTTTCTAAATATTCCAATTTATTTTTGCCAAATGAGAGGTCCTAGTCTGCACAGCATGGTGGTAGGGACCTTGGCTTCTAGGTGGAAGGTTTGAAATCTCAGCTCTACCTTTCACTAGCTGTGTTACTGTATCCACTGCTTGGTGCTTCATTTCCTCGTTGTGAAATGGGCATAGTAATAATGCCTACCCATTGTATTGTGGAAGAAGCATATAATGAATGGGCATACAAGATGCCCATCCTAGCTGGGCATGATGGGGCACACCTGTAGTCCCAGCGACTCAAGAGGCTGAGGCAGGATGATTGCACCTTGAAGACAGCCTCAGCAATGTAGTGAGGCCCTAAGTGACTTAGTGAGATTCTGTCTCAAAATGAAAGGGGCTAGGGGATGTGGCTCAGTAGTAGAGCACTTGCCTGGCATGTGAGAGGGTGTAGGCTTGATTTCTGCCACTACAAATGAACACATAAACTGCCCATCATTGTGCCTGGCCTATTTTAGGCTTAAATAAACGTTAACTATTGATTATTAATAATTATCAATAGTAATACTTTCCTAGGCCTGCACTGCTCAAAAGGGTAGCCATTAGCTACATGTTAAGTTTAAACTAATTAAAATATGCAGTTCCTCAGCCACCATATTGGCTAGCGCAGACAGAACATTTCCATCATCCCAGAAAGTTCTCTTGGACAGAGTTGTTCTAGGGAATTACTTGTAAGCAATTCAATTCATAGATTCATCTAATTTTCTCTTTTCAGTGACAGTGACATCTTAAGCATCCCTCTATTGACCAAGATCGCTCTTTGGCTGTGTTTTTAGACCTCTAGTCCAGCTGAAAGGGAGGCAGAATTGGCAAACTCGGGGTTGTTGCACATGATCATCTTACTCATGTTCCAGATATTTCTCTATTTTATGCTTTGCAGGTGGAGATCACACAATCACGTATCCCATATTGCAAGCACTGGCAAAAAAGTAAGTCCCAAATGGCTTGGCCAAGTGAGGTTTCAAGATTCAGGAGCTAAGGAGCAGCGGTTTGCTGCCAGGTGGTATTGGGTGACTGCTGTGGACTCAGGTTATTGGGAGTGACAGGAAAATCCCAACCAACTTGCTTTTGAGATCAAAGTTAAGGCTGAGGGGCTGGGGCTTTAGCTCAGCGGTGGAGCGCTCACCTAGCTCGTGTGAGGCATTGGCTTTGATCCTCAGCACCACATAAAATAAGTAAATCAAATAAAGGTATGTACAACTAAAAAAATTAAAAAAAAATTAAGGCTGAGCTCCAGGTGTGTCTGTCAGTCTCTGGCCCTTCCCTTGGCCCAGACCTGCTCTGGTACGCACCCAGCCCTCTCCACTGGCCTGTTGGGGAAGGTAAGCCCCTCGTGAAATACACAACCCCAGTTCACTTTGGTTTCTGTTTCGCTTCAAGGGCTGAATCCAAATTGTGACGGGCACAGCAGTGAAGGGCCCCTGTTTTCTCGTGCCAGGGCCCCTTTCCCAGGCAGTGTCGATGAACACACAGTGTCTTTATTTGTTTTTATGTGGTGCTGAGGATCGAACCCAGTGCCTCGTACATGTGAGGCAAGTGCTTTACCACTGAGCTACTGCCCCAGCCCTGACAGGCAGTGTCTTTTCAGGGATGAAGTCAACCAGGGACTAACCAGCTTTGGCTAATTTAGTTGGAGGAGGAGACAGAGGGCTGAGGCAGTGGGTGGCAGCTCCAGAATTAGTTTTTGGGAAGGGCGTATGGGCAGCTTTGCGGCTGGAGGTACATGGAGACAGATCCTGTCTCCAAGCCGCGCCTGCCTCCCACTGGCGGGGACCACATGTCCCCGTGGGGAGTCCTCAGGGTTGCTGGTGGTTCTGGAGAAGAGCCGGCTCACAGCTCCCTGTTGGTTCCGCAGTCGGAATCGCCGTGGCTGCTTGGTCTGGCCTTTAGCTGAGCTCTCTCCCATGCTCTTTTATTTATCCATTTATTCATTTAATTTTGGTTGTGGAGGTTGAATCCAGGGTGCTTTACTACTGAGCCACACTCCCAGCCCTTTTACTTTTTCATTTTGAGTCAGGGCCTTGCTAACTTTCTTAGGGTCTTGCTAAGTGGCCAAGGTTGGCCTTGAACTTGCATTCCTCCCGCCCAGCCTCTGGAGTTGCTGGAATTACAACTGCCACCCTGTCCAGCCCTCCAGCCCTCTGAAGGTGCAGCAGTCCTGGATGGGAGACCCTGGGTGGTAGCCTAATTACGTGTCTCTTTCTGCCTGGCTGCTCTGTTTACCGCTGCTCTGAGATGCTAAGTGATTTGAAGACACAAACCAGTTGGCACGTGGGTAGTTGAGGCCAAGTCTCTCCTCTGTGACTCTGAACTGTCATCAAGTTTTGGCGACCTGAAGGGTGGCTGTGTTTGGGCCCCACAGGGATGTTTGGCCTCTAACTGTCCTGTTGTCCTCAGGTATGGCCCTGTGGGGCTGCTGCATGTGGACGCCCACCTGGACACTGCCGACAAGGCCCTGGGGGAGAAGCTCTACCATGGGACACCCTTCCGGCGGTGCGTGGAGGAGGGCCTCCTGGACTGTCAGCGGGTGGTGCAGATTGGCATCCGGGGCTCTTCCATGACCCTGGATCCCTACAGATACAACAGGAACCAGGTGAAAGACTGAATGCCCCCCAACTCCTCTCCATTGCCTATCATGTGGCCAGGGCTTTGCTAATCAAGTTCAAGGTAGGGTCAAAGGGCTGATTTTCCTTCAAGAGGGTCATGTGGCAAAGAGGAGTGAGGGTGCTAGTAAGGCAGAGGAGGCCTGTTTGGGGGCTGGGGAGGCCAAAAGAAACAACCAACCTCTCAGAAAAGAGGTGGGGGTCCCAACACAAGGCAGGTTGCTTCCTTCTGAGTTCTCATCCTTACCACTTGGTAGAGTGGCTCTGGGGTCAACACAGGATAAAGATCCAAGTGGGAAGACACCTCCCTTGCTGTTGGGGCTTGCCAAGGCAGTGTTCTGGACAGAACCATCCAGAAGGGGCTCTTGTGGGCAGCCCAGGTTCCGTCTCTTGCCTTAGCAAAGCTTCCCTCTGCTCCCTGTTCAGTGCTTAGCTTTGACCCTGCTCCCTCCCCTTACCTGTGAGCCGGGGACAGCAGTTCCTCCCCGTGGGAGGCTGAGGGTCGGATGTGATGTGCCCATGAAGAACTGAGCAAGGAGCTGGCCTTGACCTCCAGCTCTTCCATTGCCCCCTCCTCAGGGCTTCCGTGTGGTCCTGGCTGAAGACTGCTGGATGAAGTCGCTGGTCCCTCTGATGGCGGAGGTCCGGCAGCAGATGGGAGGCAAACCCCTTTACATCAGCTTTGATATTGACGCCTTGGATCCTGCCTATGCCCCGGGGACAGGGACGCCTGAAATTGCTGGTCTCACCCCTAGTCAGGTAAGGAGCCTTCCCCAGGAAGAGTCCTGGGCCAGGGGAAACTTGACACCCCACTCTTCTAGGACTTGTAGTCTTTAGTATCAGGAGAGGATTTCATGGAACTGGACTTGAATCCAGGGGTGCTCTACCACTGAGCTACATCCCAGTCCTTTTTATTTTTTGAGACAGGTCCTCACCAAGTTGACCAGGCTGGCCTTGAAATTGCCAGCCTCCTGTCTCAGCCTCCCCAGTAGCAGGGATTACAGACATGCAGCACTGTACCCTGGCTGCGGTGCCCTTAGAATTCAGAAATTGGAAGGATTTCTGAAACAAAATCCTCACCCTCTGCAGATCCTCCTTCTGGGCTTCCTGCCTGCAGGATGGAAACCCTTTCCACGCCGTCTTCCTACCTGCCCTCCCTTGTCCTGTCTTCAGACTACACCTCACTACCTGGGCTCCTCCCATCACGGTGTCTACCCCTTCTTTCCCTGGGCCTGGGATGTCCTTCTTTTCCACTTGAGCTTAGCCAAGGCCTTGAAATGTTTCCACATTTCGGAAGCCTTCCTCCTCCTCTCCTCTCCAGGCTGTTACTTGTGCTTTTTCTATTCTGGGCTTGCTTTTCTTAAAGCCCTTTCATACACGACATTGAACAGATTGGCCTGTCTCATCATCAGTGAAGTGCTCAGGAGCAGGGACCGGGCACTAGTTATTCGTGCCTCTGGGAGGCCACCGGTGTGGCTGCAGGAATTCTAAGGATGGGCATGTGCCCGGAGCAACCCACGGAATCTTCTCCACTGGTCATTTTTCTTCGTTAATGATTCCAGTAATGACAACTTACTAGTATGGTTCTCATCTTGGACAGGCTCTGGAGGCCATCCGGGGCTGTCAGGGCCTAAACGTGGTGGGCTGTGATCTTGTGGAGGTTTCCCCGCTGTACGATCTCTCTGGTGAGTAAGCAGGAAAACTGACCTGTGGGCAGCTGCTGGTTCACGTTTTCTTTGGCATGGAGGATTGAACCCAGGGGTGTTCCACCAAAGAGCTGCATTTCCTCAACACCCCACCCCCGGCCCTATTTTTTTTTTTGAGAAAAAGAAAAAGAAGATTTACTACTTTGCTAGCAAAGGAGAAACACAGGAGACTTCTGTCCCAGAGGCTGATTCTGCCCATCAACAGGAAATGGGGAGGGGGTGGGTGGGAGGGTTTAAGGTGACTCTAAGGCTACAGTCCACTGGTCTGTTGAGTTGTAATCCACTTGTTGACTTGGGAGATAGTCATTTCTGAGATCTTCTGGTATCAGGCCCAAAGCCTAGATTACTTCCTTCCTATGGTGGGTGTGTACTCAGGGACAGAAAATTGTGCCTAAAATGGGGAAGAAAGGCAATCCCTTTTCCCCTGAGATTAGGGAGGAGCAGCGAGGGGAAGAGAACCACATCCATTTAAAAAATCAAGTTGCAGTGGCAGAGCAGCAAGGGCTGTATTCAGAGCATAAGATGGCCCACTGTGGCATCTCCGCATTGCCAGTTTCTACATTGCATTTCTATGGAAAAATGGGCGACTA
This sequence comes from Marmota marmota marmota, assembly GCF_001458135.2. Taxonomy (NCBI): domain Eukaryota; kingdom Metazoa; phylum Chordata; class Mammalia; order Rodentia; family Sciuridae; genus Marmota; species Marmota marmota. Next base: position 43,097,468 of record NW_026000082.1, read on the forward strand.
CGTCTCCAAGCTGCTTCTTGCTGAAAGAGGGTGAAGTTGGGGGAAGTACCCCAAAGTCCTTGTTCTCTATCAGTGGGGCACCTCCCTGCCTTTTTTGGAGTCAGGGTCTCATTAAATCGCCCAGGCTGGCCTTGGACCTGTGAACCTTCTGCCTTAGCCTCTCGGGTAGCTGAGGTTAGAGGTGTGCACCACCACCTCCAGCCTGGGGAACCTGCTGAGTATGTCTGACAGGGGAGAAAATAAGCCTCTATAAATATGAGCAGCAACCCCGATAAAACTCTGGAGGTGCCAGGTATTAATAGCTTGCCCATATCAGGAGGAGATGGGTGCCATGATTTGTCCTCCTCTGAAACTTCACTTTTTTTTTGTGGCGCTGAGAATCAAACCCAGGGCCTCATACATGCCAGGCAAATGCTCTATCACTGAGCCACAGGCCACATCCCCAACCCTAAAATTTTTTTTTTTTTTTTTTGTGGTGCTGGGGATTGAACCCAGGGCCTTATGCATGTGAGGCAAGCCCTCTACCAACGAGCTCTAAGTAAGTTCTCAAAGCATAATGTTTACACACAGTGGGGCGTTGGCTGGTTAAGATCTTCCAAGCAGGTGCTGTCCTAATAGTTTTAATTTATTTTTGTTTTTTTCTTTTGGCGCTGGGGACTAAACTCAGGCCCTCGTATGCACAGGCATGTGCTGTGCCACTGAGCTACACCCCCAGGCCAATAATTTTGATTTAGAAAAGCTCATAAAGTTAGGCCTGTTAGCCTCAGAGGATAAATATAATACAGTACATGCCATTATTATAAAATTTCCTTTTGGGGAAAAAGATCTAAGTGTAAACCAAGAAGCTTCTGAATTTTCAAATACTATTTCTACTTGTTGCTTGAGGAGGGCAGAGCGCCAGGGGGGCACCCCCAGGGTGGGTGTTGGGGGATGGGCAGCAGGGAGGGCGGCCATGTGCTCCACTCACCCGGGTCTCACTCTTCTGATTTTGTCCTAGGGAATACAGCCCTCCTGGCGGCTAACCTGCTGTTTGAGATGCTGTGTGTTCTCCCCAAAGTGGCAACTGCCTGAACCTTGTCTCTTCTAGACAAAATGGATGCACTGCCAACCACTCCTCAGGAGCTTACTAGCGAGCAGTACTGAAGAGGGTAGGCCAGGACAGCTTGCTGCTCAGGGTCGTTGGTGGCTATAGAACAAGGACATTCAGAATTCTAACCCAAACACATTTCTAAGGGTTTCAATTGACTTTAAAAACTGAGGCACTTGAAACTGCTCAGATTTTTTTTTTCTTTGATGAAAGATGGAGGAGAGGAAGTGGAGGGAGAATTTCACTCAAGGTCATCTAAAAATGGGATGAAGGAATAAAAAAAATTATGAAAGGATAGTGCACAAAGACTCCACATTTCAATACTATCTTCCTTTAAGATAGAGCTCCTTTGAGGAGCTCAGAGCTGCATCTTGGTTTATTTATTTATTTGCGGTGCTGTGATTGAACTCAGGGCCTCACTCATGCCATCACTGAGCCACATTCCCAGCCCCGCATCTTGGTTTTAGGATCACTGAAAACATAAATGATCTTTGAAGAAAAACAACATGCAGTTCCTAATAAAGAAATGTCCCCAGAAGCCCAGATAACATCAGCTGAGCCTTTGATGAACCTTCTAATCCACTCTCTAGGAGACTCAATTTTGCATTATTTACTTTAAGCCAACACGCTCTTCTGGCCAGCAGTTCCTGAAATCTGCAGCTGGGCTGTGCTGATCCCAAGCGTTGCTGAGAGAAACTTCAAGATGATCATCTTGCAGTTCAAGAGCTACCCACAGTCATCACACATTAAAATAGTTTATTTGTTTTCAGTCTGTAATATTCTTAAAACAATATCAGCTTCAGTGCCTGTTCACAATACAAAAAACAAAACTTAAAAAACAACAAACAAAAAACCCTAAAACATAAAAAAGACACAATTTGCCAAATAAGTTATTCGTTCCTAAGGGTATCAAAAGTGCAAAATAGTCACCTTCTTAGATATGTCTCCCAAGTACCATCATCTTTCTGAATAAACTCAACAGGGTCAGCAGCTGCCATATGGCGTGTGTTTTTCAAGAGACAATGTAAGTTGAGGCTAAGAGTGTTTTGCATGTTTCTTTATTTTGCAGTGCTAGGGTTGTAGGCAGGTGTAGCCACTCCCCAGGCCCTGTATCAGCTTTAGTAGTTTTTTTTTTTTTATGTGTGTGTGGTGCTGAGGATTGAACCCAGGGCCTTCTGCACTAGATGCAAGCACTCTACCTACTGAGCTGTATCCCTGCCCCTGCATCAGCTTTTAAGGAGTTCTATTTTAAAGGGACCCAAAACAAAACAAGGCTGGGTGTTTGTTTCCAATTTCTATTCCCAAACAAAGCAAATCACTTAACAGTAGTTCCCCTGTCTTTCTACACCAGGGGAACTCTTAAGCACTAATGGCAGCTGCAAACTGATTAGGATGATAATAAGTAACAGGCTAGAGTAGAAGAGGATGTGAATCAGGAGGAGTTCCACCTATTTGAAAACCACAACCCAGCTCTCCTGGAAGACCAGGATGCCTCCCAGGCGGGGCAGTCCTGCTGGTGGAGAGGAAGGGCCAAGGACGTCAGTGTTAGACAAATACCTGAGCGATAAACAAGTATTTCTGAGATGGGAGAGTATTCTACAAAGACTCACTTCAGGCTAGTTCTCATTCCTCTGCTAAACATGATGCACAGTCTGTACAGACCAGAAATACCCACCTCTGAGAACCTCTGAGAACATCAGCGTTGATATTTGAAGACTAGAGAGTTACACCCCAACTGGGTTCGGTGATTACGTACATCAGAATGAGAAGTGGTGGCACTGGCTGAGTGTCACAACGGCTCATACATTTGACACAAAATAAAACTCATGGAAATAACATTCAGAAGGAAAGGCTTGCATGGTTAAGGATAAAATTCAATCTAAAAAGCTCCCTAGCGTCCTCGTGGAACACATCTATCAGCCCCCGACAGAGCTGCAGAATTTTTGGACTGAAATATTTGCCGGGATTATTGTCAACTCCAATCACCATTTTCCTTTCCTAGTGCAAATGGAAAGTGCAGTGGTCTGTAGGTTCTCTTCATTTTAATGGTACAAAAAGGGGGGAAAAATCGGGGGGAGTTTTTGGTTTTCCATTAGTACCAGAAATTAAAAACAAAAGCCTGCCAATGGAACAAAGCACTGTTCACATGAGCAACAGGCCATAAAAAATCCAGACAACGGCAGGGCACAGCGCACCTGTGATCCCAGTGGCTCCAGAGGCGAAGGCAGGAGGATCACAAATTCAAAGCCAGCCTCAGCAACTTAGCGAGGCCCTAAGCAACTTAGCGAGACCCTGTCTCAAAAAATAAAAAGGGCTGGGAGTGTGGCTCAGTGGTAAAGTGTCCCTGGGTTCAGTCCCTAGTATCCAAACAAAACAAAACTCCAGAAATTAATTTTAAGGACTGGTGTATCAAAGAGCTAAGGAGCTCTCGGGGCTGGGTGCCACAAGACAGGGATTCCAGAGTGAGCATCCACTTCCAAAGGATCGTGGGAAGAATGAAGCCCTGGCAGTGATTTATTTATATTTAAATAAAGCTCTAGACTGACTCCATGAAGCTGTATGAATTCCTGGGCTCATATGATTTATTATTTACCACTGTAGCTCAAGGTTTAAATTATTCAGGATCCAAGTGGCTTGGTTTAAAGCAATTATGATTAAAGAAATACTAACTTAGTAAATGACCCATCCCTGATTTTTGCCCTTTACTCTACAAAAGGGCATTTGCTTTGACAGACAGACCACTCTTGGAAATTGTCCAAATTCCTGATGGTCTGGCCCTAAAAACAAAGGCCTGCCCTCAAGGGGCCCAGAGCCCGAGTAGAGTGTGCAGCAAACCCAGAGCTGACCGTCGAGGGAGAGGGTAACAGCGACAAAGCCGCAGTGCCAAAGCACAGCCAGAGGCGGAAGGCAGGCTGCTTGCAAAATGGGCCTAGAGTCCGTCTGAGCTCACCTGTCACAAAAGAAGACTTGAAGACAAAGCATTTTTTGTGTAACAGTGTTCAAAATACAGCTGTTGAGGGTTTAAGTTCCTTGATACAAAGATGTGTCTAGAGTGTTACTAGACAGACGCCACCGGAGTGAAGAGCTTCCTCCCCGACTCTGGCAGGCAGGAATAATCTGTTTTCAGTCTGACATCTACTGGCTTTATATAGCAGCTTATCTACGTTCAGAGAACAAGATCACAAGTTATGGCTCCTAATATCCACACCCTACAATCGACAGGCAGAAAGGCATCTGAGAACGTACAGGTCAACGGCTCAAAGTCATGACAGTGCTCTTGCTGGGCAGACTCCTCCCCGGGATGGAGGGGTGATGTGATGCTCACAAAGGATCCCTCCAGCCGCTGCCCAGACCTCCCTTCCCCTGGCTGGGGAGGAAACAGGCTCCTATGCGGAGACCCCACTAGACCCTTTCCTTTCAAAGCTGTGGCTGGCAAACTGCTGTGGGGGATCCCCCGCAAGATGCACTTCTTGCCACTGACTCCCAGAACCACCACTGTGCATGAGACTGCTTGGCACCAGGCCTCGTTCAAGGGGCAGGCCGAGAAGGCAAGGTGGTGGTCAGGGTGGGGAGCATGCGCCTGGGCAGAAGCTCAGCAGGGGCCAGCGTGGGCCTGAGGGTGCGCAGGGGCAAGTGACTGGACTTGTGGGACAGGCTCCTGAGGTTCCGTCTGGGTGCCGCTGTTTCTCCAATGAAGGGCCAGGAAGGGGCAGGTGGTGTGAGCCCGGGACAGGGGCAGCAAAGAGGAGGGAATGAGCAGTCTATTTAAATAGTGCGGCATTCAACTGAAGTCAAAAAACCCAAAGGGAAATATTTTGATCTAGAGAATTTGAACCTGTAGCGTGTTTCCCTCCCAGGTGAGGACGGGAGTGAGGGCCGGATGGAGAGGTTCTTCCCACCACTGTTCTAAAAGAGGAATCTAAAATCTATGCTTTGTCCGTGGTGACTGAGTCCTGAAAAATACCTGTTCCTGGGGCATGTTAAAAAGCTGGAGAGTTCACATCTCTTTTTGAAGCCTCTCAGTCTAGCTCGGGCCAGGAGGGGATGTAGAACCTCTGCAGGGACCCTTCCAACAGGCGCTCCATCCACAGGGACAACTTGCTCAGCTTTCCCTTGATGGGCCGGGGTCCCAGGCCACAGGAGGGTCTCCCCCGAGACTCGCCCAGGGGGAGGGAGGGGTCGAGGTCACCGCAGGACCCCATGGCTTCCTCCTCTTCCACTGTTTTTTGGGGTTTGAAGAGGCAGAAGTATTTCTTGTGGCCGTTCAGGGCCAGGACGTAGCCAGTGTAGTCCCGCTCCAGGAAGTGCTTGTCATACTGGTTTGGGATCGGGGCTGCGTCTTGAGCAAATTCCAGTAAGTATTCCAGCCACTCTCTGTGCTTGTCCAGGCTCAGGAAGGAGAAGTGCAGGCAGCTGCTGCTGTGGGGAGAAGGGGCGGACTCAGGGCGCTTCCCACGCCAGTCAGACTGGAAAGGAAAGGAAAAGGAGGGGCCTGGACACAGGAAGAAGCCGAGGGCCTGTGACAGTCCCTTGTCTCACTCACCCGCCCCGACCCATTGCTGGCTCAGAGAGTGGCGGGGACAGTCTGTTTTCTGAAGGGCTCAGGGAGCAGCATGGATTTCAAGCTCTGTTCTGAACAGAGAGATCATGAAAGTTGAGGGGGAAAAGAGGGCCCCCGTGATGGCCCGAAGTGTCCAAGACTTCGCTGCATGGATCAAGCCCACAGCCACAGAGGAGTGGGCACGGTGGTCCCCGGGGGCCCTTCACCCAAAGGTGCACACCTGCTCCCTCTCTCCCTGCGGCTTCCACACCCCCGCAGACTCCTTGAAGGCGGTAAACTTACAACCCCTCAGGAAAAAGGAAACTTAGGGCTCTGACCTCTCGTCATTTCCCAGATCTGCCCAGGTTCCCGTGACCCCCAAAAGTATCTGACCAACTCCTCCCCTGATAGGCGCTAATAAACCCTACACAGCTCGGCCCTTGGCCGTAGCCAGTGCCAGTTCCCTCTTGAAACTGTGCCCCTCCACCGCTTCACAAAGTATCTCTGATCCGCTGAGGTCTTTTTCCTTTCTGGGTTCTCTTTCCTCACACCGCGCTTACCCAGTGAACGAGTACACCTCCAGGGCAAACTTCTGCAGCAGGCTGTTCTTGGTGGAATTGGACAGGATGAGGACCACGTTCATGTGGCCTGGCCTAAGGCGCACCAGGTTGCTGGTGTATGTCACATCCGTGAGTTCTGTTACCTCCACGAAGCCTTTCTTAGGAATCTTGCTGTGGGGAAACGGGGAGAAGTTAAGATGTTACCAGGGCAGCTGATGCCACTACTTTAAAAGGGAACAGGTTGAATGATACACTGTGTTGTTGTTTTTTTTGTACCAGGGATTGAACCCAGGGGTGCTTGACTACTGAGCCACGTCCACAGCTCCCTTTATTCTATTTTTATTTTTAGACAGGGTCTTGCCAAGTTGCTTAGGGCTCACTAATTTGCTGAGGCTGGCTTTTGACCTTGGGATCCTCCTGCCTCCATCTCCTGAGCTGCTGGAATTACCGATGTGTGCCACTGCACTTGGCTGAGAGGCTGTATTTGAACCAGACCACGTTATTTAATAACGACTCTGATGTGGCAGGACAAGACGACCTTGATTTAGTAAGTAGCCCTTGGCCTACAGCAGCCCTTCTCCCGAGGCTGAAGGGTGGCGCTACGGAGGCAGCCATTGGTCTGCTTTGTCGCAGAGACCCAGGTCCCTCGATGTTGGTTGTGTGCTCTCAACAGATCAGTCATCCACAGTGTTATGAATTATGGTGTCATGCCACTCTGCTTCTGGGTAATCTACCACCTTCCTGGTTGTGTGTATGTGTGGGTTGCAGTTTTGGCCTCCCATGTGCTGGGCAAGCACTCCTACATCTCTGGTCCTTTTTACTTTCTGAGACAGGCCTCAAACCTGTGAGGCCAGGAGGCTGGCCTTAGCCTCCTAAGTCACTGGGATTGCAGGTGTGCGCCACTATACGTGGCCTGATGTGCTTTTTCACTTCCTGCCTTCATTATTACATCTGTGACTGAGAAAGCAAAGTCCCAGGGCATAAAGTAAGTAGGTCGTATGTCTAGATGCCTAGGAGGTCTTAGTGAACATGAGCCAGCAGCTGCCTTTCCCTGGATAGGCTGAGTATCCTCCATCTGAAATACTCAGGACGAAGCGTTTCAGGTTTTAGATTTTCCCATGTTTTATTTATTTGTTTGTTTGTTTATTTATTAAAGATAAACATCACATTTAAAAAAAAATTTTTTAGTTGTAGTTGGACACAACACCTTCATTTATTTATTTTATGTGGTGCTGAGGATCGAACCCAGGGCCCTGCATGTGCCAGGCTAGTGCTCTACCACTGAGCCACAACCCCAGCCCTAGATTTTTCCATGTTTTAAAATATTTGCATACATATAATGAGATATCGTAGGGCAAGCTCCCAAATCTGCTTTTTTTTTTTTTTTTTTTTAATACTAGGGATTAAACCTAGAGGTGCTTTACCACTGATACACATCCCCAATCCTTTATACTGTTTGAGACAGGGTCTCACTAAGTTGCCGAAGCTGGCCTTAAACTTGGGATCCTCCTGCCTCAGCCTCCCGGGCAGCTGGGATTACAGGCGTGTGCCACTGTGCCCAGTTACACCCAAATCCAAACATGGAATTAACCTATGTTCTGTGTACCCCTTACCCACACAGCCCAGAGGGAACGTCACACTGTGTGTCTGGTGCACCCGCATTTTGACTATGACCCGTCATACAAATCAGGTATGGAACTTTTTACTTGTGGTGTTAAGTTGGTGCTAAAAAATTTCAGATCCTGGATCATTTCAGATTCTGGGTCTTAATCAGGGGCGCGCAACCTGTATTCCCATCTCCCACTCAGGAGCGGAGCCAGCCACTCTACACACTCGTGTCCTGACACAGCTCGGGGATCTGCGGGGCGGGCGCCCAGGGCAGCGGAGGTGGTGTGGGAGAAACCTGCTGTTCTCCTTGGTGAAGCTCGGCTCAGTCTTCCCGACCTTCTCAGGGGCTTCCTCTTTGTCTGGAGGGTGGGACTCTCGCTCGTCATTTGAGTCACTAAAGAAGGAAAAAGGATATTGTATGTATAAATGAACACGTGATGACCCCCAACATGATGACAATAATAATGCACCAGCAAAAAATGTGGGGAAAAATAATGAGAAGAAATTTTATGAAAAAAGAGCACATAAGCTGTGGGCAGCCCTCTGCACTCACCTGAAGGCCTGGACGATGACCGTGCCGAAGAGGATGAAGAGGGCAGAGAAGATGAGGGACAGGAGGGGCATCATCTCCCGCCTGAAACCAAGAGCACAGCTGGGTGAGCGCCTGCGCAGTGCCGGGCTTTAGTTTCTTCTCTCAGTTCTCAGAAGAAACAACCCAGAAGCCGTCATCCCAGCAGACAGTGCTGCTTCTGGGGCGGCGGGGAGGGGAGGTCGAGTCCTGATTCAAACAGCTCATTCAGGAAGTCTGACTGGGGATCTCAGCATAATGGGTTGTGCTTAGGAAGCTCTGTGGCGGACACGACAGGATAAAAAGGATTTAAATTGTAAATGTGGACCAACCTTCTGATGCTGAGATATCAGTGATTAAAACGGCTGTGGAATGATCTCAACTTTATTATATGTATATATTTTACATATTTATTATATATTCTTAACCTTCATTTATTTCTATGTGGTGCTGAGGATCAAACTCAGTGCCATACAAGTGCTAGGCAAGTTCTCTATGCTGAGCTATAGCCCCAGCCCATTATATCTGTGTGTGTGTGTGTGTGTGTGTGTGTATATCTATATCTATCTATCTATATATATATATCTCCATATCTATATATATCTATATATCTATATATATATACAGATAAGTAGAAAGAAAGGATAATCCAGATGGGGTTAAGGCATGGAGCAGGGAGGGAATGATGGTTTTTCATGATTTCCCCCAGGGCCGCTGTTCTAAAACTCTATGCTCTTGCAACACCCACCAAGGGCGTGCCATCTTTCAGGGGGCCCTGCTGGGTGCCAGGAGTTAGAAGTGTGAATTCAAGGTGGTTCTGCCCTTCAGGAGAGGCAGCGTGGGCATACTGCTGTGCCCACTGTGCTGCTTCACTGGTGCACCTGCAAACGGACTCCACGTGCCAGGCCCTAGCTCTGCTCTCTGGAAGGGCAGTGGGTCATCTTTTCCCAGCCAATGGGAAAGGTTCATTGACAAATTTTTAAAAAAGTGAAGTTGCTGAAAGCAAGCAGGTGAGCAGTGAATGGAAACTGTAAAAGTTCTTCCACTTGCTATGTTAAGTGCACACTGAAATCAAAGTAGGCCGGGCATGGTAGTGCACGCCTGTGATCCCAGAGAACATCAGGCTGAGGCAACTTGGCAAGACCCTGTCTCAAAATAAAGTGAAAAAGACTTTGGATGTAGCTCAGTAGTAGAGTGCCCCTGGGTGCAATCCACAGCTCTGCAATTAAAAAAGAGAAAGAAATAGAACTCAAGGGAGGATGGGCTCTTTCCAAAAGAAAATGGGTGACGCCGGTATCAGCAGATGAAGGGCACCCCATCCCAGCATCATTCCTACCAGTTGCTATGGAATATGCCGTCCCAGCAGTCGGCCAAGTAGTCAGAGGCAGAGTAGAGCCACCGGAGGAGAAAGATCTATCAAGGGAGAAAATGGACATGGTCAGCACTGACCAGAGGAGGGTCCCCACCCCACAGCACTGAGCTGTTGTGACACTCTGCTCTTGGCAGGACTTAGTCGCTGGCCCTGGCAGCCCATGGGCCCCCTGGCAGCCCACCCTCCCTGGTGATGATGCTCACGGGAGCAAGCTCGTCCATTAGGTCGGGGAGCACAGCCTCAGAGGACAGAAGAGCTGGATCTTTCCGCAGTTGGTCGAGGTAACCCAAAAGGATAAATTTATCACTCTCACTCCCAGTCCAGGGATCTTCCAGGGTTTTATACACCACCCTTCCTGCCGTGTTACGTCTTTCTAAAATAGACACCTGGGAGACAAGGAGAGAAATATCATGAGAAGTCTCAAAAGCATCATAAGTTATAGTCGTTTGTATTTTTGCAGGGAGGATGGATAAGAGAAGTCACAGTAGGCTCAAACATAAATGCTAAAGAGTCTAAAATATTTGCAAGAGATTGAAATCTTTCTCATAAAAGGAGCTGTTGTTATTTTTTGAGACAGGTGTCTCATTATGTTGCTCAGGTTGGCTGTGAACTCTGAGGTTCAAGTCATTCTTCTGGCTCAGCTCCCAGAAGAATCATTTTCATGGTGAATTTTCAAAGCTTTTGTCAAAAGTTAAAGCTCTTTCTTCCCCCTCAATAGGCTTCGTTCTATAATTTAATAAATGAAACCTTAGTGTTTTTTTTTTTTTTTTTAGTTGGCAATGAACCTTTATTTAATTAATCTATTTATGTATTTGTTTGTGGTGCTGAGGATTGAACCCAGTGCCTCACGCATGCTAGGCAAGCGCTCTACCACTGAGCCCCAGCCCCAGTCCCCAAAACCTTAGTTTTTTTAGAAAAAATTTTCATGATTACCAAAATGAGGACAGAGAAGAATTTCTTTTTTTCCCCAGTGCAAGGGATGGAACCCAGGGCCTAGGTAAATGCTCTACCACTAGCTACATCTCCAAGAGGAGAACTTCATGCTTCTGGAGAAGAGGGAAAAAGGAGAAATCCATTAGGATGAAGCGGAAAAGGCAGAAGGCGGGGGAACTTGCCAGGAGTACCATCAGTGCCTACGGGTTTGTAAAATCTGGCATCTTGGATTCTGCAGACCAGATCTGGGCAACCTGATGAGATGGACCGATGTACCTTAACCTTTACTCGTAGGAGAGATGCCTTCTGTGGAGGCCTAGGCTGACCTCTAGGAGGTGAAATGACCACATGGAAGACTGTTGTCAGGGTAGCCTTACAAAACAGGGCCCGGAAGGTTCCAGATTTTTGGAATCTGTAGTCAACGTCCTCCAGAAAGAAGGAAACGGAAGCGAGGGCAGTGCTTGTGAAGGGGCTGGGTCAGGAGAGAATCCGTGGCTCACCGCTGACTTCCCCTGAAACACCTCGCTGTCCGGCAGCAGGGTGCGGGCAAACTCCTGTTGCCGCCCACTGTGGACGTGGACGAACCGAACGGTGTCCTGCGTGTTTGCCAGGGCAAAGGACAGGAAGGCCTCGAAGGGTCTGCTCAACTTGGGAGCCTCGGCAGTCAGTAAGACCACACAGTACCTGCATGAGAACAAGAGAGAGGACTATAACCAGTTCCTGGGCAGGGCCAGAATCTGCAATCCATGATGAAGAGTAGGAGGAGTCACTTTGCAGAGTGAAGAAGATATTGTGCATCAGGAGAGCTGCCATCTCTTTTTTAAATTTATTTTTTTGTGATCCTGGGGATTGAAAGTGGTGTGCTCCACCACTGAACTACATCCCTGGTCCTTTCTTTTCTTTTTTTAAATTCTTTTTTCTTCATTTATTGCCTTCAATATGTTGCTGAGTCCACCCCAGGGGCAGATTTTTTTTTTTTTTAATATGGTGCTGCGGATTAGAACCCAGGGCCTTGTGCATGCAAGGCAAGCACTCTACCACTGAGTACATCCCCAGCCCTCTTTTTATTCTTTATATTGAGACAGGGTCTTGCTAGGTTGCCCATGCTGGCCTTGAACTTATAATTATTTTGCCTCAACCTCCCAAGTAGCTGGGATTACAGGCGCCCATCATCGTGCCCAGTTTGCGAGCTGCCATCTCTGAGACTTCCAAAGTCAGTAATGATCTGTTCCTTTTCCAGACTAGTAATGTTCTCCCCACACCCAACTCCATAACATCTAGGAATTTCTTTTAGGCAATTGGGCCTTGATCCTTGATGCAGAAGGTCCTTTTAAGGAAGCCATCTTGTCCCAGTTCTGCTACCACAGGGAAGACTAGTTGAATCTATCTTAGGACAGCGGCCACCAAACCTCATTCTGAAGGAGCTTCCTTTGCAAGGTTCCAATGTAAGCTCAGCCATTCATTCTCCTGAACATTGACTGAGCACCTGCTACATGCCAGGGAAGACAGAGGACTTCCTTGCCCTCAGAGCTCACGTTCCAGTGAGGAAGACAGACAACAAACAGATTTCACAATAAACAACCAGTGCTCTAAGAAAGAGAGGAGAAAGGGATATAGAGAGGCCAGTGTTGGGGGAGGTCATGGGTTGGTGAGGGAAATGGCACCTGAGAAGGTAACACTTCTGCAGAGACCTGAATGAAGTATGCACGAGAGGCAACAAGGCCAGAGTGTCCCGGGTAGAGAGAACCACAGCATGGAGACCCCAGGATGGAGAGTGATGGGTTTGGGTGTTTGAGATCATGGCTGGTGTGTGGAGAACCCGCCTGGAGCAGAGGAGGAGGAGACGGCGCAGAGGCAAGCAGGAGGCTGCATGGGAGGCGGGGCCTGCTCCAGGGCCGCAGCCGTAAGGAAGCCAGGCTTGTGGGTTTGGAACACGTTTTATGTAAATGACAATCCTTATAGTTCAGGACACTCTTTAAAAATCTAATTAACGTCTTTTTTTTTTCCTTCCCTCTCAGACTATAAATGAATTGGCAAAGTCTGAAAATACAGGGGGATTTTTAAAATTTAAACAATATTTTCAAACAATATGATCAGATACCTTTTACAGATAAAATAATCCTAAATTTAAAGCCCCACTGATTCATTAATTGTACCTATCTGAAAAAGGTATACGAGACATTTCCCTGTATTTCCAGGCTTTTTAGACACTCTGCACAATCACATTCCACATTCTTTACTGAAATCACAGGCTAATCATTCTGACATTTCCTCTGCACCCTACCTCACTTTCCCTATCATTTAACTGTTGTCCTGGCTCTCTCCAGACCTCCAGGGACTCGCCCTGCATGCATGCTCTGTAGGGAGAGGAACAGTCATGCTCATGCTTCACTAAGGGACCTGCCTCCTGACACCTGCTAACATCTGCTTGTCTGTCAGGTTCCAGCTAAAGTGTTACATCTTGGTGTGCTCTGACCCCGAGGCCAAGCTGGCACAACCAAAAATTTGGCCCTAAGGTACCCTAAGGTACCTTCATTGACAAATGAAGAATAAATGCTGTCACCAGGTGGGTGATCAGTTCCCCTGTAGTAAACTCCAAGACAGGAAAAGCCTTGGGCCTTACTTCCTCTGTCGGTGAGATCGTTTCACTGGGCAGAGCTCATGGAACAACTTCTGGCTGGTAAGCCTGGCTGCCAATAGGTACTTGTTTTGGGTTATAAAGTCTTCAATGACCTGCTTCTTCAGACCTCGAGCCTGGGGGAGAACCAAGAAGCAATTAACTAGATTCAGTTTTCTCACTGCAAGTTGACTTTACTTAAAAGACTAATAAAAACCTGGTGGACCCTGGCTAAAGTAAGAAAACCGGGTTAGATGGGCCAGTCTGAGTAAATGAATACAGTGACCTAGGCCAACCATGCAGGATGAGAGGAATGATGTTGCTATTCCGGTCAAAGCAAAAGTCAAGGGGTCTTTCCACAGAGAACTTCTGTAGGTTGTTTCATGCTGACAATTTAAAAAGTCAGTCACTTTGAATTTTAGGCAAATATATTTCCATTCAGGATCTGTAGCAAGCTGTACAATTAAAAATAAACTCCCAAGTAACAATGTTACTTCACATTAAAGACAGACTACAAAATCATATGAGGGCCAAGTGCAGTAGCACAAGCCTGAACACCTGAAATCCCAGTGGCTTGGGAGGCTGAGGCAGGAGGATCGCAAGTTCAAAGCCAGCCTCAGCAGTTTAGTTGGGCACTAAGCAATTCAGCAAGATCCAGTCTCAAGACAAAAATAAAAAGGGGTGAGGATATGACTCAGTGGTTAAGTGCCCCTGGGTTCAATCCCCAGTACCAAAATAAAAAAAATCACATGACGACTGTTTTATACATTTTGAAGGACTGAAATCAGAGGCAGCAGGTTCATAGAACATAATGTGATTAAACTAAACCTTAATATGAGATAAGCTTGGGTGCGTTCAGAGTGGCATGGCCGCAGACTAAAAGTATGAATCAGACTAAAACTTAATATAAGCCAGAAATCCATTTTTATGTTTGGAAATTAAACACACTTTGAATAAGCCATTTACCTAAGAAAAAAGCCTATCAGATATTAGAATACATTTAGAATTAAAAGGAAAATACTATCAAAATTACTACTTGGGAGGCTGAGGGAGGAAGATGGCTTGAGCCCAGGAGTTCAAAGCCAGTCTAGGATCTAACAGATGTGAAACACAGCTCAGGATAAGAATCTACAGCATTCATGGAGGAACTCAGTCACTAAGGAACAGAGAACTTCTTGAATCTGATAAAAAGTATCTCTGAAAAGCCTTCTGAGAAATACTTATTGGGGGACTGCCAAAAGCAGTTTAAGATTAAACACAAGGTGCCCCTCCCGTCAAGCCACTTCTCATCTATACCAGAGCTCAGTGCAAGAAAGGATCAAAAAAAAAAAAAAAAAAAAAAAAAAAAACGGGGGGTGGAAGAAGCAGCAAAATTGTCATTAATCTCAGATGATACAATTGTGTACTTAGTAAATCCAAAAGATGACAGAGATCAATTTTTTAAACCAGTAAGTGTTTGGCAAGAGTGATGGATGATCATGCAGCATCAGTATTTAAAAGTCAACTATATGTTTTATGCCAGCAAACTGAAAATGTAACAAAAAAGATTCCCTTTCTAATAGCATGAAAGTATGAGGTATCAGAAATAAGTTGAGAAAAAAATTTCTTCACAGGGAAAATCATAACACCTTATGGAGACACACACACAAAGCACCCAAGCAAATCCCACAGAGTCGTCATGTTTACGGGCTAGAAGGCTCAGATTTGTAAAGATCGATTTAAAGAATTGGTACAAACTCCCCAAACCGATTATGTTCAAACTGATTTAAACAATCAGTACAAACTCTCGAAACCCCAGTAGATTTTTTTTTTCTGTTTCTTTTTTTTTTTTTGTGTGTGTGTGTGTTTCTTTTGATGTAACTTGGTGGACAGAATTTAAAATATATATAAAAAAGTACAAAAGACTAAAAATAGCCAAGATGCTTTTTGAAGAAAAACAAAAACAAAACAACCCCCAAAAACTCTCTCAAAAAAACAAACAAAAAAAACCACCCAAACTTCCCTGGATGCCAAAACAAAGGATATGATTTTCATATCGACTTTCACATTTGTTCTGACCAGAACTTTGTGTGTGTGTGTGTGTGTGTGTGTGTGTGTGTGTGAGAGAGAGAGAGAGAGAGAGAGAGAGAGAGAGAGAGAGAGAGAGAGATATTAAACCAGGGGCACTCTATCAATAAGCTACATGTCCAGCTCTTTTTAAAATTTTTTATTTTGAGGGGCACTGAGGATCAAACCTCAGGTGCTCTACCAGTGAGCCACATCTCCAGCACTTTCTAGTTTATTTTCAGACAGGATCTTGCCGAGTTTCCAGGGCTGGCCTTGAACTTGTGATCCTCCTGCCTTGACCTCCAGAGTCACTGGGATTACAGGGTGCAGTGCTAACATTTTATTAGGCTCAATATCCCACCCCACTGATTGCCAGGGCTGAAACCCTACTTCCCACAGATAATACAGTTGGAAAAGGGAGGCTTGTTTTCAGATATCTGTGACTAATCTTTGCTATATCAAAACTCAATTAATGGTAGTTTCTTTAGGGTTAATTGCTGCGTTGATACAATAAATGCTGGATAGTTTATCAATTACCTTTTACTTAGAATGGATATTTTTTCATGTTCTATTTTAGTAACACTCCTGATTCTATAATATCATGCATTGGTCATTTGGAATATTTGTTCAATGACTTTCAGTACATTGATATGGTTAATTATTCCTATCGGAAAAAGAATCACATCGCATTGATGGACCAATCTAATCAGAAAGTTCTGAAGAGCTGTCAATTTGCCAATGTAAATTTTCTGAACTTCAAATTTTCTTGGAAGTCCGAATTTTATCACTGGCAACGGATGCCATCAGTTGTTTTCATCAAGTTCCAGCCTCACTCCACTCATTTTTGCAGAAATGTTTTACAGAGCCCTGATTCCTGCACAGGTGCTGACAGCTTTACCCACTGCTGTTTGTCCTGTCAGTGCAAATGTCACCACAGTGAAATAGGCAAATTATGTCTTGGTGTTATCATGAAGTCAGCTTTCACCTTGGATTCTCTCTTAAAGGGTCTTTGGAACTCCCAAGGCCGTGACCACATTATGAAACTGCTTGTCCTGTTGAACTCAGGTGCAGCAGGGGACGTATGATATTCATGGCAACACTGCTCCTCAAAGCCCCCCAGTGGCCACTGACAGAAGTATGAATTAATAAATTATAACGTAGTCAAACTACAATATAGCCGGGAAAGCAAATTACTTAGACTATAGGAAAAACTGGCGCTACTAGTGTTACTTATGCTAAGCAGCTTGCCTTGGAGAGTTTACGTTAAGTATATAGTTCTTTTTTTTTTTTAATTTAAATTACCGGGGATTGAATCTAGGAGTGCTTTACTTCTGAGCTACAGCTCCAACCCTTTTTTTGGAGACAGAGTCTTGCTGAGTTGTGGAGGCTGGCCTTGAACTTGCAATCCTCCTGCCTTAGCTTCCTAAGTCACTGGGATTACAGGTGTGGCCACCAAGCCCAAGTAAATGTGAAGTCTATCTTGAAACATGGAGATTCTCACATACCTGGATCATGTCAGCCGGCTTGTTTATGTGCTCTTTAAAGATCAAGATGGTGGGGGCATATACATTGATGTTGTACTGCCTGGTCATCTCCTCCACCCCTCTCAAACCGACATATACATATCCAAATGACAAATAATCTTTGTATGCAAAAGCGGTCAACTGTGAGAGCATAAGGGAGAAGAAAATGAAGTTTATATATAGCATGCCATCTAAGGTAGAAATCAAATGTCAAGTTGACATCAATGGATGGAGATGCACATCCCCACACAGCCCCACCAGGTCTCTTACACCCTCCCACACCTCCCGAATGTCATGGCGTTCCAGCACAAAAACTGTACCAATAAAAGTAAACAGCTATTTTTTTTTTTCCACAGATAAAGTAAAATAATTATTTTATTGAGATTTGTACTAGATCTAAGGCTGGGATGTTTGGAGAGTTATGTCAGAAGGCAGTGGCTGTGCCAATGGATGGGCACTTTCCTCTCATCTCAGGTCACAGTGATGACAGAGGTGAGTGGGAAGTGTAGTCCAGGGTCTCACAAAGAGCAGGTGTGCAGTGAGACCAGGGGCAGGCTGGATGTCTGCCGTGAGCCTCAGCGTCTTGGTCTCTAGAATATGGATAATATTCCTACCCCTAGATTCCTCTAGGGACGGAGGGCACCTGGGGGCGGAGAGCACTCGCACATGAGGTGACCAGTACCATGAGGTGCTCCATGGGCACCGGTGAGGAAAATGTCTGGGCTTCAAACATTTCTCATGCAATTAACTAGCACAGGCTGAGCGTCCCTTGTCTGAAATGCCTGGGACGAGTGTTTTGGATTTTTTCAGATTTTGGAATATTAAAATATGCACAGTGAGACAGCCTGGGGGCAGGGCCGAGCCATGACATTCCTGATTTGTTCCACAACCCCTGGACACACACAGCCTGACAGTAATTTTACGCAGTATTTCTAGTGCACCTGCATTTTGACGGTGCCTTATCCACGAGGTCGAGTGTGGAATTTCCCACTCCTGGTGCCATAAAAGTGCTCAGAAAGTTTCTGATTATGGAGCTTTCAGATTTTGGTTTTATGGGTTAGGGAGGCTCAGATTCACTTAGTACTTACAAAAAGACACACAGGTTACAAGTGTTCCACCTAAAATATAAGAATACTTTACCAGATATAAGTACCTTGTACAGCAGTGGCACAGTAGGCCCCTGGTCGAACAGAAGGACGTGAGGTTTATTCTCTTGCTGCCAGCCAGAGAGGAATCGGATGTAATTTTTATTTGTAACCTTAAATTGAAGAGGACGTTAGTTTCAATATTTATTTATTTATTTTTTTTTAAAGAGAGAGAGAGAGAGAGAGAGAGAGAGAGAGAGAGAATTTTTTAAATATTTATTTTTAGTTTTCGGCGGACACAACATCTTTGTTTGTATGTGGTGCTGAGGATCGAACCCGGGCCGCATGCATGCCAGGAGAGTGCGCTACCGCTTGAGCCACATCCTCAGCCCTCAATATTTATTCTTAACAACTATATTATACTCCAGTCGTAAAATAAATTAAAAAACTAGATATATGTAAAAGATTGTCTGCAAAACGTAAAAAATACAGACAACTTTTTTCTTCCCCTGGTCCTGCAGATTGAACCTGGGGGTGGGGGGAGTTGTGTTCAAGCACAGAGCCACTTCCCTAGCCTTGCCCTTTTCATTTTTTATTTTGAGACAGGATCTCACTAAGTTGTGCTGGCTGGCCTCGAACTTCTGATCCTTCTGCTTCAGCCTCTGGAGTTGCTGGGATTACGGGCATGCACCATTGCACCCAGCTGATTCTTGCTTAATGGTAGAATGTAATTTTTTTTTTTCCATGGTGGGGATTGAATGCAGGGGTCTCCTGCATGCTAATAAGCAAGCATGTACTCTACTACCAACACCTGAGAGTGTACTTCTTGATCTACTAAAGCCAAAGATATTTGATACTTGCCATTTTATTTATTTACTTATTTTTTGGGGGACAGTACCAGGATTGAAATCAGGGCACTCAACCACTGAGCCACATCCCCAGCCCTATTTTATTTAGAGACTAGGTCTCATTGAGTTGCTTAGCACCTTGCTGTTGCTGAGGCTGGCTTTGAACTTGTGATCCTCCTGCCTCAGCCTCCCAAGCCGCTGGGATTACAGGTGTGCACCACTGCGTCCGGTTGATACTTGCCATTTTTAAATGGCACAAATAAAAATAAGGTAGCCCATCCCACTGTACCTCAGGTAATTTCACTTAGAAGTTCCACATTTGAATTGTTCTTCCAGGTTTCTTGCAGGGCCTGGAGGTACTCTGAGGCTCTCCCAGCCAGGTTCCTGTAAACCCATCTAACCCGCTCACCAAGGAGCCTGCGGCTCACTCCCTCCTTTTCTCACCTTACCTGCCAAACTCACTATAGGTACCATTTCTGTAAAGAAGCCTTTTCCAATTCTTAGGATGGGCTCCAAAACACTGGATGGAAATAAGCAGCTCCTCTAGCTCAGGAGCTGCTCAGAAAGTGTCCTCAACACTATTCTATACCTGGCACCGAACAGATTTTTTTTTTTAAAATACATTTTTTAGTTGTAGATGGACACAATACCTTTATTTTATTTATATATGTGGTGCTGAGGTTCGAACCCAGGGCCTCACACATGCTAGGCAAGCACTTTACCACTAAGCCACCGCCCCACCCCAAGAACAGATGTTTTATAAATGTCTCAGAACTTATCGTAACAACCTCTCATCTTTTTAGGAGCCTGTGATGCTCTCTGACCTTTTAAGCCAACTCCAACAAATCTTTCTCCTGTGGATAATCCTGGTGGGACAGTCAGTAAACAGCCCAGGTAAAAATATTATAGAAATTTTTATAATTCCTCTCTGGTATTGTGAATGAATGAATTATTTAAAATACAATAAGAGTCCTTTCCTAGTTGCTTTGATCCCTATCCTAACACACTTGGAAAAACATTAAGGTGCTTAAATATACAAATCAAAAACTAATATAAACTGTATGTCTGTTTCTTTTTTTTTTTTTTTAATTTTTTAGATGTTAATGGACCTTTATTTTATTCATTTACTTACACATGGTGCTGAGGATTGAACCCAGTGCCTCATACATGCAAGGCAAGTGCTCGATTACTGAGCCACAACTCCAGCCCTGTATGTCTGATTTCTTTAGATCAAGTTTTTCTTCATGAATTTCATCCATATTGTTGTATCACTGTAAGTTTTCAGAGACCCCAAAACAATAACTGAGTTCATGGAATCTGGTGTTTTCTATAGATATGAACATTCAATGCATGAGCAAATGTAATTTTATTTGAATATTTTCACAAGACAAATAACTCTGCATGAACCAATTCATGAGCCACAAAGAAATCTTTTATCCTATTATGGGATCTAATTTTTTTTTGTTGTTGTTGACTAGAAAACAAGTCATTTTGGCTCAAATGAAATTTTACCTATAACAAGGTAAAATCTGCAAGACGCTTATTAACATGAATGAATTTGTTCAGTCTCTGTACTTCATCTGTTTCAGTCTCCTACAGTTTTCATTTAAATGATTCATTTTAAAGTGATCAATTAATATATCTTATCCTGTTCAAAATGAAACTCAAGTCTGAGAGTGTCACAGGTAGACTGTGGGCAGCCAGGCACCTGGTAAACCACTTCCTGCCATATTCTCCCCAGGTACTCACCTTCTCCACCAAGTTCCCTGGAAGAAGGCTTTCTACAAACTGCCGGAGGTTCTCACGAACAACTGCATTGTGGAAGAAGGAGATTTTCCCATTTATGATTCCTAGGATAGAGGGTGTGCTGTGTGCTCCCAGGTGATGGGCCAGGCGTCTCTCGTACCCAGCATGGACCACGCCGATTCCCACACCTGCAAAGTATGAAAAATCTACATGTAGGCTCTGTGTGTCCCACGGCAGCTGGGAGAAACACTGACAAGGAAGTTTTCAGTGTGAAATTAAAACTGACTTAGCAGGAGAGAATTTCCTCTCCCTTCCCTTCCTTCCTTGGTACTGGGGATTGAACCCAGGGGTGCTCTACCACTGAGCCATATCCTCAGCCCTTTTCCTTTTTTAAGACAGGTCCTGCTAAGTTGATAGGGCCTTACTAAGTTGCCCAGGTTCACCTTGCTTGCAATCCTCCTCCTGCCTGAGCCCCTGGGGAGCAGGGATCACAGATGTGCACCTCTGCACCTGGCAGGAGAGAGCACCATTCTAACAGACTGGCTTGTATTTTCATTGTTGAAATTCTAGATTGGTCAGTTTTTCTGCAGAAATGGCAATATTTATTTATTTGCTTATTTTTTAAATATTTTTTTAGTTGTAGATAGACACAATATCTTTTTTTAAAAATATTTATTTTTTTGTTTTAGGTGGACACAATATCTCCATTTATTTTTATGTGGTGCTAAGGATCGAACCCAGTGCCTCGCGCATGCAAGGCAAGCACTCTACCACTGATCTACAAACCCAGTCCCACAAAAATGGCAATATTAAGAAGCACATATATCTCAAGTCTGTTACTTCTAATTTTGGGAATCATCATCATCATCATCATCATCATCATCTTGGTACTGGGTAGTGAATCCAGGGTGCTTAAACACTGAGCCACATCCCCAGTCCTGTTTTGTATTTATTTAGAGACAGGGTCTCACTGAGTTGGCTTAGGGCCTCGTTAAGTTGCTGAGGCTGGCTTTGAACTTGTGATCCTCCTGCCTCAGCCTCAGGAGCCACTTGGATTACAGGCATTCACCACCATGCCTGGCTTATAGAAATTATTTTATTGAGATATTAGTAAAATACAGATTCCTGGAAAAGTAAAAGAAACTATAAAGTTAATATCACTTGAAAACCCACATCCCACTTGACCTGTTAATATTTTGGTATCTGTTTGTCGCTGTTCTGTATGTACAGTATGCCTAAAATAAAGTGGGGGTCATCTAATCCTTATTTCCTTAATAAGAATAACTTCTCTTGTTCTTTGATTCAACCAATGTATCTAGAGGGCTAGTATTCTGCTACTCACTGGAAGATTAATCTACTCACGTGAAAGATTAATGGCCAACAAATAACAAGTGAACATTTTCATTTGGATGTTTAATAGACTTTTAAAATTAATTAATTTATTTATTTTTGTGGTGCTGGGGATTGAACCCAGGGCCTTGTGCATGTGAGGCAAGCACTATACCATCTGAGCTATATCCCAGCCCCTAACAGACTCTTGAGCTTCAAAGCGCAACTCCTGATCTATGACTGTTCAGCCCACGCCTCTGCCACTTCAGCTGGTGACTCCCTCGTTCCTGTTACTGGGGCCACACATCTGAGGAGTCATCTTCCACTTCTCCAACTTCTCACATCCCACGTCCAATCTGTCAGCAAGTCTTGATGGTTCTCTCTTCAGAGTGTGGCCAGAATTTGACTATTTTTTTTTTTTAAATCGCTTCTATTATCCCGAGTCACCCCCCTCTAGCCTGGGTGGCTATACTAATCTCCTAGATTGCCTTTCGGTTTTGCCTGCTTTTCTTTTTCTTTCTTTCTGGTTCTGGAGATTGCACCCAGGGGTGCTCTACCACTGAACCGAATCCCCAGCCCTTTAAATTTTTTAAATTACTATTTTTTTTTTTGTAAGAGTCTTATAGTTACACACAGTTGTTGGGTTCATTCTGACAAACTCATACATGCATGGAAGCCCTTTTTGATTTTTATTCTGAGACAGGGTTTTGCTAAGTTGTCCAGGGCTGGCCTCAAGCTTGTCATCCTCCTGTCACTGCCCCTTGATGGCTGGATCACAGGCCTGTGCCACATGCCTGGCTCTGACAGTCTATTCTTTTTTTTTTAATTTTTTTTTTTTTTAATATTTATTTTTTAGTTCTCGGCGGACACAACATCTTTGTTTGTATGTGGTGCTGAGGATCGAACCCGGGCCGCACGCATGCCAGGCAAGCGCGCTACCGCTTGAGCCACATCTCCAGCCCCTGACAGTCTATTCTTAACATAGTTATTGGGTGGTTCCTTCTAAATCATAAAAATGGTTCACAATGCTCTTCAGCTCAAACCCTGCAAAGACTCACTCATTTCACTCAGAATAAAACCCACGATCCACAAACAGGCCAACAGAACCCACTGTGCTGTGGTTCCTGGTCCCCTCTGCCTTGGGTCCACTCCTCCTGCAGCTTGCTCCATCCCTGCACTTTTGCTCCTGTATGAATGCTAGCTAGTGTGCTCCTGCCTGGGCCTGGCGCTGGGGGCGCTTGCTGGGGTGCCCATCTTCCCTCTCACTCCTCATCAGCTTCAAGGAGCTGCCCTTAGCCACGGGTCAACCTGGCCCAGTGTGTGAAGCAGCACTCCCCACATGCAGGGCCCTGCACCCTGCTTGCTTTCACTCCTGTCACAGTGCTTACTCTATCCTGTGTTCTTCCCCATCCCTGCCCCNTTTGATTCAACCAATGTATCTAGAGGGCTAGTATTCTGCTACTCAATGGAAGATTAATCTACTCACGTGAAAGATTAATGGCCAACAAATAACAAGTGAACATTTTCATTTGGATGTTTAATAGACTTTTAAAATTAATTAATTTATTTATTTTTGTGGTGCTGGGGATTGAACCTAGAGGTGCTCTCCCGCTGGGCTCCACCTCCAGCCCTTTTTGACACAGTGTCTCACAAAGTTGCCCAGGCTGGCTTAGAACTAGCGATCCTCCTGCCTCTCCTGCCTCTGCCTACGGACCAGCACAGGCTTACTGTTGTCTTTTGTGGTGCTGGGAATGGAACTTAGGGCCTTGCAGGTGCTAAGCACGTGCTCTACCACTGAGTTAGACCCTGGCCCCTGCTCCCTTTTTCTAACATACAACAGGTGCCACCCTTTTCAGTTGATTTTTATTTATTTATTTATTTTGGGGTACTGGGGATTGAACTCAGGGGCACTCGACCACTGAGCCACATCCCCAGACCTATTTTGTATTTTATTTAGAGAGGGCTTAGCACCTCGCTTTTGATCAGGCTGGCTTTGAACTCATGATCCTCCTGCCTCGGCCTCTGTTGATTACTTATTGCCTGCCTTTTCCTTCCAGAACAGAGGCCTCACGAAGGCAAAAATCTTTGTTTTGTTCACTGACGTGTACCTAGCATCAGAAGAGAGCTGGGCAGAGCAGGGCACACTGGAACTGGGTCATCGAGCTACCTTGCTAGTGCCC
>NW_026000082.1:43121589-43186770 GCF_001458135.2 Marmota marmota marmota
TAAAAAAAAAAAAAAAAAAAAAAAACAAGTTGAGAGAGGCCAATAGCAAGTGAAATCATTTACACATACTTGTCCTGATTCAGCAGGATCTGGCTAGATGACAGACAGACCTGCCCAGAGGCCAATAAACTTGGGCAACATAGCTTTTGTGTATGTGGTGCTGAGATCTGGGTTTGATCAAACCCAGAGTCTCCCACATGCCGGTGAGTCCTCTGCCACTGTGTCACCTCTAGCCCTTAGTAGCAACTTAAAAGAAAAAAAGTACAGAGGACGTCTTTCAGTGATGTTGTTTTTCATATGGACCTGTGTTTCTGGGTAATTTGTATGCCCTGGGAAATTAAAAACACCATATTTTCTCCTCTTTTTGAGAGCCTTCCTTCTGAGCAGTGCTCAACCTCTCGGCTACGCCTGTATTTTGAGGTGCCAAGTGATTCTCATGCCATTGCGGAGCCCCACACACGCAGTGCATCCTTCAGGGATGTTCCTTCCCCCGCTCAGTACACTTACATAAACATTTATTTTTTTCCCATCTCTGAATATGCCTTAAAGGGCCAGTGGAGGAATCCACCATTGTCAAATCTGGCTAAAAACAAACCTGCTGCTAAACAAACTATGAAGATGCAAAATTTTGTGAAATAAAACCAAGAAAACAGAATTAATTGCTATTAAAAAAATATATATATATACATCAATTTGTACACAAATTTTTCTCCTAGATTATATGAGATTGTTATACACAGCAAATACTTGAAAGAGAGGAATTTTTTGCTTTTTATTTTTGGTACTTGGGATTGAACCTAGGGGTGCTTTACCACTGAGCCACATCCTGAGTCCTGTTTGCTTTTATTGTAAGACAGGGTCTCACTAAACTGCTAGGGCTGGTGATCCTCCTGGTGAGCACCCTGAGTAGCGGGATTACAGGTGTACACCATCACACCAGGCTCTTCTTTTTTTGAGACTAGTTCTCATTATGTGGCCCAGGCTATGAGCCTCAGGTGATCCTCCTGTCTCAGCCTCCCAGGTAGCTGGACTATAGGCATACACCACCACCCCTGGCCAATTTTTTCATCTTAAATAAGAAGTCATGGTGAATAATCACTGCATGGGCATCCAAATGGGGGCTCCCTGCATTGATATTTAATTTCAAGGTACTCAACCTAGAAATCAAGTATCATTTCATTACTGTCTGCAACTCCCAGCAAGTACTAGTGTGCTGGGATGTTTTTATCTCTTGAATTTCCTGGGAGTACATACCAGGTCTTCTTTCTCTCTCCTTTTTCTTAAATACCAGGGATTGAACCCAGAGGTGCTTACCCACTGAGCCACATTCCCAGCCCTTTTTTATATTTTATTTAGAGACAGGGTCTCATGGAGTTGCTTAGGGCCTTGCTAAGTTTCTGAGGCTGGCTTCGAACTTGTGATCCTCCTGCCTCAGCCTCCCAAGCCTCTGGGATTATAGGTGTGTGCCACCGTACTGGGCTGGACTTTCTTATTTCTGAATCAATGCTCACAGTGCAGTGTCTAAGAGGGTGAGACTCCTGGGTCCTTACCCACCATTGTTGTTTATTGATAGTGTGACCTTGAATCTATTCCTTAACCTTCTTCTGCCTGTTCTTACATTCATAAAATAGGGATAATAATAGCCTCTCCCTCACTGGGTTGCTTTGCAGATGAAGATAATCCATACAAGTGTTTAGCACAATGGAAGGTAATGAAATGCTCAATCAGTAAAATTATTATTACATATTCTTCAGTGCCTAATGTAATAATTGGCACACAAAAATTGATCAAGAAAAAAGGTTTAAATGAGAATATAAACTGGGTGTGGTGGCACATGCCTGTAATTCCAAGGATTCAGGAGGCTGAAGACAGGAGCATCACATGTTTGAGGCTAGCCTGGGCAACTTAGTAAGACCCTATCTCAAAATAAAAAACGAAAAAGGAAGGCTGGGATTGTGGCTCAGTGGTAGAGCACTTGTTTGGCACGTGCGAGGCCCTGGGTTTGATCCTCAGCACACATAAAAATAAAATAAAGATATTGAGTCCAACTGCAATTAAAAAATAAATATTTAAAAAAAAAAGGACTGAGGAGATGCAGCACCCGATTCAATTCCCTGTACCAAACAAAACAAAACAAACACAAAAAAAAAAACAGAATGTGGGACAAATTCCCTGGTCCCCTCACCTACTCCTCCTTCAGCAGTATGTTGATCTGCATTTGCAAATGTGAGGTCCATGTTAATTCTCTGCATACACTAAGGGGTGCACTCCCTGAGGCCGGGGATGGCGCTGACCATTTCTGGGCCCTCCTTCCGGGGGCAGCTGTTGATGGCGGCTGCTTTTCTACACTGATTAATTCAACGTTGCACAGCTGTTGACTGACCCTAAAGAGTCGTGACACCTCTGCTCCAGGCAGAACTGTTCTATTTCCTCCACACGCTGCATTTTAGGGACCAATTCTAAGATGATGTCCAAGCTTCCCCAGATCACTCAGCTAATTCTGAGACTGTGTTGCTCCTGTCGATTCAAAATAGAAATATTCTCTCAGCAACCTCCTAAGGTGTGGTGTTACCTCATAGATGGGGAACAGCCATGGGGACGGTCCTGACCTCATCAAACTACAACCAAGTAGAACCAGCTGTCAAGAATCTTCAGCCAATCTGAATGTTCCAAAAGGGAAAATGTCCTATAAACCTAATTAATCTAACACATTTTTAAAATTAGTTGTTGGTGGACCTTTAATTATTTTTATGTGGTGCGAGAATTGAACCTAATGCCTCACATGTGCTAGGCAAGTGCTCTGCCACTGAGCCCCAGCCCAAGCCCCTAACCTAACACGTTCAACTTCCCGTCTTCCAGAGCTGTTGTCTAATAAGAGCTGCACTGATAACGACACGGGGTGTGCGGCACACTTGGTGTACAGCACACTTGGTGTACGGCACACTCGGTGGACGCGAGCTGGCGTCATGACTGTGCCTGTGTGTGTCACGGTGACCACTCAAGCAGTAGTTACTTCTGACCACTTCTCCCCTGCTGACTCGGCTCTCGACTGTATTCCCTGAAACCTGGTAGCTCAAGTGCAGAGTCCACCTTGACCCCTTTCTCCTCTTTTCTCATGTCTTACATTTCAATGGTTCCAGGAGAGCCTGCACTTTCCATCTCTCTCCCTGCTGCCCTGTCCAGGTCAGTGGCTGCTCTCTTGCCAGGGCTGGAGCACTCCCTGCCTCCATTCTTACCTTCCTCAAATGGCCTTCCCAGCGGGCTTTCTGAAGTGCAGATGTGATAACGCCACTCCTCTGGGTACAGACCCTATCCTGTACTACTGGCCTTATTACACACTACAGCATCAAGCCCAGCTCCCCTGGCCTGGAGTCCAGGCTCCTTCCTGCTTGGCTCCTCGCTGCTCTTCCTGCTTCCTCCTCTTCCACCCATGCAGCCTCGACCGGCCGCGATGCTGCAGCTGGTCTGTGGGTGCTCCTGTTTCTCTGCTGCCCTGCTCCTGCGGCTGGATGCCACTCCTCACTATTCTGCCCAGCCAGCTTCCAGCCCTCTTCAAGGCTCAGTCAGTTCAACACAAGTCAAAAGCCGTGCTCTGCAGTTAATGAGCTTGAAGATAGTGGAGTAATTCACCTAAGAGTTTTCAAAAGGGGTTTGTAAAACAGACACTTAAAAAATTTTTACTCTGGGGGCTGGGGTTGTGGCTCAGTGGTAGAGCGCTCACCTAGCATATGTGAGGCCCTGGGTTCGATCCTCAGCACCATATATAAATAAGTAAATAAAATAAAGGTATCGTGTCAACTACAACAAAAAAATATTTTAAAAAATTTGTTTTACTCTGGTACAAGGCATAATGGTGCATGCCTGTAATCCCAGTGACTTGGGAGGCTGAGGCAGGAGGATCAAAAGTTTGAGACCAGCCTCAGCAACTCAATGAGAGCCTGTCTTAAAATACAAAGGACTGGGGATGTGGATAAGTGGTGGATAAGTGGACTCAGTCCCCAGTACCACCCCTGCCCACCTCCAACCCCCAAATTTACTTTGGTAAACCATAAAACCCAGTTAATCAGAAATTCCCTAAGTTTCATTTATTAGGTGCTTAATATCTATTAGGCACTTGGCATAAGTTTTTCTCATTTAATCTTCATAATGATATGGCTGGTTTGACATTATTGCTCCTGCTTTAGGGGTGAAGAAACCTGGGTTAGATAATATTTCAAAAGGATATAAAGACAGTAAATGACAAGTTGACATGTGAACACTGGTCCACCTGATCTCTAAGCCCATAGCCATGACCACTGTGCTGTGCTGCCTCACACCACCTATGTTTGTCTGGCATGTTTAAAATGCAGTTTGGGCCCTGATTTGATTTTGGTCCAAACCATGCAGTGGCTTAGTGTTTATGCTCTAGGACAACATCAGCTCCTGGATTCGTTTTCAGTATACCACTGAGCATGGCATAAGACATATCTATGCCTTGTGATGAAGGAGCTATTTGATTCTGTGACTTCCACCTGATTCATTCACAGTTGGCCACACTAAGCATCCACTGACAGCCCACCACACGCCAGACCCTGCTACACTCTGCCCCTCAGCTTCTTCCAAGGGCAGCTTCAGTCAGTCTCAGGAAAGCACCCCACCAAATCTGAGTATCCAAGTGCTTCTGGACAACAGGTTCAATATCTGTTGCAAAATAAATGAACCAATGATTTCCAGCAGTCTGCTCTCGCCAGAGAAATCCAGGCCCCTCAGCCCCTAGGGCTGAGTTTGTTACCTTTTAGGTACTGAGGAACTGGTCTGCTAATGCCTATAAAACACAGCATACACATACTTAATTCAGTAATTCCAACTTTTAGGAGTTACTAAAAGAATCACCGTCTTGAATCACTACTATCTTCCTGGCACTAAGAAGTAAATATGGGTGAAAGAGAGGTTAATGTGTACCCTACAGCTATTGCAGACTGCTATGGGCTGAATGTGGGTTCTCCCCAAATCCTTATGTTGAAGCCCTCATCCCATTTATGATGCTATCTGGACAGGGGCCAGAGGAAGAAAATTAGGTCATGAAGGGTGACATCCTCATGATGGGATTATTGGCCTTATAAGAAGAGATATGAGATACAGCAAGATGGCTGCCCACAAGCCAGGAAAAGAGTTTTCACAAGAACCCAACCAAGCTGGCCCCTTACCTTGGACTTACAGCCTCCAGAACTGTGAGAAAGAAACCTACTGTTTAAGCCACCTAGCCTGTGGTGTTTCATTGTGGAAGCCTGAGCTAAGAGTGAAACTTTTAGAAGAAATTCAGTGAAACTGTGCCCATTAAGATGAGCTCTAATCCGAAATGATGTAAAGAGGTAAAGATACAAAAAGAGTAAAGATACAAAAAAAGATGCTCAGAGAGATGACCGTGCGGCCCCACAGTGAGAAGCTGGCCATCTGCCAGCCAAGAAGAGGTCTCAGAAGAAACCAAATCTATTGACACTGGGGTCGCAGACTTCTAGCCTTCATAACTATGAGAAAATAAACCTCTTCTTTAAGCCACCCAGGCTGTGGCATTTTGTTAAGGCAGCCCTAGAAAACTCATGCACAGTGAAATGACAAGTACCGTAGCATCTGCAGTACCCACTGGCATTAAAATTGATGCTTGAAAATAGGTGTGGCTGAACATACCTGTAATCCCAGTGACTCAGGAGGTTGAGGCAGGAGGATCACAAGTTTGAGGCCAGCCTTGGCAATTTAGTAAGACTGTTTTTCAAAATAAAAATAAAAAGGGCAGGGTGTGTGTGTGTGGCTCAGTGGTAAAGTACCCCTGGGCTCAATGCCCAGTACCAAAATAAAACAAACCCCAATACTGGGGGCTGCTTTAATCAACCATAATTAATTTGTTAGTTTCTTCATGTGTTAGGTAGGCATCTAATGTATCTATAAAGCTTCCAATCAGTAATGCAAAATCAAAGCAGCTTACACATCTACCCTCTGCAAAAATGCACCCTTGGAAAGCACTGATCACCATGAACCTGTGCTGAGAGATCACGTTCATTGCTCCCTTCCCCCAGAGACCCATAAAATCCAAGAATGATAAAAGTCACCTGGTGAATAAGTCTCCCCCAATGGAGAGAATTCTCTTACCCAATCCTTCCAGTTCTTGGACTACTTCTTTCCAAACAGGCTCGATATGGATACAACTGAAGCACCAATCTGAGGTGATCTTAATGAGGTAGGGTTTCTTGAAGCTGTCTGGAACTACTTCGTTCACATAATGGGAAAAGTGCAATAAATACTTCTCATCGATGGAGTCCCGCCGCTCAGAATTGAAAGGAAAGTGAAAGAAGGATTCATCAAAATAAAAATTCTCATGGAAATGGCGGAAGCGATATTCTCGCTGCTGCTGCTTCTGGTAGTCCTGGCTCTCCCCAGCATCGCCATAGTGGTCATAGTGGGATCGCTTTCCTTCATTGGAAAGAATCTATAAAGAAAGAAAGAAAGATGAGAAATCTAATCCACAAAAAGGTTAAACCAAAGGACTTTTCTTAAGCAGTTTGAGAAGCAGGAAGAATATAAATGTAGAGAATAAGACATGATTAGACACTCTAAACACACAGTCTCAACATACGAGAAACTTCTCTCAAGAGAAACGGGGCAGGGTGGGGTATGGTGGAATGAGATGGACAACATCACCCCTAGGTATGGGTAATAATGGTGTGACTCTACATCATGTACAACCAGGGAAATAAAAGTTGTGCTCCGTTTATGTAAAAAAATAAAATTAATTAGAGAGAGAGAGAGAGAGAGAGAGAGAAAGAGAAAAAAAGAAACAGTGAAGAAAACTCAAGACTGACGTGTTTCAGGTGTTCAGATACTCATGCCTGTGTCGGCATGAGCCCTTCAGTAAAACAGATCAAACTTAACATAGCGTTGACCCCCAGGGTTCAGTCACAGGAAAACTAACTTGGTCATACTTTAGAGGTTGGAAAGTTCAGATCAAGGTAGGGAAAGCTGTGAGTCCCAAAGAGTAGTCACAGAATTGAGTCCAGGGCCTGTGGGTTGGTTAACTTTGTTTTACCTAAAAATGCCTTTGACATCTAGCATTCGAGAATCTGTTCAGGAAGATGAGTCAGGCTGAGACAGGTGGGCTCTTAGAGATGGAGCAAGAGAACCTTACTAGATGGAGACCCGGATCTATGAGCATGACCAGCCATGCTTGTCACTTTAGTTAGGTGAAGAAAACCTCTAGGGCACATTTGTACCAGATCAACCAGAACAAAAACATAATCGATATAAATGTCACCAGATCCACAGACCTACACAATGTGCCCACAACTGATTATGGCTGGACTGCTTACACATGAAACACCCTGAACCCTGGATATCAAATGACTGACACAGAATTTGATTTTTACAAAAGTATGCCTGGGAACCCGCACTTCTCTTCCCAGGAAAATCCTCCACATAGAGGGCTCATTCCTCGCCCTGCCCTTGCTTCGCTGCCCTTTGACCAATCTTTGCCTGTGCCCTCCTTCCCACACACCCTCAAATTCCTGTTTTCTGGGCTATAAGTTAAGAGTCCATCTGGGAGTTGGAGAATATCATGCTAAGCAAAGTAAGCCAATCCCCCCAAACCAAAGGCCGAATGTTCACTCTGATAAGTGGATGCTGATCCTTAATGTGGAGGAGGGAGGCAGGGAAAATGGAGGAACTTTGATTGGGCAAAGGGGAGGGAAGGTAGGGAAGGTGCGGGGGCAGGAAAGATGGTGGAATGAGACAGACATCGTTACCTAAGGAACATGTGAGATGCTACATTGTGTACAATCAAAGAAATGTAAAGTTGTGCTGTAATTGTGTATAATGAATCAAAATGCAACTGTTGTCATATATACCTAGTCAAAAACCAAAAAAACAAAAAACAAAACTCCTTGAAAGCAGGGAGTGTTTCATTTGTCACTGTATCCCACACTGAATAACAACCTTAACATGGATGAGGTCTCAGTAGATCCCATTAAATGAATTAATGCCTATCCACTGAATTCATGACGCACATTTCTATTTATGTTGCTCCATAATGTCAAACATCTCACTTCACTTTCAATATCTGGATAGATAATAAATATGTCCATTCAAAAAAAAAAAGGTCGGGCTGGGTTTGTAGCTCAGGGGTAGAGAGCTTGCCTTGCATGTGTGAGGCGCTGGGTTTGATCCTCAGCACCACATAAAAATAAATAAATAAAATAAAGATATTGTGTTCATCTAAAAACTATAAAAATTTTTAAAAAACACACTAAAAAACCCCAAAAAACAAAACAAACAAACAAACAAACAAAAAGTCTATCTGGGCCAAGTCAAAGTTACACTCTCTCAGAAGGGACCTCCTTGGAACCCTGTCTGGTAACAAACCTAGGGGCTCAGTTGTATTTGCTGAAGAGCATCCTCTTCATTGGGAAGCCAGGGAATTCTCTGTTAAGCTCATCCCAGACCAAGCTACTCGAGCTGCTGTGCTGGAAGATTAATGAAAACCTTGTGTTTAAAGGTATCTGGGCACTGTGTCACTGTAATAAACATAGGCACAATGGTGGCGATTCTTTTTGTTGGTACTGGGGATTTAACCTAGGGACACTTAACCACTGAGCCGTACTCCCAGCCCCCTCCCCCCTTTTTCTATTTCAGACAGGGTTTTGTTAAGTTGCTCAGGGCCTTGCTAAGTGGCTGAGGCTGGCATGAACTTGTGATCCTCCTACCTCCCAAGCCAACGGGATTATAGGCGTGTGCCACCACACCTAGTGGGTGTATGATTCTTTAAGGTAAGTTTCTACAAAGGTAATAAAGACACGTTCTGGGTAATTTTACAATTCTAATTAAACTTTTAAAATAGGCAGGACTTGGGCTGGGGCTCAGTGGCAGAGGCTTGCCTATCATGTCTGAGGTATTGCATTTAATTCTAGCACCACATAAAAATGAACAAATAAAACAAAGGCATGCTGTTCATACACAACTATCAAAAATTAAAAAAAAAAAAAATGCAGTACTTAGCAGGGCTTGGTGGTCAAGATGGTGCAGGCAATCCCAGCGGCTCGGGATGATCAAAGCCAGCCTCAGCAACTGCGAGGTGCTAAGCAACTCAGTGAGACCCTGTCTCTAAATAAAATACAAAATAGGGATGGGGATGTGGCTCAGTGGTTGAGTGTCCCTGAGTTTAATTCCTGGTACCCCACCCCCCAAAAAAGGCAGGACTTGGGGTTGGGGCTGTAGATCATGCACAAGGCACTAGGTTCGATCCTCCTCAGCAACGCACAAAAATACATAAACGAAATACAGGTATTGTGTCCCTCTAAAGCTAAAAAACATTAAAAAATAAAATAGGCTGGACTTTTTAAGAGCTGATATTCAGGCACATGATTCAACATAGTGGATGTGGCAAGTAGGTTTTCTCCACCATTTTTCAGAAACAGGGTCGGAGCATGTTTTTCAGAAAGGACATTCTAGAACTGACCACCCAAGTCAAAGAGCTTGTGGGTGCACCACAGGTTGACACAGTACCTCATAAGCCTTGCTGATCTGAATGAACTTGTCTTCTGCTCCAGGGTCTTTGTTTTTGTCGGGATGCCTGAAACACAGACGGGCAGCCAGTGAGACAGGGTTTCATTCTTTACCCACAATTACTTAACATCCTTACATACACAGTTCACCACATCAGAGGCAAATGGAAGACATTTTGTTAGGACAGTTTCCTAAAATAAATGGTAGAAGCAATCATTTGCTTCACATGGCTATAATAAATGAAATTTTGAAATAGGCAATTTCCTCCCAGCTGGGCAAATTTTCAAAGTGCCAGATAGCATGGCACTTCGCTGAGATGGGGGACATGTGCCTGTCTTTGCTCTGCTCCCCAACGCTGCTCAAGTGGGTTCAGGCTAAATCACTTATCCTTAAAGAACAGGTGTTTTCTCTCAGGACAGCAGTGTTCCCTCATGTTAGCTTGATACTGATGCAGGTGTGTCTTGTGACAGCGCAGTCAAGCCTAAGAAACGGCTTTAAGGTTCTGCGATGAAAGTAATGCAGGTTTCCAGTAGCATCTTGCTGCTAACTTTCAAATTAGAACACTTTAGTGTTCATCAGTACTCTGGTCGTCCATTCTGCCTTCTACCTATGAAAGGATAATGACTTTCCAAGGTCACGTGTTTAAGCTGTGAAAACGTCTATCATTCATGCAAGGTTACTTCAACTGATATGAACAAAATCTTCAACATTTGCTGTTATTTACAGCTGGTAATGAACTGTCTCATCTTCTTAAAGTCATGTATCATTCTATGACCCTTTTGTGCTTACACTAATTCCAGCTTTGGGGCTTTTAAAGCCCTGGGGAGTTGGGGCTAAGTTTACTTCCATGCAACCCACTAAGATCTAAACCTGTGTTTTGTATAGATTAATTTTTCAATGTCCGTTTTATTAAGACACTCTGTATAACAAGAGTTTTATTCTTTATGAAACTTTGTTTGCTAACCTCTACTAAATCTCCCCTAGCAAAGGTTCTGGAAAGGAAAATAATTCACAGGAAAGCAAATGACTAAAACATATCACGTGTTTTGGAAAAATATTTTTTTAAAAAACTACAATTTGACAAACTTATTCTAGCCAGAATATGCTTGAATTAATTACACTACATATTCTGGTCTCTCTAAAAACAAGGAAACTTCAAAATGGTTGACTCTTGAATGAGGACATCATGCCTCCTTCACTATTTAACCTTTGTTATGGATGTTAGTCAGGGAAAAAAATCCTGGCTAGGCATAACGAAAAGAGCATGACTTAAGGAAGTGAGAGGTGACTCCACAGAAGGGTTCTGAATGACAAACAAACAAAAAAACACAGTGTTTCCAATTTCAAATTCAGGCTAAAGGCTGAGTAGATAAGATTATGCAGTCATACAAATGATTTAACAAAAAGAATTTGGGGGAGAAGGGTAGAAAGGGATTTTTTGGGAGACGGAAGCAGAATCTCAAGGATGGCTGGCTTAGGGAACATGGATCCTGCGACAAGGTGGCCAAGGCTTAAGAACCAGGGAGAGCACAAGACAGTGTCAGCTTAGAAAGAGCATTTTCCTAAATGTGGGAAGATACCGCAAAGTTGAAAACACTTAAAAAGGATAAGGTGAGCCTTAAGAAAGTATCTTCAATGCTGTTTTCAATGAATATGAAATTATCTCATGAGCTGTTAACGATAGGCAACCTTTAAATTCCAGTGAAGAGAACAGTGTGCACGATACCTCCTGGCTATCGAGGAGGTACCTTTGCCTTAAACACTAAAGGAATAAAAACAAAGACAGAAAAATACAGCAGAGAACAAGACGAAATCATTTAACCATGCAGTTGCCTGAGCCATGCCATACCAATTTGTTTTTCTTGGGGTAGAAGGACCCTTTTATTTTGCTAATATGGATGACAAATGAAAAGTACCTAGGAGAAAACTTAATTATTGGGAAAGAAACATAATTTTCCCTGAGAGGAAAAAGGTAATTTCAAGTGGTTTCACCAAACAAGGGAAGATTCTTGTGAAGTCTAAGAAATGGTTAGTAAAACACTTAGTAAAATAAGATCTAATAACCACTTCTCCCTTCTACAAGGGAAACACAGCTTTTTTCAGTGTATATGAAACCATTGTGAAGTGAAATGGAAACTGTTCCAAGTGATAAAATGCTGCCATGACCAAAGCTGCAGAAAATAACAGTAAAGACACAAAAGTAAACTAAAATTTTAGATTTTCACTAGATGACACTATATATTTGTATGGTGATGAATTACTCCTAGAGAGAATCTAATTAAAGAAGAGAAGCATATGACTCATTTAATTAATATCATAACACCCCTTTCAGCTCTGGAAGACAGAAAAGTCAAAGCAGTACAATTTAATAGGTCCCATGTCCCCAAGCTATCTTTTCTGCTCTGAAACTACTATGCGAGGCTATGCCCTGTCCAAGTGTGTACTTATGGATTAACTGCAGATTTGTATACTTTGCCTTAAACCGAAGCAAGAGTTTGAAATGTTATTGAGAGCAATATTGAGAGCAATATATGTGTGTATATATATGTGTGTGTGTGCACGCACACATGTACACACACACACACACATGTATTGGTACTGGGGATTGAGCTCAGAGATACTTTACCACCGAGCCATATCTCCAGCCTTTTAATTTTTTGAGACAGGGTCTCACTAAATTGCTTAGGGCCTTGCTAAATTGCCGAGGCTGGCCCTGAACCTGTGATCCTGCCTCAGACTCCCAAGCTGCTGGGGTTATAGGTGTGTGCCACTGCATCTGGCTCAAAATCTTATATTTTAAACTCTCTTTTACCTTTATTGCAACCAGGCCAATTCTAAGATACATCTGCTTACTGAAGAAGAATGGTGCCAGGCAGAGTCACATGCCATCACCCCCACGTGGCAGCTCTGCTCCTGCCTAAGTCCCTCCTCCCCTTCAGATCCTTCCCCTACAAACACTAACCCACTCACCCATACTTTAAATGATTAAATGCAAAAAAAAAACTGCAAAAAGACCCCTCTCCCCAAAAAAATACTAATGGCGCAGAGATCAAACCATGGAACTGAGAGGTAATGTACCTTTACCAACCCAAGCCTTGATTTTCTCATCTGTACAGCAGGGCAAATGATATCTTCTTTCATGGGTTAATGATAAGATTTCTTTTTAAAAAAATATTTTATTTATTTATTTTTATGTGGTGCTAAGGATCGAACCCAGTGCCTCATACGTGCAAGGTAAGCATTCTACCACTAAGCTACAACCCCAACCCCAATTATAAGATTTCAATGAAATAAGATGCATAAAACTGAAGGCTAGTATACAGTAGGTGCTCAATGACAGCACCTATTACAAACTTTTCTTCACTGCTGATGGTTGGTTCAACCTGTGTCCTTTCTTTTTTTTTTTTTTAAATATTCATTTATTTATTAGTTTTTGGCGGACACAACATCTTTGTTTGTATGTGGTGCTGAGGATCGAACCCGGGCCGCACACATGCCAGGCGAGCGCACTACCGCTTTGAGCCACATCCCCAGCCCCAACCTGTGTCCTTTCTAACCTTTTCTCTGCTGCTCCCTGATAGCTACATAACCAAAAATTCTTCTATGTCATAGCCAAACCTTTGGTGGGAGAAACCAATGATGTCTATCCAAAATAAGTTTTAGATTTATTGTTATTCTGCCAACAAAAGAAAACAATTATTTTACTAAAAATTTTTTCTTAACAGTTATATACTCAGTTCCTGAATATTATTTTTTGAAATGAAGGCAAAAAGCTCTTGAAACTTTCTCTATTTTTGTACTGGGAACTGAACCCATGGGTCATTTATCAGCTACAAGCCCAGCCCTTTTTTTTATTTTGAGACAGGGTCTGGCTAAGTTGATGAGGGGCCTTGCCAAGTTGCTGAGGCTGGCCTTGAACTTGTAATCCTCCTGCTTCAGCCTCCTGAGTCACTGGGATTACAGGTGTGCCCCACTGTGCCTGGCTCTAAACTGTTTATTAAAGCTGAAAAATTAATAATTTAGGGCTGGGGAGGTAGGTCAGTGGTATAGCACTTTCTTAGCATGTGTGAGGGGTCCTGGGTTGAATCCCTAGCACTTTAATTTTTTTAAGTGAACATGATATTTGTGCTCCCCTTAGCAACTATACTAATAAAGAATTGATTTATGAATAACATATCATGGGAAGGTTAGCTTACCCATTGTTGACTGCATTTTTTTTTTAATCAAAGTTTCTTCTTACTTTAGTTTAACACTAAATATGCTAACAGTACTAAGGGAAGAATTTAAGCCAAGCCAAAGTATTCCTAAAAGGGAATTCATAGTAAATATAATCTTGAATCTTACCACTAAAAATTATAGTACATAAACATTAGTTTTATGTAAATATTCTAGACAAATATGTATATGTATATGTGTGTATATATATATATATATACATATATATATATTATTTTTTGAACATAGAAACAGAGACAGATATAAGCCAATTATGAATGAGGCTTCATTCCTTTGCTGAGACTTCTTAGCTTATATTAAACTTCCATTTCTTTGTTTCACCTACCATTCCCGGGCGAGCTTCTTATAAGCCTTTTTAATATCAGCCTGACTGGCTGTTCGGCTGACCCCTAGGACTCTGTATGGGTCAAAATCCAACGCAGACAGAATTTGCAGGATCAGAACCAGAACTATCAAGAACTGCCAGGAAATGCTCAATTTTTTCACTTCCATTTCTCTTCCTTTCCAGAGCTGAAATGATTGAAGAGGCAGTAAGTTTTAGTGGTAGAAACCTGGACAGTCTTGCTTTTCAGGTAAAGGTATAAGATATATAGATGAAAAACAAAATAAACAAAACCTGTTTTGCGGGAAATATGTCAAGCTGTTTGACTATATCTTTTAAAATCAACAATCTCACTACCACTCTTGAATATCACAATTAAGAACGATTATAGATGAAAAGATAACAGCAACTCTCTAGAATCCTTGGATTAGAAAAGCTTTAAAAATGACTGAAAATGAGATGAAGAAATAAGTGTGAAAACATTAGTAAGATAATCAGGGTAACTATACCTCAAATACATTATTTCATCTACCCTGACAGAAAACTTAAAATATGTGGTTTAAGATGACTTCACTGAATATGTTAAATAAACTCATGAAGTCACAAGATTTACCATGTGCTGAACTATAGAGTGAAATCACTATGCTGTTCTTGGGCTTTCAGTAAGTACAAATATAAAAGTGAAATACTCTAGGCGAGTCTCAGTATGCCTCAATTTTATGTTTTTCTCATCATGTCCCTTCGAACTAGGAAAAAAAAATCAAACTGCTTTTTAATTTAATCATCACCAATATGGTCATTACAAATGAAAACTTCAGATGAGAAAAAGCAGCTGCTATTTAGTTTTCTACATAAAGGAGAAATAATGGCAAAGAGTGAAGAATAGGCCTGGTCTTAAAATATCTTTCGCTCTATCTCTGGTGAGTGTAGTGATTGAATTCATTGTAGATTTTGGAAATATTCCTGGCGGTTTCATGAGCATGTTAGGGCTAGTATCACAGACATTCACATCCCAAGATTATGATCTGTGTTTACAATGCTTTTTCCATGGGTCACATGTGTCTTGACATCTCATAAGCTACTATGTGTTAAGGTTCAAGTGTGTAATGTAACGCTTTACTCAAAAGGGGCAAAGCTTAACAGCAGTGGATTTTTGATAAGTGGAAGACTAATGCTGCCTGGGAGTCCCCACAAAATTGATTAATCTGATGACCAATGCTCAGAATTGCATGCAAGCCGAATCAAATCCTAAAGCAGTTTCTTCCTAAAGACAACCTCTTATGTCCTAAAGCAAAACCAACCAAACAAACAAACAAAAAAGCAAAGGCGAGGTGGTTACTGGTTAAGCACATGGGGCTTGGGAACCAGACTCTACCGTCCTCCGCCACTCTGTGACCTAGGGCCACTCTGTGACCTAGGACGAGTTACTTAAACTTATTAAGCCTCAGTGTCCTTATTCTTAAAACAGGAATGAATATCACCACCTGGAAGGATCGTCACGGGGGGTTAAACGTATGTAAAAGACGAAGTAGAGCCGACAGTGAGGGGTGGCATTAGCACTAGTTCTGCCACGCAGGGCTGCGCTGCCTGATTCAACTGTGTCAGTCCAGTCCCTTCAGTTAGAGGTGCGGGGCGGGGGCTGTGAAGTTCTCTGCTGACAGTCTCGAGCTCCACGGTGCGGGCCTCAGGGCAGGAAACCACCTGCCCAACAGGTAGGATGCCCGCCCTCGGGGCAGCATCCCCCAGACCAGGCGGCGGCTCCCGGGGACACGCTCTAGGTCTCAGCCGGGCCTCGAGCCACAGGTCGCAACCTTCCAGGAGGCGGCCCCCTCCCCCGCCGCCCCCGAGAGCCCTGGGCTGGGCCCTGTCGGCTCTCGGTTCCCCCCGGGCCCAGTGGGGACCGGAACGAGAAGGAACTGACGGGAAATCCCTGAGCCTGCCCGGCCCCGCCGCGTCCGCGGCTCCGCGTCACGCCGGGAAGGAGTTACCGGGAAAGGGCACCGGCCCAACCGGCTGCAGCGTCCGCACTCCAGCTAGTCCGCCGGGCCGGGAGCTTCCCGTCCACACCAGCGCTCACCCCGGCCTGGGGAGGGGAAAGAGGCGGGGACCCGGCAGAGGGAAGGCACGTGATACTTAAAGGGCCCGTGCACCAAAGCCAGAGACTGACCTGAGTTAGATATGCTATTTTGCGAATATATTTTGACCCTTTCTACCCGCCGTGGTCGCATGGACCTGGCGCGGTTGCTATAGAAACGAGGCGCACTCTTTGGCTGGATCCGAAGGGTTGATCGTGACCAAAGAGACCGAGACGTGCCTCCTAGCGAGGCGAAGTCGCTATGCATTATGGGATGCCTGGAGGACCTCCCGGATTCACAGAGGGGTTTCCACTCCTACCAGGAGATGGCCCTCGTCTAGCAACAGTTACTAAGATGGGGAAGCAATAGCTGGTCCCTGTTCTCTTTAACCCTATTCATAGAATCCTGGAGCGTCAGAGTTGCAAGAGGCCTTAGGGATCCTTTTCTAGTCTGACTCCTCCGTATGCTGAGGCCCAGAGAAGGTCAGGGACTTAACCAAGTCCTAGAATCCAGGACTCCTAGTCCTGTGTACCGATTGGGAGCTCCACTCTAGAATGTGGAGGCACAGGTGAATGACGTGAACTTTTTTTGAGCCATCAGAGGTCCTTTGGGGGCACGAAGAAAGCTTTCCCATTTCCCTGCTCTGTTCTTGTTGTGGTGTGGACTAATCAATAAAGTCAATAAGAGTATAAGTTGTAGGTATAGGTTATAGACTGATCCTGGGTGTGTAAAGCAATTGCTGTGGTAAAACTACCTGATCACTTGTAACAGTTCCCTCCTTGCAGGAATGGAGTCACTATGGCTATAGGAGCAAACAGGTGTGGCTGTAGGGACTCCATCTCAGCTATTCTAGGCTCCACCTTAGTTTTTCTGTTATAGCTTCCGTGAAGAGACAGTTGCAGGACCCATTTCTGAGAAAACAAAATGAAAGCTGTTTTCTGCTAAATTCAAAAAAGCATATTGTCTTCTGTACTTTGTTCCCCACAAAATGCACTCAACCCAGGATATGGTGGTCTTGGTGACCTATATGACTTTGAAGTAGATTCTCACCCCAGCTGACCACCTGTTTGTTGTCTAGCACCTGCTGGACCCAAGATGAGGTTGACTGAGTTGTTCTGCTAACAGCTTTCTTTTTAAAATTTAAAAAAAATTTTTAATCTTATTTTTTTAGCTTCTGTAACTTGCTTGCTTGCTAACTGAAAAATTCCATAGGATGTGGTTTTCCTCCTTACATAGCAAATTTCCCTCAGAGGGGACTCCTGTTCTTTCAGAGGGTCACTTGGACTCTGCTAGACTCAGCCCCTGGACAGGTGTAATTGACAATATAGGTAAAATAAAAATTCTTCAAATGATTTCAAATTCGGATTTGGTGTATTTTCTGAGCAGTCTCCTCACAACATTCTTAGTTTTCTATCATTTGCATTTATCACTATTTATCATGCTGTACCTTTTATTTGTTTATAATTTTTATGATCTATCTCCCTACTGCAATGTAAGCCCCTGAGGCAAAGGTTTTATTTTGTCTGTGTGGTCCTGGAGGGGGATCAAACTCAGGGCCTTAGATATGCAAAGCTCTGTCCTGAGCTACTTCCTCAGTCCTTAAAGGATCTTATCTGTATTGTCTACATCTATATTCTTTGTGCCTGCACAGACCTTGGCACATGCAGTCTCCAATACTTGTGAAATATGTGAAAGAATGGAGCTGCTTTTGATTTTCTCCAGTATTGGGGACTGAATTGAGGCTCTCAGTCCCATGCTAGGTAAGTGCTCTAATCGTTGAACTACACCCCAGCCTCTGAGCTACCGTTCTGCAGCTCAAGTGGTTTAATTTGTTAAGCCAAAATTAGTTGTTTTGGACTGAGCATGGGTACTAAACCCCAACAGATCAAAACAGTCTCTGCAAGCAAAAGTTTTGCTCAAAGGAGGAGGGCTGGAAGTGGGAAGCAGGCCTCAGATCTGCAAGCTCTTTCTTATTCAACGGCAGAGTCAATAAGTCGAACAACTTGTGTGGCTCATTTTCACGGTGGAAAATGGTGAGGGCTGAAACAAGGGTCTGGGTTATCCTCAGGATGGCAAACTTGCGACCCTAAGGGATGTCAAGGGGAGACATGAAGAATGTCCATGTGCTAATGCTGTTTTCAATGCTTAAATCGCTCAATACAATTTGACTCTATAGGTTCTTTTTTTAAAAAATCATTGATTAAGAACCTAGTTATGAACTTAATCAAGATTAAGAACTAGATTATTAATCAAGAAAATGAGGGCTGGGGATGTGGCTCAAGCGCCTGGCATGCGTGCAGCCCGGGTTCAATCCTTAGCACCACATACAAAGATGTTGTGTCCGCCGAAAACTAAAAAAAAAAAAAAAAAAAAATTTAAATTCTCTCTCTCTCTCTCCTCTCTCTCTGTTTCTGAAAAAAAAAAAAAGAAAAAGAAAATTACAACCTTTAGTGCTGGGCACTGCAATAGACATAA
This sequence comes from Marmota marmota marmota, assembly GCF_001458135.2. NCBI lineage: Eukaryota > Metazoa > Chordata > Mammalia > Rodentia > Sciuridae > Marmota > Marmota marmota. The sequence goes on from NW_026000082.1 coordinate 43,140,226, forward strand.
TCAATTCAAAACAAACAATTCTAAGTTAACTCTAAGCACTTCAAACACACTTAATCATGACAGACTCGTGCCAGACATTCTCTCTGCATGCTCAGCTTAAGTGTCAAGTCTAGAGTCTCAAGTCTTAGGGTTTAAGTCCAGCAGATGCTCACTTACTCAGGCTGCAGTGATCAGGTCAGGAACACATGGAGGCTTCTCCTGGGGTGGAGTTGACGGCTGGCTGAGGAGAGAGTCCTAAAGAGGAGTCACCATTCTCACCAGGGTCTTCACTCTTGGTTTTGTCAGGGTTGTAGAGAGTGACTTGTCCTTATCAGGCTATGCCTGATTCATATTGGAGGGCTCTGGAGGCTGTGCCTGGTGGACCTGCAGGTTTATTTTAAACTGGAGTTACTTAGGCTAAGGCCATTGTTAGGTTAAGGCCATCCTTACAGTTATATAGGCTTCATTTGGTGGTGACAGGAGGGTAGTTTCTGGGGTTCATTGTACTGGGTTGGCTGATACCTTAGGGTGGGACAGGAGTGTGAATAGGGAATTTCCTGGGGCTTATGGTATTGGGGTCTGGTGCCAATCAGGTTCTTTTTGTGCTGAGGCCTGGACTTTTAAATGACAAAAGTTTCAATTTTACCCCAGAGAAGGAGGACAGGTGGGGGAACAGTTGCAAATAGTGGAAATGTCCTTGGACTTATTATTCTGAATATCCTTCAGTCTCTCCAGCCAAAATTCTGACACCAAGCCAAAGCTAAGCTGTTTATCTGACCTGAGAAATCAGGAGAGAGATAATAGCCAATCCCCAAACAGGCCAGTTTTAGCCAACATGATAAGTCTCCCTTTTATGAGTGTGAGTGTGTGTGTGTTGCTGGGGATAGAACCCAGGGTCTTGTGCATGCAAGGAAAGTACTCTACCAACTGAGCTATATCTTTAGCCCCAAGTCTCCCCTGTTTTAACCTGTGTAAGGAAAGTTGATGAACTCAGCCTAATTCCATTTTAAGATTGGGAGCCATCTTGTCACAAAGTCATGAAAAGATAATTTCTATTTTATTATAAATTACTGAGATTTCTAAACTTGTTTGGAATTCCTGGCCGTGCTCTGAATTCACCCATTCCTGGCTCCCTTTAATCAGATAACAACCCTCTCTAAAACCTTAGTGGTGCCTCATAAATCCTGGCTCCCCTTGATCAGATAACAACTCTCTCTGAAACCTCAGCAGCACCTCATAAATTCTGATGTTAGGATCTGAATTTACTTCCTACCTTGAAATATCATGCCATGTAGATAAGCTGCTATCTGCCCTTGTAATATGTTTGCCAGAACCCTGTTGGCTGTAAGTTCCCAAGACACCTCCCTTTGTCACTTTTTATGCTATATAAACCTTTTCTTTCCTGAGAGCTGGGCTGATCTCTAGCCAATCTCTAGCCCGGCTTTGGAAGATACAGCCGCTGGCCAGCTTTTGTGTACACAATACAAGCTTGCTTTAATTTGATTTAAAATTGGAGTCAGTGGTCTTGTCTTTGCGTCCTGGTTCAACAGAGTAACTTTGAAACAACTAATCTGCTTTCTGTTTCCTCTTTCTGCTTTCCTTAACTTTGGTTTGTCTAGAAAACCAACCTCCCCTGCTCAGTTTATCAGAATGTTCATTCCATTTTATGGGATGAAGTGTTTCCTGATTTTAGAATCATGAAGCAAATTGAGATCTTAACATTATTTTTGTGTTTTGACATATTCCAAAGTGGATTCTTGGTTAAGAGTGTAGAGTCAGCTGGCCGCAGAGGCACATGCCTGTAATCCCAGCAGCTCAGCTCTGGAGGCTGAGGCAGGAGAATCTCGAGTTCAAAGTCAGCCTCAGCAAGGTGAGGTGCTAAGTAACTCAGTGAGACCCTTTCTCTAAATGAAATACAAAATGGGGCTGGGGATGTGGCTCAGTGGTCGAGTGCCCCTGAGTTCAAGCCCCAGTACCCCCCCCAAATGTGTAGAGTCAAGTCCAGTGTAGTGGTGCACGCCTGCAGTCCCAGAGACTCAGGAGGCTGTGGGGGATCTCAAGTTTGAGGCCAGCCTGAGCAATTCAACAACCCCTTCTCAAAATAGAAAGGGCTGGGGATGTAGCTCAGTGGTAGACCTGCGTTCAATCCCCAGTACCTTAGGGATGAAAGTGTGTTGAGAGTCAGGTTAGGGTTTGAGTTCTGCATATCTCTGCCTGTCTTTGACTTCCCTTCCCTGAACCCCAGTGACTACATCTGTATATTAGGCAAAGATTTTTTTCTCTGGCAGGACTTAGTCAGGAATAAGTGATATAAAGCTTGTAAAGTGAGTAGTACAAAGGTGGCATTTAGTAGACGCTCAACAGAACAACTAGTTTTGAAAAGTAGGAAGAAATGAGCACAAGAAAACTATTATCGTTCAGAAGACTAGATTTCTGCCAGTGTTTTTTCTTGGTGTGATGTGCTACGGTGGGAGGGAGGGAAGTGGGGCTTGGATACTGTGTAAGGTAGGCTTGGTCGGATGAGACACACGCCTTTGGAAGGTAAGCGCCAGATCCGAGTCTCCGGGAGGAATGGGAGCGGAGGCAGGCGGCTAGAGGGGAGCCTCAACTGGAGGGGGCTGAACGCGTCAGGACAGACAGGGCTCTAGGCCGGGCTTTCCCTTTTGCTAGTCGTGTGAGTGCCCGAGTCTCCATAAAAGAGGGTCATCGTGCCGAAGGCAGGGAGAGGGGAAGGTGCAAAATCGCTTACAGTTACCTGCACGCGGCGGCGCGGGCCGCAGGACGGCCTCCGAAGGGAAGCCCCAACTCAGGGGCGGAGCAGTGGCGTCGGGGTTGACCCGAGGGCGGGGCAAGGGTAAGTAGGCGGCATCGGTGTAGTGACGTAACCGCACGCAGGGAGCGGGGTTAAGGCTCAAGGGCGGAGACTGACGTGGGGGCAGGTCCTNCGCGGCCCCGCTGCCCGGAAGTTGGCAGGGTCCCGGGTCCAGCGTTCTGCCGGCCATGGATGAAGCGGACCGGCAGCTCCTGCGGCGCTGCCGGGTGCGCTTGGTGAGCGAGCTGCAGGTGGCCCCGCTCTGGGACGCCCTGCTGAGTCGCGAGCTCTTCACGCCCGACATGATCGAGGACATCCAGGTACGTGAGTGTCCCTGCTCGTCTGCGTTCTCTGCTCCTTGCGCGGCGCGTGGACGTTCACGTCTCTGGTGGGAGCCGCGAGGATGTGCCAGGAAGGCTGTAGAAGCCACCCCTTGGCTTAAAGGCCCCGCTCCCGCCCTCCTCTCTCCGCGTTGCACATCGGTGCCCATCCCTCTTGGGGAGCCCTCGAAATCCTGCAATGGAACCAGAGAATCCCAGGCCCCCCTGGTTGCGGGTCTGCTAAGGCGATTCGACGCCCCGCACGGTCAGCGCTGCCACCACGCGCGTGTCTTGTGAGGAGGAGGAGGCTGTGTGTTTTCATTCGGTAGCACAGAGGTTCTGGACGCCCACTGCTGTCCCCTGAGAGAGTCCGATCCTCTGAGAAATGGGGCAGCAGTGATATTGCCCGAGGACGAAGCGAAACAGTGTGTGAAATGGGGCGGCGCCAGGCGCAGACAGTGTGCCCCTGCCCTCTTCACCCACCTCCTGCATGAAGTGAGAGGTTTTGAAAATGACGGGCCCTGATGCGGGGGATGGATGGACTAATAAAGGCAAACTTGAGGCTTTCTAAACAAGCACTTTCACATCTTTGCCCAGTTTGAGCCTCACCACAGGCCTGTAAAGATACAGGAAGGAGTATTTCCCGCCATGAGGTGAGGTGGGTGTGAATGGCCAGCTGGAGGCCCCTGGCTGGTGCCCCAGGGGCTGCTTTACAGGCCAAGGCTCCATCCTCTGCATCATCCAGGAGCTTGGCCTGGTCCTGAGAAGGCATCTTTAATAGGATAAAGTGGTCCAGTGTCATATGGGTAATTACCAATTAATAATAAAAGAAGTATCAGGAGAACCTATTCTGTGGCCCATACTGGGCAGTGAAAGTGGTTCGAGGCCATAGTCCTTGCTTTCAGACACATGCACAGGGACCACAAGCTAAAGGGAAGGCCCACAGGTGGACACTAGAGCAGCCTCTGCCCTCAGCCTCACTCTAGCTGAGTGTTGCTACCTTTTTCAAATTTGGAGAGAGGCTGGGAATCTCAATTTCTGTCATTTTTCCTTGACTTAAAATGTTAGCAACAAATTCAAATTTTTTTCAAGTAACCAGAGGTGGCCATTTTGCCACCACTGGTATGGCTGGTAAACACACAGGCTTAGGACCTAGATGAATCTGGACCCCCATTCTGGCTTTGTTACATGCAGGTTGAATCAATATCTTGTATCCAAAATGCTTGGGACCAAAATGTTTTGGATTTTAGATTTTGGGAGATTTTTGAAATACTTGTATGTACATAATGAAGTACCTTGGGGATGGAACCCAGTTCTAAATAAGAAGTTCATTTATGTGTCATATATATATATACCTTATACACATTGCCTGAAGGTATTTATTTTCCTAAAGTGATGCACAATTAAATAATTTTATTGTTGTTGACTATGTCATTATTATTACATTAAATATATTTTCTTATGTATATGAAACTTTTAATATACATCAATAACATGCTCATTAAAAAATCATAAAATAAATACCTATGTACTACCCACTTTAAGAAATAAAATAACCACTATCTTTAAAAATACACATTCATGTCCTTCTCCCCCAAAGGTAATTTTTAACATAATGTTTTATGTAATCTTGTGCATGAAATAAAGTTTCATAATATGAATTTTTCCACTTGTAGTATCATTTTTGGGCTCCAAATATTTAGGATTTTGGAGTGTTTTTGATTTTCAGATTAGGGTTGCTCAGTCTGTATTAGTGAATAGCAAAAGAAACTAAAACAAAAAAGTTTTGGTGACTCAGTTTCCCTCACGAGTAAGGTGAAAAGTTGTAACTTAGCCCTTTGAAGTGGTTGAGGGGGGGAAATGAAATGATGCATCTAATATCACCATTAGTGCCCAGAGAAATCTCAACACCACTGTCTGTTTGCAGGAAGCCATTTTGCCAGAGACACTTATCCTCCCAGTAACATGGAGGGCTATTGTTCAGTTTAGCAGCCATTGGCCACATGTGGCTATTTAAATGGATATTAAGTAACTAAAATGAAATAAATTAAAAGTTGGGTTCCTCATCTATTTGTCCCAGGCACTCAACAGCCCCAAGTGACTGATAGCTGGCATGTCAAACAGCTCAGGTGCAGATTTGCAGCACCATGGAAAGTTATCTTGGACAGTGCTGCAGTAGAAATTTTGAGGACAAGATGGTGTCATATCCCTGTGGATCTTGAGGTCCCACCTCTTTTTTTGTCCTGTGGATCCTGAAGAACTTGTCCAGTGTCAGATCTCCAAGAAAGGGCAGCAGATAACCAGCGTTTTGTCTTCCGCCTGTTCTGTGTCAGTCTTGATCATTCTGTCCTCACGTCCCACCCAGTCAGTGCCTATGTCCTGTGGATTCTCCCTCCTGATCTGTCCTCTCATTTCTCTCCATTCCAGCCATTTTTGGCACCTCCCGGTGTGGCTGTGGCTCACTCCTTTCCGTTTTCCTCCCTGTCCGCAGGTGACTTTTCAAAAGTCAGATCTCACTCTGTTGCTTTGGTTGCTCCTCACAGCTCTCAGGATGAGTTCTAGGCCTGGCCACACAAAGGTCTCATCCCTCACCACTACCCACCTCCTCCCTTTGGTTTCTGTAGTTCACTGTTCATTCTTCATCTTCCCTGGGGTCTCAGCTAAGCCTTCCCCTTCTGGGGCCTTTCCAGCCCCCAGGGCTGAGTTGGCTGGCAGTTGTACCCTGACAGCCTCGTGGGCTTTCCCTTGCTGTGTCACCGGTGCTTTTCCTCCCTGTACCCCCACTAGATGTTTGCACCTGAGGACTGACCCTGTCCCTGCTGTGCTTTTAGCACGTAGCACCATGCTGGGCAATAGCATGTGCCTCTGAGATGCTGCGTGACCAGATGAGCAAAGGCTGCAGAGGAGCGTGGGCTCACGTGCAGCTCGGTTTCTGCCTGGTGGCCTGGTTGTCTAGACTTCTGCTAGGTGGGAAGTGGGGCACAGGTGAGGGCCACATGAGGGTGCCTGGGGTAATGTATGTCTGATCTTTCTCTCCAACAGCTGGCAGGCTCTGGGTCTCGCCGGGATCAGGCCCGGCAGCTGGTCATAGATCTTGAGACCCGAGGGAGGAAGGCCCTTCCTTTGTTCATCTCCTGCTTAGAGGACACGGGTCAGGACACACTGGCTTCATTGCTGCGGACAAGTCGGCAAGCGGTAAAGCGGGATCCTGAGGCCGTCAGATCCCTGGACCTTGTGCCAGAGGAGCTGCGTGTGATGATGCTGGATCCAGTGAAGCCAGCCTCAGGAAACCTCACCCCAGTGGTGCTGGGGCCCAGGGAGCTCCCGCCAGCTAAGCTCAGGCCAGAGGTTCTCAGGCCAGTGGACGTTGGTTCTGGAGAATTCAGGGATGCCCGTGAGTACTGAGAGGGTGGTTGGTGGGTGGGCATGATGTGTGGTCACTGGGTACAGCTAGGTAGGCTGAGGTCAGAATTCAATCATGGTGTTGCCTTACTGAGTGCTGATAGGTGGAACATTCTAGTAGGTCTTCAAAGACATAATTTTGTCAGGTGCTGGAGTCTATTTTGGGTGTCCCTGTTTTTGATCAGAGTGTCAAAGCCCAGCTGTTCTGGATTTGCCTTTGGGTAGTGGTGAGTAGCTTGGACTAGCCCATGGCTTGTGGCAGAAGGGGGTCAGCCCAGCGTGGCGTACACCCTGACCTCCTTCCCTCACAGCAGCCCTAAAAGGCAGTATTTAGTGCTGTCTGTCCTGAGGGACAGGAATGAAGCCAGGTCCAGGGAGGTGAAATAATTTGCCTGAAGTCACAAGGTTACATCCAGTAACATGCATAAATCCCCGGAGTGCAGCTGGATGATTCTCTCCACACAGGTAACCACTGCCCAGTTCGTCATGGTACAGAATATTCCAGTGTCTTAGGAGACTCTTCTCTTTCCATCTGTCCCCCTTCTCAGCCTGAGGTAGTCATTGTTCCAGTCTCTGTCATCACTGTTCCCTTTTGCTTGAAGTGCAACATGAGTGACATCCCACGTGTGAGTCTGGAGTCTCTGGCTTCTTCCTGTCATACCTCTGTGGGATCCAGTCACTGTGCTGTGCGGGTCAATACTTCATTCCATGCAGGTGGTGGCAACTCCTATTCTGAACAGCTTAGGGTTTATCTAACCTCCTGTTGGTGGTTTATTGTCAGTTAGGGCTTTGCCTCCAGGGATATTTCATGTCCCCCACCCCTATCTCCAGGCACTCTACCACAGAGCTATTTCTCTAGCCCATTTTATACTTTATTTTGAGACAGGGTCTACGTGTCTCAGGTTGGCCTTGAACTTAGGATCCTCTGCCTCAGCCTTGTGTGATTACAATGTGCACAACCTCACCTGGCATGTGCTTCCTCTTCTGTGACTGCCTGAGGGACCCCTGCGTGGCATTGAGCTAGTAACAACAGTAGGGTTAGCGTCATCCACTACTTGCTGTCTGCCAGGCCCTGTTTGCCGCACTTGCATGATTTAATTTAATCTTTCCATCTCGGGTGAAGCAGGTGCTATGGTTTTCCTATTTTACTGTTGAACAGAGTAAGTTATAGACTTGGAAATGATTGTCCCCAAATCACACAGCTGGTGTGAGGTGGAAATAGAAATGAAATGGATTGCTGCCTAGGCCACCCTGCTCTGCCTGCACTGCTCTCTAGCCCTGGCAGTGGAGATAACACCTGAGCTTCCCGGAGGTCACGCTGTGTTCTCAGCTCTGTCTGTGTGAGAGGATTTCAAGCAAGACACAAGACTTGATCAAAGTATAGTGCAGTTTATTAAAAGAGGAAGAGGATGGGGAAAATCACCCAGGGAGAGTGACAGCTCACTTCCTGGTGTCCCAACTTTTATTGGGGAAGGAGGGAGTTTGTTAGATCCTGCCCAGGTGTCACCTCTGGGCTTGGGGTTGATTACAACCGAGGGCATCTCTTGGTGGTCTTGGCCTGGCTGACAGGTCCTAATTGGAACTGGTTTTGCAGAGTTTATGGTGGGTGGGCTCCATCTCCAGCACCAGGCTTTCCCAGGTCTGGGAATCACTGCTCTGTGCTGCGCAGGGTGGTGTTAAGAGGTCTAGGCGGTGTGCCCTTCTGAGCAAACATATCTTTGTCCTCCCTTGACTATATATATCTCTTTCTCTTGCTGTTAGAGGAATAGATTATAGGGCTGAGGTCAAACCAGGCGTCCTGAGATAGCTACCTTTTCAGACCTTAGGTGCCACCAAAGCAGGGTTGTGGATTGACCAGTTTGTTCTGTGCTAAGTACTCAACTCCTGCAGCTTCATGTGGGCCGCTGTGTGTCATTTGTCCCACCCCTCCTGGCACACGTCTCTCTCTGACAGGGGATGTTGTTGTGGGGCAGGTTGCTCAGAAAACACATGAAGTCCCAGTTTTGTCCAAATTGAAGAGTCTTTATTTATCTGCCTGGCCGTGACTGCTCCCCCACAAGACCCATAAGTGTCTCTGCAAGGAACAGTCCCGAGCCTAAGCATTTTAGGATAGTTAAAGGCAAAAACCACATCCGGGTTGCCGTAGCTGCAAGCAAGCAGGTACAGAAGCTGAGCTGGGCAGTTAGCGAGACAATGCAACGGGTACATTGGTATTTCCCACAGGACTTTCCAGGTTGGCATAGCAGCAAGCCAGCAGAAGGGAAGGGGGTCAAAATGACCCTAGTTCAGTACATGTTAGAGAATGGTTACTAATGTCTAGACAGTCAATCTTGACAAGGTACGTTGCCCAAGAAAAATGGAAACCAGGGGCTGGGGATATGGCTCAAGTGGTAGCACGCTTGCCTGGCATGCATGTGGCCTGGGTTCGATCCTCAGCACCACATACAAACAAGGATGTTGTGTCCACCGAAAACTAAAAAATAAATATTAAAAAATTCTCTCTCTCTCACTCTCTCTTAAAAAAAAATGGAAACCAAAGAGAACAATTTTACATTGTATAAGAATTGCTATTTTGTGTTGCCAAGTATGCTATGCTGGGTGACTATTAGTGGGAACAGAGGCGGGCTTTCCCACGGGAGAAGCCTTTCGTACATGCTAAGGAGTCTCAGGGTAAAATGGAGTCTGTGTGGTCATTGCCCATATAGCCTGGCCCATAACAACATGTATCTTCAAAAGAAATCATGGTTATCCCTCTGATAGATGCTACCAGCTTGGCTTTCAAAAATGTGTTTTATAATTTCGTGAAATGAGGGTAGAGGTGATCCTTCCTCCACGTCCTTGCCAACAGTGATGCCCTTTTTGATGCCTTACGCGTTTTCCTGTGAGCCGTGTGAAAAGTGCTGTCTGTCCTGATGACTGTGACTTCAGACAGCCTGCTAAAGCAGGGCAGCCAACAACATGAGGAAGTGAGGTGTTGGAATCGTTCTTATGCATTATTGCCCGGCTAGGGAAGAGGCAGGCAAAATACAAAGTTCCCATGTTGCCGTCTGGTTCTGAGAAGTGTCTGTTTGAGTCATTTAGGACCAACGGTCTAGACTTGAAGTGTGCTGTCCTACGGGTAGATAGATGATACTAGTGATAATAGGATCACCTTAAATATGAATATCACTTTACTGTGCATGCTGTATTTTTCTAGGTGGTCTAAACTGTGCCATGGCCATATGCGGTGGTGCACACACCTGTAATCCCACAACTCAGAGGCCGAGGCAGGAGGATCCTAAGTTGGAGGCCAGTCTGGGCAACTTAGTGAGATCTTGTTTCAAGATAGAATAAAAAGGAACATACGTTATATACAGAGATATGAAAAATTGTGCTCTATATATGTAATAAGAATTGTAATAAAAAAAAAAAGATAAAATAAAAAGGGCTGGGATGTAGCTCAGTAGTAGAACACTAGGTTTCCATCCCCAGTACCAAAAAACAAAAGCCCCAAAACACTAAAAAACCTCAAGAAGTAAACAAACAAATGTTTGTAGTGGCGGGCAGGGAAAGCCCCTCTGTTATCATCTCCAGTTTGTAGGGGAAGAAGCGGGTCTCTGAGAGCAGGTCACATGAGGGTTCCGGTGCAGCACTGGGCTCTGACTTCTGGTGCTGGTCAGAGTTGTCCTTTTTAGGTGCTGGGCGTGAGGTCATGGGCACTGTCCAGAGGGTTTCCTTAGGTGGATTTCATTCTGCAGTCGAGGGTAGGAACATCTGGGCTATGGCAGCAGGGCCACCACAGGACTTCACAGGGCCTTTGCTGAGTCGGCCCAGGAAGGGTGCTATAGGAAGGTCAGTGTGTCTGAGCAAAGAGCAATTTTTATTTTGTCCCCTTCCCCAGGGATGTTTGGCAGTGCCTAGAGGTACATCTGGTCATTACAGCTGAAGGTGAGTGGGTGCTGCTGGCATCTGGTGGGTACAGGTTGGGGATGTGGCTGTATATCCCATGACACATGGGACAGCCATCCAAAATAGAGTAACCCAGCCCAAAATGTCAGGGTGCTGGTTAGTACCCCTGCTGCTCTGGAGCAGGAGTGTGAATAAAAACAAAAATGGGCACACTCAGTGTTACTGAGCTGTCGATTATGGCAGGACTGATGTGCCCATCAACTGGGAACTCACCACAACCCTGATGCTGGCAGCTGCTTCTCTGATCCTGGGATACAGATGGGGGAACAGAGGCTCAGAGACTCTGAGCAACTTGCCCAGGGTCATGCAGCAGATAAGTGGCAGGGCTAGGATTTGAACCTTGGCTCCAAGATCTCACTCACTCCATCTACTGCCTCAAAGAACAAATGGCTCATCTTCTTTCTTGTCTCTGTTTGTGTGCCACCAGAGCGCGTGGCTTTGTCTGTGTACATTGGGGGGAAATGCGTTTGCTTCAGAATGGAATGAGCTTTTAAAATGTGATGGCTCGGGTGGCGGGTGCTGGGGTTGTGGCTCAGCGGTAGAGTACTTGCCTTGCATGCACGAGACCCTGGGTTCAATCCTCAGCACCACATAAAAATAAATAAGTGAAATAAAAGTATTATGTCCAACTACAACTAAAAAAATAAATATTAAAAAAAAAAATGTGATGGCTCGTGTGTGGCTGCTTGTCCCGGCCAGGGCCTCCTGCAGCAGGGAGCTGGGAGAGCTGTTGGTGGCCGTTTCAGGCAGCGTGCCGGGTTTCTGTTCTCACGACTAAAAGGCTCAGGGGTCACTCCAGTTAAACTGGGCTAACTGGCATTCTGTCGCAGAGCCTGTTTTAAGGCCTCCTGTGGCACCGTGTGTGTGGTAGCCCGTTCTGTGGTGGGCTGTGTGGCTGCTTGTCAGTTTGTGTGTCCGTCAGCCTGTTGTTGGGTTGGTAGCGTCGCTCGGGGGCTTTATGAGGAGGCCTCTTGGAGATGTGGCCAGAGGCCCAGGGTCTGTGTGTGTTCGACTTTGTTAGAAACTTCCACTCAGTTCTCCACGGTGGCTGTGCCACTTGATCCCATCACCAGCAGAGCTTGGGGTCCCGAGTCCCAGCTCGCTCTGTTTTGTGGGAGCTCTCCCCACGTGGTCCCTTGGCCTTTCCCTGGGGCCCCAACACTCATGTTTCTCTTTCCGTCTGTCTCTCCAGATGCTCAGGAGCCGTCGAGGGGAAACACAGATTTGGTGAGTCTCCATGAGACTAGGGGCCTGTCCCTCTCATCAGCCTCGCCCCTTCCCTGCAGCCGTCAGGAGTCCTGGGGACCCAGCCCAGTTGGGGAACGAGGTTCCGGCCCCGCCGTCCATGGCTCTGACCTGGGTTTGGTGCTCACTGAAGCCATCGAGCAGGCCTGCTTCACCCCAGCGGTAGAATCAGGTCCCACCGGCCGTGGTGCTGTTCCATGCCAGGACACTCGTGCTCTTGTCCCCACCTGTGTATTGTTGGGTGGCTCCTGGGCGCTGCCCTGGAATGGAGGCCACAGGGAGCCCTCAGTCTGGCCGGGGAGGGAAGCTCGGCAAGGGAAGGCGCAAATAGAGGGCAGCAAGTCCCAGAGCAGGAAGAGGCAGCTGTGGGAGGGTCACGGGGGCTGGGCCGGGGGAGGTGGCCTCGGCCTCCGGGGCCAGGCCTGGGCGAAGTCTGCGGACGCAGCTGCCTCACGACCGCCAAGTGCACCTGGGTGAGAGCCACCGACTGGTGTGTGGCACCAGTGGGTCACAGGCTTTCTAAGCCAGCTGCTCCGTCCCTGAGCACAGAGTCGGAAGCCTGCGTCTCTCTGTAAGGGGCAGCCAGTGCCCGCCCTGCGGCTCCCTCGGTCCCTCTGTGTCCTGGAGTCCCGGGTGGGGCCTGCAGTGGAAGGGACGCCCATGCCTCTCCCACCTCTCAGCTGTCAGCCCCTGAGTGAGAAGCAGGGTCACCTCCTCCAGGAAGTGGGACAGCCCCGCTCACATTGGTCCTGTCCCCCGTCCCTGGGGCAGGCGTACGTCCTGCGCGCGGACCCCTGCGGCCACTGCCTCATCATCAACAATGTGAGCTTCTCCCGCGCATCGGGGCTCAGCGCGCGCCTGGGCTCCAACGTGGACTGTGAGAAGATGCAGCGCCGCTTCCGCTCGCTGCATTTCACCGTGGAGGTGACGTGCAACCTGACTGCCAAGGTACAGTCACCTGTCACCGCACGTGGGGGAGCCGAGGCGAGTGGGCAGTGCCCTGCAGGAGACCCTGGGAGCAGGCTGGGGACTTCCCAGATGAGCACTGCCTCTGTAGGACCATGGGGTGTGTCCCAGGGTGACACTCAGGAGGGCATGAGGCCTGCTGCCTGCATGTGACACGTGCCTCAGTGTCCCTGTCTAGAAGGCCAGAAGAGTCCCCTGGGGGGCTGCTGTGGGATTACAAGAAGGTGCCTGAGCTCAGACCTTTTCCCCTGAGCATGGGGCTGTCGTGACGATTACCTCAGAATTGGCCCTTGGAGGCAGGGCGAATGCTGGGCCCTGCCCTCTGTGGCAGGCAGGTGGCCTGATGGCCAATGCTCTGGCTCACCTGCAGCCTTCCCTTGTAGAAGATGGTCCAGGCTTTGGTAGAGCTGGCGCAGCGGGACCACCGTGCCCTGGACTGCTGTGCGGTGGTCATCCTCTCCCACGGCTGTCAGGTAGGAGGCCTCTCCCCGACCCTGCTCCCCGTCAGGCACAGGCGAAGCTGGGCGAGAGGCCCTGCAGGACTCCTGTCCCTCATGTCCACCGCACCCTTGGCTTTGTGAAGAACCGTGCAGCCCTGTCCACCTCTTGCCGTTCTCCCAGGGGGCCCCGGGTGGGCAGCCTCCCGAGAGATGCCCACAGGACATGAGGGAGGGGCGAGCTGTACTCTCAAAGCTTCCACCCGGTTCTGTGTGGAGCTGTGTGCTGCACTCAAATCCTCAGGCCCCGCAGGGTGTTCAAGCCCTTGCTCTGGGGGACTCAGGCACCGGGACATGCTCAGGGCTTGGCCAGTGATGTGCTGACTCACTGTGGCCAAGCCCCTGCCGGGCCTTGGAGTCCTCATCTTTTATGCTGGGGGTTGGACAGCCCAACAGTCACCCCTTGGCCTTCGCCCTGTTTTCAGAACACATAAAAATCAGGATTGGGCTGGGGATGTGGCTCAAGCGGTAGCGTGCTCGCCTGGCATGCGTGCGGCCCGGCTTCAATCCTCAGCACCACATACAAACAAAGATGTTGTGTCCGCCAAAAACTAAAAAATAAATATTCAAATTCTCTCTCTCTCTCTTTCTCTCTCTTTAAAAAAAAAAATCAGGATTTCCCCTTCTTGGAAACCATCATGGTCTGGCCTGCCAGCCTGCCATCCTCCCAGAGCAGAACTCTGGCCTGTTGCCAGCAGGCGCAACCTTTTGGGCCTTTCACTCACAGTGTGGCAGCAGGGGTGTCCCCTGAGCCCTCATGAGAAGCCTCAGGCCCTAAGTGGACCTGTGTCCAGAGCTTTGACAGGTGGCCTTGTGATCCTGTGCATAGGAAGAGCCCTGGAGCAGCGGCTCTGACTGCTCAGCGCCTTGGGAGGATGACTTGGGAGGATGAACATTTCCTGAATGTTCTGAGTGATGTGGATGCTGCTGGTCCAGGGATCACACTTGGGGGGGCTTCTGGTCTAGCGGCAGCTGCCCAGCACTTTTGATAGCTGGCCTGTCCAGGGACAGATGCTGCTCAGGGCCCTTCCAGGATCAACCTGCTCTGTCACAGTCAGTCCAGAGCCCCAGGGGGACCTTCTGAGTGTGTGGCCCCCACAAAGCCTCTGGAAAGGCCGCTGGATTTCTGCCACGGTGTCTTGGTTTTAACCAGGGTCCTTGGTCTTCTAGGCCAGCCACCTCCAGTTTCCGGGTGCTGTCTATGGCACAGATGGATGTTCTGTGTCCGTCGAGAGGATTGTGAACATCTTCAACGGGATCAGCTGCCCCAGCCTGGGGGGGAAGCCCAAGCTCTTTTTCATCCAGGCCTGTGGTGGGGGTAAGCAGCTCTGATGGGGAAGGAGCCTCTGCCCCTCCTGTCCCCAGCAGCACCTCCCGTGTCCACAGGGCCGCCCCAGGCAGTCAGAGTACCAGGCACAGTTCCTGCTGCAGGGTGGCAGTGCTTCAGCTGTCCAGAGGAGACCCAGGCTTGTCCGCTCTGAACAGGGTGGTCTTCATTTTACACTGCAGTAGCGTCACAGGCTCATGTGACTTTGGCAACTTCAGAATTTTGGTAAAAACAAAGCAGTGGAGAGAGTGGAAAACTGTCTTTCTGTTTTCCTGATCATCTTTCCTCTGACCTTCGTTTCCACTGTGGGGGGGGAGAGAGGCCACAGCTGAACGACAGGGAGAAACCGAAGAATCTAGCCATTGGGATTCCCCAGAATCCGGATCTTGGTGATTTAAGAAACCTAAAGGATTATTTGTAGTTTTGCTTTATGCTGTGTCTCACTCCATTTTCTGTTACGTAATCAAATACCACACACTGGGTGATTTATAGAGCACAGAGGTTTGTGTAGCTCGAGGTTCAGGAGGTGAGGAAGAGCAGACTCTGGTGCATGGGAGGATCTTGGTGCATGTCACCCTGGCGAGAGTGTCAGAGACAGAACAAGCATGCTAGCTTGGGTCCCTCTCTACTTCCTGATTTTTAAAGACTGGATCTCGATAGATTGGTCTTGAACTTACGTGTTCAAGTGATCCTTCTGCCTGTGCCTCCCCAGTAGTTGGGACTACAGGTGTATGCTGCTGCTCCGACTCCTCCCTCCCTCTCTCCCTCCCTTTCTTTCTTCTATCTTTCATATCTGGGATTAAATCCAGGGGTGCTCTACTACTAAGCTACATCCCCAGAATTTATTTTGAGACAGATTCTCACTAATTTCCCATATTGGCCTCCAACTTGTGATCCTCCTGCCTCAGCCTCCCAGGTACCTAGAATTATAGGCATGTGCCACTGCACCTAGCTTATTTCCTGGTTTTCATATAGAAAAGAAGCTGGGTGTAATAGCAGCACCTGTAGTCCCTGCTACTTAGGAGGAAGGCTAAGGCAGGAGGATCATTTGAGGCCCAGAAGTTTGAAACCAGCCTGGGCAATATAGTGAAGTCCATCTCAAAAATCAAAACAACAGACCAAAAAAAAGAAAAAAATTAAAAAGACAAAAGAGGAGTGCTGCTTTCCTGGCTTGGTTATGGTGGTGATAGTGGGGAACGCCAGAAATTCGGTCCCTGGTGTCCCTTCTGCCTGGACTCTCCAGGGGTTGATACAGTTGGAAGGCCTATCATTTCCTTGTCCCTTTGCCGGACCTGATAGAGAAGTGGGCACCATCATCCCACACAGCTGCCCAGCCCACCCAAGGGGACTCTACAGCATGGAACCCGCCACGGAAACAAAGCAGAGCCTGGGCAAGTTTCTTTTCTGCTACTTTTCCCCACCCGCTCTGCTGCCTGGTGTTCAGAGCTGTTGCCACGCGGTGGCGCCACATCAGCCGAGAACAGAAATGCAGAACTGTCTCCATTCCTGGCAGGGTGTCCTGTTTATGTGCGTCAGAAACCCTGCCCTGCATTTTGGTGACTTTCGTAATGCTATTTTAAAACTCAGTTATAATTTAAGATAATTTTTAAATGCCACAGTGTTATCCACCCCTTCATTCAGAGGTGGCACGGCTCCAGGGCTGAACAGCGGGCCGTGAAGTCAGTAACTTGGTGTGGAGTCAGCGTGACACAGCATGACACGTGTGGTCCACGTGACAGAAGCCAGGTGGCTGCCTTGATGATGTCCAGCTGTCAGTTTTGGGGTGACCAAGCTGAGAAGGCAGACAGCAGGCATGTGTGCCACCTGGTTGTGGTTGTGGGTTGTGTGTGGAGGGAGCCCTCCTCCTGCTGTGTGTTTATTCTGTGGGGATTAGTCTTGCTCTATAGGGAGTTTTGAGTTAACGAGGCTAAGAACCAAGCTGTGCCTACAGTGCATAACCCTGAAGGCCAGGCCTTCACATCAGATTTGCAGTGTGAAGACAACACATGTGTGGAGATGCAGCTGCCATTTCTGTATGACTCAGCCTCTCCCCTTTCCCGCACACCCCTGTCTTTGAGCCCACTTTGTCCTTTCATTTTCACACAGTCTCTGCTCATCCCTGTCTCCCTTGGTTCTCCTTATGGTCTCTCCCACATATTAGTCAGTTTTCTGGTACTATAATAGAATACCTGAGGTTGGATATTTTATAAAGAAAAATGTTTTACTTGGCTCATGGTTCTAGATTTTGCCCTATGTTTTCTTCTAAGAGTTTTATACTTTTAGGTCTTAAAATTAGGTCTTGATCCAATTTGAGTTAATTTTTTTGTATATGATATTAAGGAAGGGTCCCACTTCATTCCTTTGCATGTGGCTATCCAGTTGTCCTAGCGGTGTTTGTTAAATATTGTCCTTCCCCCCTTGAAAGGTCTTGGCACCCTTGTGAAGATTCACTGGACTGCGTTGAGGCTCTCCATTCTAGTCTGCTGGTCTATGTGTCTGTCTTTATGCCAGCACCACTCTGTTTTGATTATTTTAGTTTTGTAGTAAGTTTTGAAGTCAGGAAGTTCTCCAGCTTTATTCTTTTTTATTTTCCCAACATTGTTTTGGCTCTTTTGGAATCCGTTGAGATTTCTTTTGAATTTTAGAATTTGTTTTTTTATTTCTGCAAAAAACATCATGGGGCAGGGTTGAGAGCTCAGTTGGTAGAGTGCTTGCCTCGCATACACAAAGCCCTGGGTTCAATCCCCAGCTCCACCAAAAAAAAAAAAAAAAAAAAAAATCATTGGGATTTTGACGGGAATTGTAATTAATCTATAGCTGTGTTGAGTCATATTGATGTCCTAACAATATTGTTCCCTAACTCATAGCCATGGGTAGTATTTCTATGTATTTATGTTGTTTTTAATTTCTTTTATTTAAAATTTTTTTCAGTTGTTAATGGTCCTTTATTTTTATTTATTTATATGTAGTGGTGAGAATTGAACCCAGTACCTCATGCATTCGAGGCAAGCGCTCTACCACTGAGCTATAGCCCCAGCCCTGTTTTTAATTTATTTCAGTAGTGTTTTGTAGTTTTCATTGGTTAATTCCTAATTTTTTTGTTTTGATGCTAGAATTGGTTTCATGATTTTCTTTCCTGATTGTTCATTATTTGGTATATAGTTCACTGCACGTGTGTGTGTGTGTGTTGACTTGTACCCTGCTCCTTTGCTGATTTCATCTTTATCCGTCCTAACAGTTTTCTTGGTGTAATCTTCAGGGTTTTCTGCTTAATTAGATCAAGCCTTCTGTGAACAGAGGAAGTTTCTACACAGGACGCCTTTTCCTTTTCTTGCCTAATTGCTCTGGTTAGAGTTTCTAGTACCATGTTGCGAGGCAATGGCAAAAGCAGTCATTCCTGCCTCGTTCTTGACCTTGGAGGAAAAGCTTTCAGTCTTCACCACTGAGTACGATGTTCACTGTGGGTTTTTCACATGCGGCTTTTTTGTTTTTAGACCTTTTTAATTGGTATATTACTTGTCCTAATGGTGGGGTTTGTTATTATATATTCGTGTGCACAAAATACAATGTCATTTGGCTAATGTCACCCCCCCCCGCTTCCATCTTCTCACCCTCTGGGTCCCTTTCCTTTATTCTGCTGATCTCACATGGCTTTTATCATATTCAGGTAGTTTCTGTCTGTCCTTAGTTTGTTGTGTTTTTATCATGAAAGGTTGTTTGTTTTATCAAATGTTTTCTTCTGTGTCGTGGGAGAGGGTCATGTAGTTTCTCTCCATTCTGTTAGTGTGCTGGGTTACACGGATCGGTTTTCAATGCTGAGCCATCCTTGCATTCCAGGAGTAACTCCCCCTTGGCCATGGTGTGTGATCTGTTTACTGTGCTGCTGAATTTGACTTGCTAGTTATTTTATTGAGGACTTTTGCAGCAATGTGCATAAGGACTATGAGTCTGCAGTTTTATCATCATATCTTAGCACCTGGCTTTAATATCAGGGGAATGCTGGCCTTGAAGAATGAGTTAGGGAGTATTTCTTCTTATTTTTTTGGAAAAGTTTGAGGATTGGTGTTAATTTGCCTTTAAACGTTTAGTATAATTCACCAGCGAAGCCTTCAGGGCCAGGGCTTTTCTTCTGTGTGTCTTGGTGATGAGTGCTTGTTTCTGCTTCCTGCAGAGCAGAAAGACCATGGGTTTATGGTGGCCCACGCTTCTCCTGGAGACAGGGCCTCTGGCAGCAACCCTGAGCCAGACGCTGTCCCCTTCCAGGAAGGCTCGAGGACCTCTGACGAGCTGGATGCAGTGTCGAGTTTGCCCACACCCAGTGACATCCTTGTGTCCTATTCGACCTTCCCAGGTGAGCGCATCCTTGGGGGTCTTCCCGTCTGCCCCACAGGCAGCCATGCTGTGAGGTCCTGGTTCTGACCTTGCTGCTTTTGTGACCCCAAGCAAGTTACTTCACTTCTCTGAGCCTCAGCTCAGGGCGAAGTGGGTGAGATGCCTGAGGTGCACAGCCACTGGGTTGGGGTGCTTCTGCCTCACCCTCCCCCAGCTCTGCCTCAGCCTCCTCCTCTTTACAATGGGAATAGTAATCCTACCTTGGGGTTCTTGGGGATCATCCAAGGGGCTGGTGTGTCATGGGGCACAGTGCCTAGCACACAGGAGGAAGGAAGGGCTTACTCTCCCCCGTGAGTCATTGGGCTCTCAGAGCCTCGGTTTCCTTGCTGGGAAGACAGTCTCAGCCAAGCTCAGGAGGTGATCACGAGGTTGAAGTAATGCCACCGGTGTACAGGGCCATGGGGACGTGGCTCCTTCCGCCACATGCAGATGGGCCCCAGTCCAGAGGTGGCCCCCACAGCTCTCCAGTGGAGCTCAGCTCTCCTCTTCCCGCAGGTTTCGTCTCCTGGAGGGACACCTCGAGCGGCTCCTGGTACATTGAGACACTGGACAGCGTCTTCGAGCGCTGGGCTCACTCTGAAGACTTGCTGTCCCTCCTGCTCAGGGTGGGTGCCATTTCACTTTGGAGGGCAGCATGTCCTCCTCAGGGCATGGGCGGGCGCAGCACACCAAGCCCACACCAAAGGCAAGGGACAGGTGGGCCTTGTGTGCTTCTGAGCCTTGGGCTTTGATTCTCTCTGCCTGCAAGGGTCACGCCCCCTCGCTCCCTCAGAGTCCCCGTTGACATAGCTGTCCTTGTTGCCACAGTGGATGGCTCAGTGAAGGCTGGTTGTGGGCCCCCTGTCCCCTCCCCCCATGGCATAGTTTTTACTCTTGACCCTGAGGAATCACGATGCCCCTGCAGTGCATCCAGGGATCCAGGGAGTGAGAGACAGGGAAGGGCAGGGCTCGGCCCGCTCCTTGGAAACCCCATCTGGAGCAGCTGCTTCTTCCAAGGGTCCCAGAGTATGTGGTTGCCTCTGGGTCCTCCCGCTCTGCCCTGGTGTTCTGCACCATGAGAAGGGGCTCTAAGGGTCGTGCTTGCTTCTGAGGGAGGTTCTGGCCTGAGCATGGCCGAGCAGAGCCAAGGCCGCAGACAGCCACCTCCCACAGTGCCGGGGTGTAGGCGCCACAGCCCTGGGTAGGTGACCCCCAGAGGCCACCAGGACTCCTGGTCTAGTCTCTTCTCTCGACCTTTCTTCATGTGAAGCTTTTGTTCTGATTTGAACTTTGTGAAGTTTTGGGTTTTGAAATTTTGCGTTTTGTGCTCTTTAAACTTATAGTAGTCCTGGGTGTGGTGGCCACACCTGTAATCCCAGCGACTAGGGAGGCTGAGGTGGCAGAATGGCTAGCTCGAGGCCAGCTTCAGCAACTTAGACCCTGTTGCCAAAAAAAAGTAATAATGAGCTGGGAGCGTAGAGAGGCGGTCCAGTCCCAGCTCTGCACACCACACACCCTGGGCCCGTTTGGTGCTCACCTCCCAGCCTGGCTTGCTTCAGCTGAGAACTGAACTCTGATTCCCTGTGCTCTCCTTCTTGCAGGTGGCTAATGCTGTTTCAGAGAGAGGAATTTACAAACAGATTCCTGGTTGTTTTAATTTCCTCCGGAAAAAACTTTTCTTTAAAACTTAAAGGGGCCGGGATGCTCACCCTGCCTCATCGTCATCCCAAGACCTTCTGCTGCGGTCCTGGAGGCGGAGAGGCCTGGCCTCCTACAAGTTGAGGGTTCTGTGGCCTGTGCAGGGCCTGCTCCTTCCCGACCCCAGAGGGCAGCTTCTGGTCTGGAGGCAGATGCCAACTGTGTGGAAAGGAGCAGAAAGTCATGGGTCCACAGGACCTCTTCATCGGTGGCCAGTCCTGGATCTGTGACCCCACGTTCTCCCCGGAGCAGTGCCTCTGGCCCCATACTGGTTATTTGCAGGGCCAAACGGCCCTTTGCTGTGGGCCTTCCCTGCCCTGTTCCTGGCTCCCTCCCTCCAGATACAGGAGCATCCCTCCCCAATCCTGAGTCATGCCAACCAAAAATATCTTCAGACATTGCCAAATATGCCCTGGGGGGACAGAACCGCCCACGCTTGAGAATAATCCATCTGCAGGGATTTGGGGCTACAAACCAGCCAGCATCTCTCTTAAATCAACAAGCTCTGGACTCTGGCAGCAGGGGCCTGTGAGTTCTGAGTGGAATTTCAGAAATTTATTGCATTATCTAGTCTTCACAAACAGCTCTCAGGTGAACATGGACCCTCTGGCCTATCTCCCCGTTTTGCTCTGGTGCTTTGTACTTCCTCATAATGGAGACTCTGCCTGTTTGAGAAAGTGGTCTTATTCCACTTAATCCCCCTGCATCCCAGGGGAGGGGTGAGACCACAAACGCAGAGGACAAGTCTCTTGTCCAGGGGAACACTGTTACCAGATCTGGCCAGATCCAGGTCTTCCAAGTCCTGACCCCTGCTTCCCACGTGCCTTCCTTGCTGAGGGACCCCATCCAGGTAAGATGACTGTGCTGTGCCCTGGACAATGCTGGGCTTGCCCAAGCCTGCCCTGGCCCTGAGCCCTGCTGTCCTTGTTTGCAGGACCATGAGGTCTGGATGGTCTGCTAATAAGTCACACCAAGATGTGAATCGTGGTAATTGCTACTTTATTAGTATTTTGCTTCTGCCATCTTTCCAGTTCTGAAGTCCAGAGGCTTCTTTGGTTAGTTATTTGCAATGACCTGCAGGACACACACAAGAAAATAAGCCAGTGGCCCATGCGGCAGTGTCTCCACCTGAGGAAGTCTGATGACATTTGGGAGAGAAACGGGAGACCACAGCTTTTCATTGACTCCTGGGGTCTTACAGTAAATAGGGGTCTCAGCCTGGAGTCCTGTTTGGGCTTTAGATCAGGGGCCTATCAACCCTTCAAAATCATATGCAGATGGGCGTGGGCTTAGATTTTATTTAGTTTGTTTCTCAAATCCAAAGTGCTGTTTGTGAGGCACCTGCGACCTGCCTTCAGAGAATGTTTCCCAGATTCTATTCAGGCTTTTTTTTTTTTTTTTTTGGTGCTGGGGATTGAGCCCAGGGCCTCTCACCTACTAAGCACCTGCTCAACTACTGAGGTACACCTCTAGCCCCTGAACACTTTACTATGATGATCCAGGACCCACTGAAGCTTCTGGATCTCTGCAGCACAGATCCCCAGGCTGGTGTGCGGGACGTGTGTGCAGGGATGTTCACCGTAGCGACATAAGGGTGAGAAACAGGAAACAGAATCCCCTCTCCTCATGGTGGGAGTGGGGAAACCAGTTACCACTCAAAGGAGTGACATGGGTCAAAATGTGACAGGGGATCAAGTGGAGAGCTAAGTGGCAGATCAGGAGTTGGACCCTGGTTTTGGTTAGAAGTCTGGGAGCATCGTTGTACATCTGTAGGTATTTTTTATATGCACACATAGCCCAGGTCACGAGCCTGCACTGTTAGCAGTGAGGATATCTGCAGAGTAGAGACGGAAAGTGTGGGAACGTCATCTTTTTTACCTGATGCCCTCCTGTTTTATTTTAATATTTTTATAAAGAAATGTTTTACCTTCTGAAAAAGAAAACAAAGCTAGTGACTGCTGAAGGTTCATGTGTTGCTGTCATCCAGGGGACATCTGTTGAGAGGGTGGGAGTCCCGGGCCATCTGTCTCCTCCCTGCACCTGCCTCTGGGCAGCTGCAGGGAGGAGACAGATGGGCAGCTCCTGACCTTGACCCACCACCTGTCTAGGTTCACCCAGCAGGTGCTCCCAAGCACCCCTGGGCCTTAGCTGTTTGTGCCTCCTGCTGCTCATGGTGTGTCCCTGGCCTGGGACCCCTGCAAGGTGCTACCAGCCTCTTGCAGCTGCTGGGACACCCTTTGCCAGGGGACAGCTGGCTGCCTGACTGTCTACTCCGGAACCCGTGGCTGGGCATTAGTGCCACCCTGGCTGCTTTGTGGTGGATGCAGCCTCCATCCAGCTGCCACCCAAGGTTGGCTTCCCATTGATCCCCCTGCCATCTGGCCCGCTCTGCTGTGCTGCTTCTGGGGCTGGGAACAGCTGAGGCTGGGCAACACATCAGGGCAGTTGCCCTGGGCCCTGCTTTGGGTCTAAAGGTGCTGCCAGGCCCAGCTGCACAGACTCACAGGGCAGCTGGGGCTGGAACAGCTTCCTAGGCCTTGGCTGGGCCAAAGCCCCGAGTGCCCTTCCATTCAGTCAGCGAGGCCCTCAGCAGTGCTGGTGGCTCCTTGAAAATGGCATGCAAGTGTCCTGCCAAATCCAGTCCTGGCTCTCTAGTCGACAGATAATGCCCCAGCATCAACACAACCTTGAAAATCAACTAATGTTTTTGGAATCTCTGGGGCCTGTGGCCACTTGGCCAAGCAGAGCCCAGAGGTGGACAAATGAACATGGAGCCACCAAGCAGTCTGGGCCAACTCGGAAGCAGCCACCTGCTCGTTTGGACAGCATGGTTTTCCTCATGTGGCCAGGCTCACACTGCAATTTCCTATTTTGTTTTGTAACAGAGTGACAATTTAATTCAACTGAAAGGTTTCCTGCAGATTAAACTTAAACGAGATCAGATGCCAGCTCCCCTCCTTTGCAGGCTCTGCCAGAAGCACCGCAATCCTCACTTGCTCTTCTGTAAAGTCCCACTTTACAGAAGAGCAAACCAACTTGGTGGCAATGCTGGGGTGGCTTAAAACCTGCCTCCATGGCAGTCTCTCTCCCTCCCGGCTTTGGTCCCCAGACAGTGCGCCTCCTCCACTTGCCCCCAGAGTCCCTTTCTTAGGGATGAGTCTTCCTGTCATCCAGCTGCTTCTAATCACTGGGATGAGGATGATTATTTTTTGGGTACAGGGGATTGAACTCAGGGGTGCTCTACCACTGAGCCACAACCCCAGGCCTATTTTGTATTTTATTCAGAGATAGGTTCTCACTGAGTGAAGACCCCTGCTATTGCTGAGGCTGGCTTTGAATTTGTGATCCTCCTGCCTCAGCCTCCTGAGCTACTGGACAGTGATTATTTTTTAAATTATTTTTAATGATTTTTATGGTTATTGTTGTAAACAAATTTGTTTGTTGTAATAAAAAATAGAAATTGTTGTGGAAGCTCATAGGAACACAGCTCTCTGGGGACATGTTTACAGTCACAGGAGGACCAACTCGGCCCCATTTGCCCACAAGCATCCCAACCCAGCCCTGAAAATGTTCATCCCAGGAACCCTCTCAGTCCTGGCAAACCAGGATGGTTGGTCACCCTACAGAATACTCTCCAGGGGGACTAATTTCTAATGATTAAGGTTGGGGGGTGTCTCAGACCATTAGGTTTGAGCTTTGCAAATAAATATGGTCATTTATAGCACTAGATGGTGGGGTCTGGGCCCCCACACTGATAAGCAAAAATGAAATATCCCACTAATCCTAAGGAACCCACTCAAAATGCCTGAGGGGTGTCCTGTGTCCAACCTCCTTGGACAAACTCACCCTCTATGTTGCTTTTCACCCAATTTGACATGCAGAAATTTTGGATGCGATTATGCAGCTTCCTCTGAGGGCCCCCCCCACACTCTTTTGAGGGAGGGAATTCTAGACCCTAGGTGGCATTTGTGGGGCCAGGTGAGCAGGGCAGGACCCATGGGGCTCAGGACTGGTCTGGTTGTTACCGTATTGATCCAGTCTATGTAGTTGGAGACCCTGGTGAAGACGGAAGGCTTGCGGTAATAGTTGCAGCCGAGAGAGGACCCGAAGCTGACCACGCCGTGCACTTGCCACTTGCCATCAGCCGCCCGGCAGTTCAGGGGCCCTCCAGAATCGCCCTGAACAAGAGTCAGATGAAGAGAAGGGAAGGGAAGGGGCTGCCCAGGGGGACCCCTGTTCTCAAGGCACTCATGCTGCTCTGTCGTGGGTTGCCACAGCTCTGGGTGCGACGGTAGGACTTACAAGAGCTGCATTTGTCCCTGGGTGTCCTGAGCTGAGCCAAGCACTTTATTGGCCTCATCTACTTACAAAAGCTATGAGGCAAGTGTTGTGAGTACCCAGTTCACCTGAGAGGAAAACCTGGGGTGTTCAGAGGCTGCACCTTGCTTGAGGTTGTCCTGGCACAAATGACCCTGCGGAGCTGCACACCAGTTAGGCTGCTGAGCTCTCATCCACCACCGGCCACCTCCTCCCATGACAAGGAGTTTCCTGGGGTCTCTATGGGCAGATCGAGGGCACACTTGGTCTGAAGGACATGAGAACCCCTTCCATCTCAGTTCCCACTCTATTGCAGAGCCCAGTTAAGACACCATCTCGGGATGGGATTGTAGCTCAGTGGTAGAGCGCCTCTCTAGCATGCCTGAGGCGCTGGGCTCATCTCAAGCCACCTTTTCTGGAGATTATAAGGACCAGATTCTGAAACGTCCAGAGGGGTTTCCAGTGCTCTGTCAGGAGGGATGAGAACGGATGCTGGGAACTTTGGGACCTCTCCTCCTCCCCAGTCCCATTTCACTGTCAAGGGAGCCCTGGCGTTGGATACTCACATTGCAGCTGGAAGTCACACCGTCACCCCCAGCGCAGACCATGGTGGTCTTCACGGAGCTGCCCCACCAGCTAGCGCTGGAGCAGGTGGCGTAGTCCACAACCAGCAGCAGGCCCTGCTGCAGGATGTCGGGAGAAGCCCCATTGGCTGAGCGAGACCAGAAAGAACGGATCAGAGGGACAGAGGGACTCCTGAGTAAGAAGGAAGTGGTGACACCTGTTGGGCTGTCCCTCTAGCCCCTTTCGCTGTGGCCCTTGTCACTTTCTCCTATGGCTCTAATGGGAGCAGCCATGTTTCCTATTCTGTGCCCTCACAGTTGATTGGTCAGTGTTCTGGCCGCTGCTGATTGGTTCGGGGGTGAGCACCTGACTTACACTAAGCCAATGAGCTTCTTCTCCTGGGAATTTGAGTTGGAGACTAAGAATTCCCGCCCAGGGAGGTCTCAGCAGTGGCTGCCATTTTTTTTTCTCCATGGAGAAAAGCTTGAGGGGGACCCACCCAGGAAAGAAATTCCAAGGGCGGGCTCATGAATTTCTTCCAGGCTCCAGTTCCTGGTTCTGGCCTGTTCCTAATGGCTGGCTGTGTCTCTCTGCCCCAGGGTTGAGACTTTTCAATCCTTAAAATCTTAAAGCACACTAGTTGGAAAAAATAGTTGGTGTGGTCAGGGTAGCACTTTCCTAGTAGCCCCCTATGACACTGCCACCGTCACATACTACCCCATCAGCATTACCGCCCCTACTAATGGAGAGGATAAGGAGTATTTTCATTCTTGCCCTTTACTAGGCTTTCCAAAGAGGCAGTCCTCACAGAAATATCAATAAATATTGTCTGATACATGGGACACTGAAATCAAGAGAAATTAAGTCCCTTGCCTAAGATCACTCTCACTGATATATAATTAACACTCGGATAACACCTGGCACGTTATCACACATGTCTTCTAATCTTCACCAACAGAGTTTCCACTTTAAAGATGAGGAAACCAAGGTCCAGAGGGGGTTGCTGAGGTCACATAGTGATCTTCAGGCAGGCATTTGGACATCCCTGGCCCTGGCCACTCCACCATCTCACCATCTCCCTGCCCTGGGGTTTTCTGGATAACAAGCAGGTGGGCACACTTGTATCTGATTTGCATGAGACGCCCCCTCCACCCTTCCTGCTTCTGCATAGTTTTTCTGTGCCCTTGGTTTTGAAGACAAGCTAGTCAGGAGGGCCGTAGTCATTTCTCCGAGTGCATCAGTGTTGATGTACTCATCTGTCACTCATAGATTTATGTCATTATGAAAAAGAAATCCCTCTTCTGCACAGACCTCCCTAGAATCTTCCAAACCTCTGGTGATTTTATAAGGGACAGGTAGGTGCTCTGTCCCTTTTGGTGGCATACTGTCATGGGATTTCTGACCCTTGGGTTTATGTCAAAAGAAGACTCACGCTCAGCCATGTTCTCAGTAGCAAGACCAAGTGGCCCAGGAGACAGGTTTGGATAAGGGGGGGGGTGTCCATGCGGGCTCCAGGGACCTCTGTGGAGCTCCAGAACCTTGAGGTCCCAGAATCTGTGCTGTTCTGGGCCCATCTGTGCTATGCAGAAGTGTCATATGGTCTCTGTACTGCTCATTCAATTCCAGTGACAGTAACAACTAGCACACAGCAGCTACTATGTGCCCTTGCTTTTTGGTCTGAGTGCCTCCCTTGGACTATCTCCTTCAAGCCTCTCTGTGATGTAGGTGCTGTTATTATCCTTGTTTTACAGATGAAGAAACTAGCACAGAGAGGCTAAGTAATGTGCCCAGGGTCACAGAGCAAATAATGGGAGAGCTGGGATTTGAACCCAGGCCGGCTTAGAGAGATTCTCCTATCTCTGCAAGATAAACACCCTTGGATGACTAGTGGGGTGAGAGACCCAACCTGACAGGTGACAGCACCTTCCTTCCCTGCCTGGCCCGGGTGCTCCTGGCCAGCACTTACTCTGCAGCCTGCCCCAGCCTGTGACATAGCAGGGGTAGTTGTTGGGTAAAATGGTGCCGGCAGGTGGGAGGCAGGCCAGTTGGATCTTGTCAGTCAGGGTGACGGGTGTGGCCAGTTTGAGCAGGGCAATGTCATTCCTGGTCAGGAAAGAGGCAGAGCTCAAGAGCATTAGCCAAGCAGGGCTTTGAAGAGTGCAGAGAGATTTCCCCGGGGAATGTTCCCTGGGCTGATCCCCAGGGAGTGTAGCTGGGCATCTTTGAAAATGTAGAAGACCTTGTTAGGAGGCTTCAGGGACAGGAAGTACAGAGGGACTGTGTCCTGCTCCACTAAGATCACCATCCCTGTGTCCCTTGTCACGGACTAGACACACATGGTCAGTGATGGCCTGGGGCACACAGGGGCTTACAGGCTCAGGAGGCAGGA
Source organism: Marmota marmota marmota (assembly GCF_001458135.2). NCBI lineage: Eukaryota > Metazoa > Chordata > Mammalia > Rodentia > Sciuridae > Marmota > Marmota marmota. The sequence continues at coordinate 43,168,061 of NW_026000082.1, forward strand.
GACCCAGGTTGTTCCCCGAGTCTGCTCCCTGCCCCCCATCACCCCCCACCCAGGCTACTTGTGCACTGGCCGCACCTCTATGAGGTCAGAGCCCTTCCCCTCCTTACAGAAGGATCGAAGCCATGGGGGTGGGGGTTAGCCCATGGCCTTGGTGACACCCCGTCTGTGCTCCTGCCACCTCCACCCGGGGAGCCCTGAGACAGAGTGTACCCTTGGGCCAGATTGTTGTTCCACTTCTCGTGTACGACAGCCTTGGAGACCTTGACGGCCAGCGAGCCCGCCTCCTCGGTGGAGAGGCTGTGCCGGCCCAGCACCACGCGGTAGGTCCTGGAGGAGCTGGGAGGGCCAAGCACAGAGGGTCAGTCCCTTGCCCTTAGGCGCCCCAGGCAGGGACACCCAGGACATGTGCCACTTGGGATGGGCCCAAGTAAGTGACGGCTGCATGAGCCACTAGTGGGGCTTGGGACCTTGTCTTTCCTGGGAGCCATCTTTGGTTACTAGGTAGCATAAATGCCATAACATAAAACCCATCACTGTGATAATTATAACAACCCCAAAGTAACTATAAACTGACTTAATAAAAGTTGTAATAATAGAAATCTTATACTACTCTGGAGGGAATGAGAAAAATAAGAGTCCCTTTTTAGTTTGATTCTCCACCCTTATTTTCTCCTGGGGAAACTGAGGCCCAGGGAGGGGTAAAGAGGCCAGAGAGAATCTAGAAGTGCAGCGCAGGATGCCTGGTTACCCGGCCTCTTTGTTTTTCCCACCCCCTCTTAAAGCCTATACATCCATGGGGGTAGGTTCAATTTCAGGACCAACCCACGCCAACCCAAGTGGAATGCTGAAGAGTTCCAGCCGATGTGAGATAAGCCGCGGACATGGGGAGGAAGAGGGTGTCCTCTCATTTAATTCACACTACATTCTGTTATGACTGCCAGGCGCCTGTGATCCCAGCCACCCAGGAGGCTGAGGCAGGAGGATGGCATGTTTGAGACCGGCTGGGACAATTTAGTAAGACCTTGTCTCAAAAATTTAAAAATGGCTGGGGAATGTGTCTTAGTGGTAGTACTGAAAAAAAAAAACCCAACATTCTGTTATCTCATTTTTTTTTCCCCAGGGGATATGTTAAAACTTAGAGAAGTTATTTACACTGTGAAGTGGACCCAGTTCCAGATGAAGAGGCCACATCTGATACTCCCAGGAGGGCAGAAACTGGGCCTCCCCGTCCTCCACACCGTTCCTCAGTCCAGCCAAGATTGTCAGTCGACCACAGACTGAATTACAGGTCATCTAAAACTTGTGTCTGGCCAGGCAAGTGGTTATTTGCAAGGCCCCTTTAGAGTGTGGTTCAGGCCTTTGGGTCCCCTCTCTTGGAGGTGAGCACTGGTTGGTAGGGCGAGCAGCCTGGGTGACCTGGGAAAGGCAGTTAGTTACCTGATGCAGTGGGCAGCTGTCAAGACCCAGTTCTTGGCCACCAGGGACCCTCCGCAGGTGTGTCTCCACTGGCCATAGGCACTGTACTGCAGGGAGACCTGTGGAGAGGCACCTGTGGGCTTAGTTCTTCCGTTGAGAACAGGTGAGGTGGCACCTCTCGCCCCAGGTGCAAAACTTAAGGGGCGCCTGAACCTCAGTCATCAGGGTAAAAAACCCTTTAGTGCTTTGTAGAATATAAACAGTCCAAATCTACACAAAAAGCCCTGATTAAACAATATTGAAAAGTTAAATAGACTATTAAAAATTAACTTCTGAACATCTTTCTGGGATATGCCCCTTCTTCGGAACTATTTCCTTAGGACACAGCCCTCCAATTTAATGTGTCCAAACCCAAACTCTTAATTTCCCCCAACCTGTTCCATCCTCAGGTTTCCCTGCACGGTCAATGCCACCTCCACTTTCCTGGCTGCTCAGGCTAAAATCCTTGGGGCCGCCCTGGGCCCCTTTCTCCCTTACCCCTCACTCAAACCCAAGAGCGAGCCAGCTGGGTGGCCCACACCTGCAATCCCAGAGACTCAGGAGGCTGAGGTGGGAGGATCACAAGTTTGAGGCCAGCCAGGGAAACTGAGAGACACCCTGCCTCAAAAAATAAAAAGGGCTGGGGGTGTAGTTTGGTGGTCAGGTGCCCCTGGGTTCAATATCCCATACCAAGCAAACAACCCCAAAGAAAACCAAACCCCATCAGCGGTGACTTTATACACGGAGAGAATGCTTCCCTTGTATCTTGACTCTCTGTCCCAGACGCCTCATCCCTTGCCTGGATGATACCCTGGTCTTCTGTTTTTTTGGGGGGTGGTGGTGGTGCTGGGATGGAACCTGGGGCCTCACACATGCTAAGCACCCACTCTACCACTGAGCTGTACCCCTGCTCCTAGTCGCCCATCTTTCTTCCAGCTCCCACCTTGGCCCACCCCTCACCCCAAACACACAGCAGCCAAAATGATCCTTTCTACACATAAATCTGATTATATCTCTGTTCAGAACCTCCAATGGCTCCCCCTCTTGCCCAGTGGAAACTCAAAACTCAGGTGGTCTACTAGGTCCTACATCACCTCTCTGACCTCAGCCTCCCACTCCCCTCCCCTTGGCCATGCTAACCTCCATCAGTTCTGCAAATATACCAAGCCTACTTCTGCCCCAGGGCCTTTGCCCTGGCTTCTGTTTATAAAATATTTATAAAATATTCCTGTTTATAAAATATTTATAAAATATTCCTGCTGCTGGAATATTTTTCTCCCAGGTATCAACCTATCTCCTCCACTTCCTCTGGGTCTCTGTTCCAGGTTACCTTCTCCTCCTGAAGCCTGCGTGACTTTGGGCACATTTTGGGTCCTGATCGCTTTATACGAAGATAGGGCCCATAATGTTCACCATGCAGGGTCCTCAGGATGATTAATAATCATAGTATCCAACACTATGAATTTCCAGTAATTTGACCGCTCACCTTGTGCCCAGCACCGCCCTAAGCTCAGAGTGTGTATTGGCTCATGTCTTAATTAAGGCAGCTGTGAGCACGTGTACAATGTGGTCTGTGCCGTAAAGACTGTTAACTATTTCTAATACGATGTGTGCAAAAAGGTCAGTTTACTTGTTCCAGGTCATCCAACAGTACTTGGCGGAGCAGAGAGCTGAGCCTGGTCCCCGCTCCTGAACATTTTTTTGTAATGGATGGATCCGGAGACTGTCATGCTAAGTGAAATAAGCCAGTCCCCCCAAATCAAAGGTTGAATGTTTCCTCTGATATGCAGAAGGTAATCCAAAATAAGGGAGGTGGGGGTAAAAAAAAAAAAAAGAATAGAGGAAAGATCAAAGGAGTAGACAAAGGGGAATGAAGGGAAGGGAGGAGGAATGGGATAGGGAAAGACAGTGGAATGAACCTGACCTAATTGTTCTATGTACATATATGAACATACCACAGTGAATTCCACCATCAACTAAAAGTAAACAGCAGAAAGATCAGTAGAATAGAGGGAGGGGAGTCAAGAACTATGTAATGTTTTGAACAACTAATAATAAAAATTGAAAAAAAAAATAAGAGAGCTTAAAGTCCAGTGGATATGGACAGGCAATTAATTAACATTATGTAACTCACTACACATGTCTGGGTGGTGAGGGAAGGGGACCTTAGTATTAGATCATTTATGTTGTTGCTATATTAAGTGGAAGATCAAAATGTTATGGGCCAGGCTGTGAAATATTGCTTCAAAGTAAAAGATAAAAAGAATAAATCCCATTTTTTCCCCATTTAAAAAAAAAAAAGAAAGAAAGAAAGAATAGAGGGAGGGGAAGGGGGAGGGGGAGGGGGAGGGGAAGTACTGGGGACTGAATTAGAGCAAATTATAGCCCATGCTTTTATAATTATGTCAGAGTGAACCTATTGCTATGCAGAACGCCAAGAACAAAGTAAAAAATTCTACTTTAGTTCTAAAGTGCTTAATGGTATTTCTGAGCATGTTATGGTTTGGATTTAGGGGTATTGACATAGGGCCATAGTCTTGGGGAGGGTGGGAGAGTCCTCTCAGGCAGTAGACTGCCAGGCACATTAATTAATCCTGGCTTTGTTTAAAGTTCTGACATTTTATTCATCCTGGATATTTTTGCATAGTTTGATTTTTAAAATATTGCATAAAAATATTACTCATTCTGGGTGCTGAGCCTTGTGGTACCCCCTTAAATTATTCTCCCAAATTGAGGGATTTACTTGCCTCAACTGAGACTCTACTTGGGTTAGATCTGGCCGCCCGTCCCAATTAAAAAAACAACAACAACAACAACAACAAACACCTCCTCAGGGAAACAGAAGCAGGAGGGGCGGGAGCTCCCCAAGACTAACATTAATTGGTTCCCAAGGCAAGGATCGTACCAGGAAGTATTTTATGCAACATCAATTGGTTTCTCAGCACAAATACACTCTGGGTTTGGGGATCCCATAGGGGAGGGGCTCTTGCCCGTCTTCCAACTTCCCACAGAAAACAGTGTGAGATGGAAAAAGGTGAAAAACTAGCAAAAGTACCCAGAGCCATGAGTGCAAATTGGGGAATATCAGGCACCATTCTGTCATTGACACTTTTTCCTTTTTGCTGTGCTGGGGATGGAACCCAGGGCCTTCTGCATGACAGGCAAGTGCTCTACCACTGAGCTATGCCCCACACCCCAGTTGTCACTTCCTTAACCTAGATGCCATTCCCTCGATGAAATACGCACCTGCTGCATGGGACCCCCTGGGCACTCATGTCTGACAGGTGTTCTGACCACCTAGGTTAGAAATGTGCCCTGATCCAACTGGGTCTGTTCCCAGCCTGTTTCCGTCAGTTACACTTGCAGTTAATGTGTTTTGATAAGACACAGAGCTGATGAAATACGAGTTCAAAAATAGAGCTGTGGGGGCTGGGGTTGAAGCTCAGGGGTAGAGCGCTTGCCTAGTGTGCATGAGACACTGGTCCCATCCTCAGCACCACATAAAAATAAATTAAATAAAGGTATTAATTTTTTTTTAAAAAAAATAGAGCTGTGATTTATAGAGAAACTAAATTAAATGCTTGGAAGACACTGGCTAATGGTGACTCTTAAAAAATGGCAATCCCCCCCCCCAAAAAAAAATAAAAGGCCATTGAATTAGGTGTCTGTGAAAAAAGTGGAAAGAAGGGGGTAAGGGGTGGGGATGGGGTAGAGATGACAAAAGTCAGGACCAACTCATTACTCAGATTGCTTCAGGAGCAGCTTAAAGTTCTTCTCTACTTGGGATAGGGAGGAAGAGCATGAGAAGAAGACTACCACTAAATAGGGAAGAGAGGTGGGAGGGAAAAGGAGGGAGAAGGGGAGTTGCACGGAAGATGGAAGGAGAGCCTCATCGTTACACAGAATACAAGTATGATGTTATGAGGAGAAAAAGAAAAAACGTGTCACATTAGATTGGATAGAGAGAAATGATGGGAGGGGAGGGGAGGGGAAGGGGGGATAGGAAGGGCAGCAGAATAGAATAGACAATATGATTGCTGTATGTATATAGGTGACTCTATGACCCGTGTGATTCTGCAATCTGTACAAGCCGAAAAATGAGAAATTATACCCCAATTGTTTCAAATGTATGAATTGCCAAGATCATTGTAATGTCATGTGTAGCTAAAAAAAAAAAAAAATTCTGCTCTACTTGAAAGAAATGGACGTAGATGCCATATTACAGGGGTTGGTTTTTATAAGAAAGTTAAGAATTCAAAAGATTGGTGAACAGATAAGTAAAATGTGTATTAAGCATTTCTAAATCAAAGTAAAATGTTTAAAGCATATATGTAAGATTGAAAATGATCTTTCTATACCAACTTTTCAATCACTCAGTCCCAATGATGTCAGACAGGAGAGTTTCCTACATTTGTTTAAGCAATTGTAAATTCACTCATCTTTGTGTGCCCTGTCACTAACAGTCTATAATGTGGGCCTGTGTCCCATACGGTGTTTCAGTCTTGATTTCTGTATGATTATGTCAAAGAAATAAAGCATTTGTATTCATTGATAACACGGAATTGAAGATTAATTTGCATAAGCAGCACTGATTGGTTTCATAAAGCATGGACATTTGCATAGATGGTGATGAATGGCTCATAAAAATAACAGTACATGTGTAAGCAAATGTCTGATTGGTTAACAGAGTGAGACTATTTAGGAACTTGGGTGCAGATGTAGTGGGGTGGCGCAGCTCCTTATGGAAGCTGGAAAAGGACCTCTTCCCCAGCCCCAAGGTTGGCCAAGGCCACAAATTTTTTTTTTTTTTTTTTTTGTGAAGTTGTCCAAGCTCAACAGCTGAGGTCCCACCAATCCTCATCTCTGCCAGCATAACAGACCCCAGGGTGGGAGGGCAAAGGGGGGGATGAGAAATGATGGGATGGGAGGGGGGTACAGACTGGTTGACTCACCTGCCAGGGCCAGCTGTTGGGTGTCGCCTCTTCACCTCCAACCACCCTACTCAGTTGGGGCAGGTGAGTGGGGAGCCCACAGCTGAAAGCTGTGAAAGGAGAAACAGAGGCGAGTACAGGAAGCAGCGACCCAATCAATGGAGACTATGCTTTCTGCACACCCAGCACCCAGATAGAAAAGCCTTGCTCTAGAAGGACCCCAGAGGTCACAGTCCAGCCTTGCTTTGCTTCTCTGAAACTCCACTCCAACCTTCCTATAACTACACAGGTGGAGTGCAGTGGGAGAGGGCCAGGCGGGGATGGAGGGCAGGGAGGTCCCCTTCCCAGTCCCACCAGGGGTTGGGAGAGTGGCGCCTCCGGGTGATGGGGTTACCTCCAGCCACCAACGCAGACAGCAGTAGGGTCCTGATCATGGTGAGTCCGTGGGAGTTCTGGAAGCCCGGCCTTGGCTGAGCCCTTGTTTAATGAGCTGATTATCAGCAGGCGATATAGCAGGAGCTGCAAGATGGAGATTTTCCCAAAGCTCAATGGAATAAAAGTTTGGCGTCCAAATGTTTTTTTTCCGTCGTCTTCTACCACCGTCATCCTGAAAACACACTGATAAAGATGCCAAAGGTAGCTATTGAAATGTGAGTTCTATCTACTTTCAAGAGGTTATGTGTGTGTCAAGAGAAGAAAATTATGGGTTATTGGTTCTTGGGGTTGCATTTTTCAAAGAAAAGATGAAACTGGCAAAGAGCACCCGGGCCCGTGGTTCTTGGGTTTAGCTACTGGGAGACATTGGATGATGTCTGGAGCTGTTTTGGGTCATTGGGGCTGGGGTTGGGGTACTCTTGGAATCTGAAATGTGGAGAACAGAGAGGCTGATAAACACCCTACAATGCACAGGACATAAGAAACTGTCCCCCTCCCAGCATCAGTGGTGTTGAGATGAAGAAACCCTGCAATGCCATGGCTTGTGTGTGACCCAGGTTGAGTCATGTAAGTCTCTAGGACCAGGGTCACCTGTTTGTGAAACAGGGAGGGAAACATGTATCTAGCTTGTCTCAGAGCATTGGAGGATTTGCAAAGCATAGGGGAACATGCTTAGGAGAAGGGCAAGGTGGACCCCCACAGTTGGGGTTTAGCAGTCCCAGTGATGAGACAGAGGAGAGTGCTGGCAGAGGACAGCGTCACTGGGGTGGATCAGATGTCTTTTATTGTCTGCTCCTAAGACAACAGTGGTTTGCATTTTTCCAAACTCTGTCTTCCAAATGGGAACAAAGCAAGAGCTTCTTAGGGGAGCAAATAAAGGCAGACCTGCTGACACTCACCAAGCACCTTAGATGCAGGCACATTTCTTATTTAAACCTTAGACAACCCTGCAAGAAAGTCCTTTATTTCAGATGAGGAAGCTGAAGCTCAGAGAGGTGAAGTAACTAGCTCAAGACCACACAGCTTCTAAGCAGCAGAATGAAGATTCAAACCCAGGATGGTCTGATTCCAAAGCCATGGTCTAATTACTTGAGCCACTGAAGATGACATTCTGCCTGACATCTCAGTGCTGTAAAAGCCCCCTGTTGGCAAGAGAAGGGTGGAGAAAAAGAGCAAGTTTTCCTGATGGGCTTTCCTGCTCTTCCTGAGGCCTTAACTGCTGCTGTGGGCAGAGCACAGTGCCAGGCAGTGCCGGTGCTGGTGAGGTGGCCCTGCTCTGATCACAGACTCTATTTCTTTCTCCAACCAGAAAAGCAGAGGGAGAAAAACTTCAGACATCAGCTGTAGACCTGGATCAAGTCTTTGCCTGCCAGTATTTTGTGGGATTGTGTTATGCGTTAGAATCTGGGGGTGCAAGAACTTGGTAACCTCCCAAGGATCACACAGGGTGAGGGGACCTGGGCTGCAGAGTCCCCCTTGGGTTGGATGTCAGAGGACCTGGCTTCTGGTCCCAGTCCTACTCCTGACTTCCTGTAACACCTTGGACCCTTAGACTATGGCAGCCAACTATTCCTGAGGCCTCATATTTTATCTTAAAGGTAAATGTGAATGTGGCATTCTGTATATGTTTGTTTTAATATAAAAACAGAGTTTTCCTGTGTGAGTCATTGGACAAACACCAGGTGACACGTGCCGGGGACTTGCTGTGTGACCTTGGGCAAATCACAGAGGCGCTCTGGCCCATTTTTACAAAACAAGCATTATGGTTTAGATGTGAGGTGGCCCTAGGAAGGAAAGTGACCATGATTACTTGGAGTGACCAAGAGATCTTTATTGAGAAAAGGAGAGGGAGAGGGAGAGGAAGGGGGAGGGAGAGGGGGAGGGGGCTGGCAGGAGAAAGTTTCTATAGCCCTTTGGTGTGCTGCTTAAGTCTAATAGGGTCCCTGGGTCTGCAATTTGCCTTGTTGGTGTGCACTGATGGGGTCACACAGTGGTTGCTAAGGGTGTCATCTTCTGCTTTCAAGTGGACCGAGCATAGGCTAGGTGTGGGTTGCAAATTGAAAAGAGGAAGTAAAGGGAAAAGGTGCCAAATAACCCAGAGGGCTAAGGAAGGGTGGGGCTTGGGTACTCAGTTTACCCTGCAGCTAACAGCCCCCAAAAGCTCGTGTGTGAGACAATGCAAGAAAGCTCAGAGCTGAAGTGACTGGGTTCGGAGAGTCTTGACCTGATCCCTGATGGGGATTAACTGGGTATCTGTAGGCAGGAGGGTGTGGCTGGAGGAGATGGGTCCTTGGGGTTGAACCTTTGGGGTTAATGTTTTGTTGTGGTGAGAACTCTCTCTGTGGTTCCTGGTGGCCTGTCCTGACCTACTTTCTTCTACATACTTTCTCCCCGTGATGTTCTGTCTCATCTTGGGCCCACAGCAATGGGCTGGCCATCTTTGGACTAGGACCTCTGAAACTGAGAGCCCCCAGATCAACTTTTCCTCCTTAAAATTGCTCTTGTCAGGGGCTGGGGATGTGGCTCAAGCGGTAGAGTGCTCGCCTGCCATGCGTGCGGCCCGGGTTCGATCCTCAGTACCACATACAAACAAAGATGTTGTGTCTGCCGAAAACTGAAAAATAAATATTAAAAAAAAAATTGCTCTTTGTCAGGTCTTTTGGTCACAGCAGCCAAAAAGCTGACTGAAACAGAAATTGGTAGCTTGAAGCGGGGTTGCTGTTGTGACTAGCCTGGCCATGCGGTTTAGAAGCTTTAGGAGGTTTTTGGAGTTTGTGGGAGGAGTTTTGAAAACTTTAGAGATGCAAGCTGGAAAGGTTTTGGATTGTTGTAAGCAGAGTTTAAGAGGCGATTCTGGTGGGAGCCAGAGGACCAGAATGCCCAGAGGACTGTGGACAGTCGAGACTGGGGTCATGAGGCTTCAGAGGAGGAGGACTATTTTGGAAATTGGAGGAGAGGCTATTCATGTCAGGTATTGGTTAAGAAGTCGTCAACTTTTGCCCATGACCTGAGACTTTCTGTGAGACTGTGTTTAAAGGTGATGGACTAACTAATCCGGCAGAGGAGATTTCCAGGCAGCAGAGCATTCAGGCCGTGGCATGGATATGGCCAGCAGCTTTTGGCCAAGTGTACTGTGATAATCAGGAGCAGAAAGCAAAGCATAAAGGTCTGAAAAGTTTGCAATTTGGCCGGAAAACTGCAAGTAAAACTGTGGCTCAGGAAGTTGGATTTGTCAGACATTATAGCTACTAAAGAAATGCTAAGTTCTTTAACCTGAGACAATAGGTAAAATGGCTTGAGGACATCTCAGGAACTGGCAAGACCACTCCCATCTCAGGCTCAAGGGAATAAAAGTAAAAATTCCTCAAAGAGACCAGTGGGGACCCTGCTTGCACAGGGGGGCCTAGGAAGTTGCTTCACCAGGCCCAGCCACCAGGCACTCAGAGGCTGCTGCAGCCCTGTCCCTGGAGGCTTGGCTATTACTCAAGATGGAGGGAAACCTTGGCAGCAACCATGGGGTGCTGGTTCTGTAGGAAAGCGGGATGTTGGGGTCAGGGGGTCATTGGAGGCTTAGGCCAGGTGCAGCAGGGGTGGATTCCCTGCAGGCTGCTCCTGAGAGGGTGACGGGTGGCGATGTGAGGAGGAAGCCAAAGCTGCGGTGGAGACCCCTCCTCCCCAGATTAAGGAACGCCAGTCCTGAGGGACGTCAGGGGAGGAAAGCTCCAGGAATCAAGCGAAGACAAGCCAAGAGAGAGGCCATGTGATGCCAGATTCGTGGGACCCCAATAGACCTCCAGGAGCCGAATCCAATGCAATCACACCCTTTATTGCAAGCTCGAGCCTGGACTCACGACCGTTCCCGAGGCAGCGGTCTCAGGGACTGAGTCCTGGTCCTTTGTTCAGTGAGATTTTATAGGTTCTTGGGGATACTCTATGTGTCACAACGTCACACAGCAAATCATTTCACACCGCGGGAAAATCAAACAGCAACTCTTAACGTTGATTAGCACATTCACTGGCCGCAACAAGTTGGGTGGGGGTGATTGGTTAGTACAAGAGGGGGATTCCTTTGAACTGATTGGTTTAGGCCTCGAGGGGTTACAAGAGTGTATATGCTAAACTGCTGGGTGGCCTAATCACATTATCAATCACCGAAACTACTGGGAGGGTCACCTGGCATTTCAGATATGTTCCCTGTCTCACTCTGATTGGTTGTTGCTATGGTCCGAAATTAGGCCTCAAGCATTCTTTTGGTCTTTTCAGGAACTTGCATTTGCTGAGTCAAGGACTTACGACAAATGACTCAGCAGGGTAGCTACATGCCTAGGAACCTGGGTCATCCCTGCACCCCCACCTTTGGACAGGCCCTGCTCTGAAGTAGAGGCTGTTTTTTTCAAAAATGGAGTCACATCAGTTTCTCAGCCTGGTGGGCTGCAACCAGCAAAGCCACAGGGGGGAGCTACACAAGCCCTTTGGAGAGAATGTCGTCATGCCATGTGCCCCAGATGCCTTTGGTCTTGTTTTGATCCCATCCCTTCTTTCTGTGTCCCTATTTGTCCCTCATGGAATGGGAGTTTGCCCTTTTGACTTTTGGGAAATCTTGAAGATGGGCTGACTATATTTTGCACTGTGAGACAGGCATGAGCTTTTGGGGGCCAGGGGCAGAATTATATGGTTTAGATGTGAGGCGTCCCCAAAAAATTCATGTGTGAGACTGCTGAGAGCCATAGCCGAGTCCGAATGACGCATGGCATTTTTGCCAGAACGGAGTGGTTGAGAGGTGACGCCATCAAGCCATTGAGATGATAATGGTTATGTTAAGCTGTGTATATTAGACCCCTGCTGTCCGATTTGGCCTGCTACTTTGGAGTTCTCGCGGGGATTCCCCTGGAGAGTTCTTATTGGCTGGGGAAGTGCCGGAGGCGGGATTTCCGGTTGGTGGTTCCTGGAGGAGCCGCATGGCATTTGGGAGAGTTCCTGGGGAGCGTGTGTGGAGTGTGCTGGTGGAGTTCAGAAATAAAGTTTGTTCCTCTTGAGTGGCTCGTGATTTGTGCCCAGCCAGACTGCGGCATGAGACAATGCAAGAAGGGTTAGAGGTGAAATGACTGGGTTATGAGAGCCTTAGCCCCAATCAGTGTGTTAATCCACTGACAGGGACTAACTGGGTGGGAACTGTAGGCATGGAGGTGTGGCTGGAGGAGGTGGGTCCCTGAGGGCATGCTTCTTGTGACCTGACTGGCTTTCCGCTGCCACTCCCTTCCACCAGGATGTTCTGCCTCCCTCCTGGAGCCCTGTGGAATGCAGCTGGCTGTCTATGGACTAAGACCTCTGAAACTGTGAGCCTCCAAATCAGCTTTTCCTCCTAAAATTGTTCTCATCAGGTCATTTTTGGTCACGGCATTGAAAACGCTTGACTAAAACAACAGGGAAAGGAACGTTTGCCCTGTCTCGCCACATTGCTGTGAGGATTTGAAAGGGACACAAAACAACACCCATATGGGCATAGGCCCAAAAGTCACTCATTGGACCCCAAAATGGAAATCCAGGAGCAGAGCTGGTTTCAGGCACAGCTGAATTCAGGACTCTGATATGGTCCCAGGTTTCTCTCTGCTTTTTGTCTCTACTTTCTCAGGTTCCATCAAGTGGCCTGTGGCAGCACCAGCTTCTGCCTTCCTTTGGGACCAGATCACTGCAGAAATCTCTGGCCCAGCCTTTCTGAACTGCAGCTCTGAATTTGGGGCTGGATGATTGTTAGGGGGAGTGTCCTGTGCACTAGAGGATGTTTGGCAAGGTCTCTGTCCCCCACCCACCGATACCAGCACTATCACCCACTGCAGTCTGTGACAACCCAAACCGTTTCCACACATTACCAAATGTGGGTGGGGGTTTCAAAATCAACCCTCTTCCAGCATTCTCCCCATTTCTCTGCTGCCCACCCACATCCCCTGAGGGCAAAGGGTCACAGTCTTCTGGTTGCTCCCCGCCCACGGTCCTGCAAACTCTCTGATTGGACCGGCCTCTGGTCACATGACCATCCCTGAACCAATTGTTGTGGTGCTGGAGAGACCGCAGCGCATCGCGCATCCATTGGCTAGACCTGGAGCACATGCTCCCCACTAGGTCCTGGGCATCCAGGCCCTGCCCAGACCCTGGGTGAAGCCGTGCGCGTGCGCGCGGGGGGGGGGGGCTTCGGCTGGGTTTGCCAGCCCCCGCCCCCCAGCAAAGTGCCAGGCTTCCGAGGTGGGAGGAGAGGCAGCGGAGGCTGTAGAGGGGAACAGCAAGGATCCGCTGCAGCCCTGTCCCAGTCTGGGATGCAGTTCCCCAGGTTATTTGACGGTGTGGCAGTCTGTCAAGTTCTAAACTGGGCTGCAACCTTGGGGTTTCCGTGGGGGCAGATGTGAAATTCTCATGGGTTTATGACTGATTCAGAATGAGGCTTCCAAGCCACCTAGCTCAGGGTTCAGGGCTTGGCCTTACACCCAGAGCTTCTGCACAGTGACTGGATTGGACCCTTGCATGTGGCCTGGTGCACAGGAGCTGGGTGAAGATGCAGCCCCCCCACACCCGACCTCTGCCTCCGCGTCTGCAGTGTATCAGTTCTCCAGGCGGCCCTGCTCCCCTCATGTTAAGGTTTGAGAAGCTCTGCACCAGGTCGCGGCTGGGTCCCTCTATTCCTGTCCCCATCCCCCCACCCCCACCTGAAATAGAAACAATAACAATGGCATGGAGCCCTTCCTGTGCTGGCTAGAACTGAACACCTGTTATTCATCTAAGGCACTCAGGATAGTAAATGCACAATAAATGTCCATTCTTAGTTCCTTCGTCAGGCAAACCTCGAGATCAGAATAGCACACAGTTCTTCAGACTTTCCCAAGAATCCCTGTGGATCGGAGTGGGCAAACGTTTAGTAGAAAGGGCCAGACAGCAAATATTTTAGGTTTGCAGGCCACACAGTCTCTGTTGCATCCAGTCAACTTGGCAGTGGTAGGGCCAAGGGGCCATATGGGCATAACCATGTTCCAGTAAAACTTTATTTACAAAACTGGGTTGGTTGTAGTCTCTCATTTACAGCAGCAACAGTGACCTGGAGTCAAGCACGCAGAAAGCACAGCGGTGAACTGTTTTGGAAAAAGTCTCATTCTTCATCTCAAAAGCTTAATTTGAATTTGGTGACTTTTTTTGAGGGGGTGGGTGGGTACCAAGGATTGAACTCCAGGGTACTCAACCACTGAGCTCTATTTTGTATTTTATTTAGAGACAGGTCTTGCTAAGTTGCTTAGTGCCTCCAGGTTGCTGCGGCTGGCTTGGAACTCGTGCTCCTCCTGCCTCAGCCTCCCTAGCCACTGGGATTACAGGCGGCCTCACCCAGCTGAACTTGGCGACTTTGTCATAGAGCTGGGTTTATTCCATTGTGAAGTTCATTCTCTGCCTTCATGTGGCTCCTTAGCCCATTGCCACATGACTCTTTGTAGACACGTGTCTCAAGCTGACAAGAGTGAGCTTCTGGGGACAGTCCCCATGGACGTGCTGGAGGCTGAGGCCTGCTGGGAATGAGGCTCCCTCTCCCAGGGGACAAAGGGCAGGGGGAAGACGTGAGACCAGGGCTTCAGGTGTGAGGCTGTGGCGGCAGTGAGTCCATCAACGCACAGCACTGTAATTTCATTATCTCCCTAGAGGGACACAGGGCAGGTGTCCACTTGAAGATGAGGGGACCCGAGGCTCAGAAAGGTAAGTGCCTTGGCGGCTGACACTGCCTGTCACCGTTGGGGTTCAGAGCTACAGCCCTGGGGGTGCCCTCTCCTCTACCCTGCTGTAATGTATACTGTGAGTTTGGGTCAGAGGTGACGTGGGAGTGGCAGGTGGCCCTGCTCCACCCCTCCTATCCATGCCCTTTGCCGCACCTCAGCATAGTGGCCTCCAGGGGTAAGCTCGAGAGACGCAGAGCCCAGCTGCCCAGGGTCCCACACCAGGCAGCCAGCCCCAGCAGACTACCAGGCAGAGAAGCGAGGCCAGCCGAGGGAGCTGGGCAGCCTCACTGACCCCTGGTTGGCCCCAACAGATACTCACCGTGGCCCGCCACAGGGGCCTTGTGGTCAGGTAGTTGCACCCCACAGCAGCTGATGAGGTGGCTGGAAGCCATGTGGAGCATTCTCCTCCCGTCTCCGTGTCCCTGGGCTCCCTGTCTGCGTCACTGAAGTTGTCAGTTCCCTCCAGCACCCCCCCCCCAACCCCTGTCACTAGAGGACTTGAGCGTGGGCAGGTCACTCGTTGGCTGCACAGGCCCTGCAGTTACACTCCCTGGGTTTAAGTCCTGGTGTCCCGTCACTAGCTGTGTGATCTAGGGTGAGGTTTTAAATCACTCTGAGCCTCAGTTTCCTCCTCTAGAAAGGGGGATAATCATGGGGGTGTTTGTGAGGATTAGATGAGATAGTGTAGGCGAGGGCCCTGGGTGGTGCCCAGCAAGGTGTCCAAGTGCTCGGTACACACTAGTTATAGCAACCACAGCTGGACACCTAGTGGCATCGCAGTGGACCTTTGGCACAGGGCTCTTGGCACCCTGGCCGGACCCTCCTCTCAGGCAGGCGATGGAGGTGGAGGTAGAGGGTTGGTCTCTCTGCTCCCTACCTTCCAACAGCCAGATTATGACCTCTTGGATAAAGTCCATGAATCCCAAAGGTCCCAGGAAGTCCTTCCTGAGCCTGCCCTCCCCCTCACCCAGTTTCTCTGAAAGTTCCTTCCAACCCAGGAGGGTGGCTCGTGCCTCAGGAACCTGCTGCTGCTATAATGAGTCACCCCGGGTGCAGTGTTGCGACCACGCCAATTTATCATCTTCCAGCCCTGGAGATCAGAAAGCCACTATTTCACTGGACCAAAGTCAAGGTGTTGGCAGGGCTGTGCTCCTTCTGGACCCGGGAGGGAGGGCCCCACCTCTTCCAGCATCTAGAGGTCACTGTGCTCCTTGGCTGGGAGCCTCCCTCCCTCTTCAAAGCCTTTAGGGAAGCATCTGCATATCTCTCCCTGACCGACTCCTGCTTTGGTCCTTAGGTGTCTTCCTCTTCCTCTTCCTTCTCCTTTTGGTACTAGGGATTGAACCGGCTCTACTGCTGAGCTACACTCTCAGCCCTTTTTACTTTTTAATTTTGAGATGGGGGTCTCACTAAGTGGCTGAAGCTAGCCTCCAACTTGTGATCCTCCTGTCTCAGCCTCCCCAGTTACTCAAATTACAGGTGTGCATCCCTGTGATCAGTTCAGATCTCCTTTGTACAAGGACCCTGGGCCCAGCCATTTAATACAGGATAATCACCCCTTCTCAGGATACCTGGTCATAGCTGAAAAATCCCTTTTTGCCATGTAGCATTGCTGGGAGCAAAGGTTTTGGGGACAAGGGCATTGATTCTTGGGGACAAAGCAGATTTTGTCTCTAAGCCTGAGAGTTTCATACTCTTGTTAAATGAACAGGACTGTGGCTCATGATTCACTATGTATTAGTTACTAAATAATAGTTTCAATCATTTGATCACATTCCCAAAAGTTTATATAGATTTGGGGCTGGGAGCTTTCTCAACACTTCAGTTTGCACCTCTTAGATAATGACGGAATCTCCCTTTCTCCTTTCTGTTACTGCTTCTGCCCAGGCTACATGTTTTTGGTTTACACCAATTGCAGAAGCCTCTTAACTTGGCCTCCCTGCCTCCACTCTTTCCCCTCTTGCCTGCTCCAAGCCACCCTCCACACGGTCATCAGAACACTTCGTTGTACACATGACTTCAGCCTTTACCTCTCTCTTTGTGTCTTTGTGGGGCTGGGGATTGAACCCGGGAGTACTTTACCACTGAGCTACATCATCCCCAGTCCTTTTTATTTTAATTTTTTGGTTCTGCATATTGAACACCCAGGGGCAATTCACCATGACCCACTTCCCAGCCTTTTTTATTTCTTTCTTTATTTATTTTTTTGAGACAGGGTCTCACTAAGTTGTTGAGGCTGGCCTTGAACTTGCAATCCTCCTGCTTCAGCCTCCTGAGTTGCTGAGGTTACAGGCTTGCACCTTTGTGCTTGCCTCAGTCCTCACTTCTTTGTCTAAAACCTCTCCATGGCTGTCCTCTGAATAAAACCCCAACACCTCCTCTGCTCTGGCAAGACCAGCTGCTAGAGTTCTTTCTGTGTGGTAGCTGTGGCTTTGCTCAAGTTGTCCCCTCAGCCAGGAAAGTGACCTCTTCTGTTTTTTCCCTCTGATATGAATCAGGAATGTGTTGAGCTGCAAGTAACTGAAAGCCTACTACAGTGGCAAAAATGAATCAGGTTTGTTTGTTTATTTATTTATTTATGTAGCAAGACATTTAGGAGAGTCAGATTGCTGGCCTTGGATCTGTAACATGGTGGGGTCTGAGCTGACGTCCTTGCAGTTCTCTTGGCCACAAGGCAGCTTCCCTGGCTCTGGCCATCATGACTATATTCAGGACAAGAAGGGGAAGGCATAGCAGCAATTGTATCAGGCCCCTGTTAGCAGGAACCATTTACTTTTCTAGCAAACTTCTCCTTACACAGCAGGACGGTGCAGCGTGGTAGTCAGATACATGGGTTTTGGAGCCAAATTACCAAAGTTTGGATCTCAGCTCCACCACTTTCTAGTTAAGCCACGCTGGGAAGTCACTGGCTTTCTCTGACCTCAGTTTTCTGATCTGTAAAATGGCGAATGTTGTTAATAACAGTCTAACTCATAAGGTTGTTTTGGGGGTATAGAGATAAATGTAAAACCTACAGAAGAGAGCCTAACACATACTAAGTGCTCAATCAACATAAGAGATTAATTGTGCTACCCTAGGTCAGAGCTGGGGACAGTCAATATTTAGCATTTATGATCTCCAACAGAAACAGACATGAGAGAAGGTGGCTGGGAACGCAGTTTTGGTGGGGCAATCAGCAGTATCATCTGTACACAGATATCCTCTAATTAAGTTTTAAGACTCAGCTGGGGTGTCACCACCTCCAGGAAGCCATCCCAGACTCCTCCTGCCAGCTGACACTGGCTTTAGTGTCTCCGGGTCTCTTGTTCTATTTTTGCATGTGTACCGAGGCATGCAGCAATCTGCTCCCTTAGCAGAACAGGGATGTTGTCCAAACAATCCTTGGATTCCCAGAACCAAGCAGGTGCCTGGCTCCTTGTGGAATCCATTTCTTGCTGAGTAAATAAAGTCTTTCCTGACAATCTGCTAGGCATCATGGGAGGGTGGGAGGCAGGTCCCAGGTCCTAATCTCCAGGAGTTGAAGTCTGATAGGGAAATGGAATAATTTTGGACCAATCAGAAAAGCTGTAGCTAAGGCTCTCCTATGAGGCCAGAGTCTAGGGCTGGGGACCATCCAGTAGATCAGCACTTTCCTAGGAGCACTAAGATTAGAAGCCCCAGTGGCCAAAGGAGGGTGCATGCCCACCTCGGCTGTCCCTCACTGGACACTGGATTGCTTGCGTTTGTGGCCCTCCATCGGCCACAAGAGAGCTCCTTTCCCGAGCTCCTCAGGCTGTGTGTTCGGGGCCCTGGCTCAGCTCTTCCTCTGGGGGCCTCAGTTTCCCTCCCTGTCTCACATAGTGCGAGCTCCCCCTGGAGTCCCTGCAGATCTCACCCCGTCAGGGCTCACCACGTGCTGCTCCAAGCACAGAGCCCAGGCCAACATCTCCGGGGGCTGGGGCTGGGGGAACCTGATGGGAGCTCCCTCCCCAAGGGTTCAGTGGGGTCCTGAGCTTGTGCATCCTCCTGGGGCCTGGCTTCTCTGGGCTGGGGAGGCTGCTCTTGGGGAGAGCCCATGCTCCACCTGCAGCTGGGGCCCTTGAGGCCGCTCCAGACTCACTATGGTGGCAGGACCAGAGGAGCCATTAGCTGATCAGAGCCA
>NW_026000082.1:43187668-43191015 GCF_001458135.2 Marmota marmota marmota
GTGTGTGTGTGTGTGTGCGTGTGTGTGCTGAAGTTTAAACCCCAGTTTGCTCTACCTCTGAGCTGTATCTCTAACCCTTTGTAATTTTTTTTGGTACCGGGGATGGAAATCAGGGGCAGTCAACCACTGAGCCACATCTATTTAGAGACAGGGTCTCAGTGAGTTGATTAGCACCTGGGCATTGCTGAGGCTGGCTTTGAACTCATGATCCTCCTGCCTCAGCCTCAGGAGCAGCTGGGATTATGGGAGTGTGCCACTGTGCCTGGCTGTCCTTTCTGTTTTTAATTTGGGAATGGGTAGGTTGCTAGACTGACCTTGAACTTGTGATCTTCCTGCTACTGTGCCCAGATTGAATTGTGTTTCATTGGGATTCTGGGGGTTGAATCCTCACTCCTTTCCCTGTAGATCTGACTTTGGGGTCAAATATTTAAGGATCAATCTTACCCCAAGGTGTCCTAAGTAATGTTCTGAATCTGTTTCCCATAGTTTCATTTATTTGCACTTAGCAATATTTTCTTTTTAAAAATTTTTATAAAGATCTTTTTTTTTGTATTGGTAGATGGACAGAATACCTTTATTTTATTTGTTATGGGTGCTCAGGATGGACTCCAGTACCTCACACATGCTAGATCAGCGCTCTGCCACTGAGCCATGCCCAGCCCCTGCATTTAATCTTTTAATTCAGCTGCAATCTATTTGGGCATGGGGTATACCATAAGATCTAATTCCCCACCCCCACAAGGCTTATTTAGTGGGCTTATATGTCACTTACAACATGCCAAGCCCTGCTGTAAACAAATCTATTTAATCCTTACTGCACCCATTACATGCATTTGTTAACATCTGTCACATAGTATGTGCTTAAAAAATATTAGCAGTTGTTATTGTACAGTTCAAAAAGAGGTGAGAATGTTCAGGCAGAAAGGAAGAGAGGTGCGTGTGGCTGCTGATTGAGAGCTGCTTCCTCCAGGAAGCCTCTGGGAATTCCCCCTGGGTCTGTACTCACTCCAGAGGCGACCCCAGCCAGTGACAAAACAGGGGTAGTCCTGAGGCAGCACAGAGTCCTTCTCTGGCAGGCAGGCCACCTGGATGGTGTCACTCAGCTCCACAGGCTCTGCGAGCTTGATGAGGGCAATGTCATTGCTGGAATCCAAAGCAGAGGGCATGAGTGGGCAGAGGGGCCCTGACCTCTCCTGACTGTGCTATGAGACCTGGGATTGTGATCTGTGGTCATGAAAAGGTGACCAGAGAGTGTCTTTAAGCATTCCAACAGTGAAAGGCAGATCAGAAGAGATGGGAAGCAGAAGACTTCTCAACCGTGGGGGGTGTGCACCATCACAAATGAAGCAATCATAGCCATAGAAGAGGGGTGCTTATGATGATAAAAGATGCCACTTTCAATATTTTCCATGACCCGAATGGATCCTGGCAACCCCAGATAGACCTGGCTTGATCCCTAGTTGGCCATGTGCTGGGCTGTGCACCCTGGGGCATATTTCTTAACCTCTCTGAGTCTTGGTGGCTTGTCCAGGGCTGTTGGGAGATTAACTGAGAGAGGGCATCTATCAGGCCTGCTGCCACGTGGGTGGCCCAGACTCAGTTCAGGAGAGTCAGTGTGGAGGGATGGGGTCTTCCTTCCAGGGGCACCTTCCTGGGAATGCTTAGGTAAGGATGGGATAGGAAGGTCCCCTGCTCCTCCTAGCAGAGCCTCATCACCTGCCTGCTGTGTGGGGGGACAGGGTGTGGCTGGGGGTGGGGCAGGCTCTGCAGCTCCCTGTCCACCGCCCCTAACCCTGGGCAGGGGGACTCACCGCACCAGGAAGGAGTTCCACTTCTCGTGGACATAGATGGTGTCCACGCCCACGAACAGGGAGCCCTCCTCGTCCACTGTCAGGTCGTTCTTCCCCACGGCCACGCGGTAGGTCAGGGTGTTGCTGGGCAGGGAGGGAACCAGGTCAAGGTGGCCAGTGTTCCCTGTCCGCCAGGGGTCAGACAAGGGGACTTGGGGGTCTGGAGGCTGAGTTGTGAGGCCCCTGTGGGACTCACTGGGGGAGAGGCGTGTGTCCCCCCTTTCTTCATGTCTCTGCTCCAATATCGCCTAGAAACCCAGAGTTTTTAACATCTTCTGGCCTCTTCTCCGTTAGACATTTCCTCGTCTGCCTGTTGCTCTGCCTCCCACTAGAATATCAGCTCCCTGAGAGCAGACGCTGTGTTCACTGCAGTTTCTCAGCACACAGCAGGTGCACAGAAATGTTCATTGACTGGATAAATGAACTCAGTGGATGTCAGTAGTTTATTGAGCCCAGAGCCTGGAGTGTGCAGCAGGTGCTCAATGAAAGCAGTTTCATGAGGCTCCCCCTGGGATGATGTGGGTGTCATGTCACTCACCTGATGCAGTGGGCAGCCGTGAGGACAAAGTTGCTGGAGATCAAGGTGCCACCGCAGGTGTGTCTCCAAGTGTCATCCTTGAGGTACTGGAGAGAGATCTGCAGGAGGGTGCAGAAGAGCCGCCTGTCAGCCCTCAGGTCCTGGGGACCTTCACCTCCCTTTCCATCCAGCGTCCCACTCTGCAGCACACTCACCTGCCAGGGCCAGCTGTGGGGAACGGCATTGTCCCCTCCCACCACCCTGGCTGAGAGGTTGGGGGGGAAGCTGGGGACACCGCAGCTGGAGGCTGGAGGAACAGGAGGGAGGAGGGCGGGTGAGTGGGGCTGGCTGCCCTCTGAGAAGGGCAGGGTGGGCAGGGGGAGAGGCGGTGGAGGCTGGGCAGGACAGGAGCCTCCTTGTTCTCTGGGCCTCCACCCCTCATCTCCAGTCCTCACCCGGGGAGGCGGCTTCTCAGCCCTGTCCTGCTGAGGTGGAGACAGGGTGGCCGAGCAGGAGGTGGCTCATCTGACCTTTGCTCAGTAGCCAGGCCCACCCTGGACCCCAAAGTGACTTTCCTGGTGGACGGAGGTCTCCTGTTCCTGTCCATGTCCCCAGGAGGCCAGTCTGAGCTCCCCAGTGGCTGAGTGCAGCCCACCCGGTCCCTGTCCCCAGCTTACCGCAGGCCAGGAGTGTAGCGAGAACCGTGACACCCAGCATGGTGAGGTGTTGGGGCTGTGTGGCCCTGGAGCAGGCAGAGGTCTTTATAGGCAGGTGGGGGTGGGCCTGCCTGGTCAAGGCCGAGCCACCCCTTGGAGAGAAGCCTGTTCCATTAAGTCCCTTTCCTTGACCTTGGGTGGTTACTGTTTAATTTGGGCTGGAGATGGGGCTGGCTTTCAAAGCATAGATTTTTCCAAATAATTTTCCAAATATCCTGGGACCCAGCAACAGCTGAGGGACAGGTTTTATCTTTTATTTATTTA
>NW_026000082.1:43197792-43200904 GCF_001458135.2 Marmota marmota marmota
TTTAGTCTACCATTTTTTCCAGTTTGCCTGAGAAATTTCTAGGGATAGGCAGCTTGAAACAAAAACAAGATAAATCAAAACAATAACACATTGTTTTTTGAATTGGTCACCCATTCTTTTGCTCTTCCTCAGGGGCGAGCAATTTCACTTACCTCCAAGCTTCAGAAGTTCCCCGTATGAGCCGCCAAATGCCACAGTCTGGCTGGGCACAAATGCCGCAGTATGGCTGGGCACACAATCACGAGCCACCACACAGCTTGTAGATTCAAACAGCAACTCTTTATTCCCGAACTCACACCAGCCGTCTACAAACACGTTCTGGGGAAATCCACGTTCTCTGCCCAAATCCACCTCCACTGGGCTTCTATCTCCCAAGAATATACTGTCTGAATCCCGTGAGAACTCAAGGGGAACTCAGGCAGCAGGATACGCCCTATTCCCAGCAGGAATAATCTTAAACCTTAAACCTGGAACCTAAAACGGGAACGCCCTAATCCGCCTTGGTCCTTGAGCAAGGTCACCTACATTCAATGTCACAGCAACATGGGGTACGCTGGCAAGGAAATTGTCATACCTACTTGGCTAATGGCTCCCAGCATTACAGTTTCTACCGTATAATCTTGTAGTGTCCCTGCAGGTCACCGATACCTTGCCTGCAGGAACCTGGAAGATGGTCTTGTAGGTCCTGGCTATAGTCACTTGTAGCCACCCCACGTGTTGGTAGAGGGGGTGCAATGTGGTGGGCCCAGGTTGCTCTGCCCCAACTGTGCTGTGTGCTGGGGTTGCTCTAGTCCTCCTCCTACCGTGGAGTGGGTCTTCAAAAATTCTTTTTCTTTTTTTTTTTTTAAGTTCTAGATGGACACAATAGCTTTAAATTTATGTGGTGCTGAGAATCGAACCCAATGCCTCACATTTGCTAGGCAAGCATACGCCACTGAGCCACCTCCAGTTTAAGTGCTCAAAATCCTATCCAATGTCCCCAGCAGTTTGGGGGCACCCCCTCCACCCCATGAGGTTGTTTTTATCCCCTTGTTCCCAGACCTGACTGCAGCCTGGTTGGGGAGATTCTGCAACCCACCTTTCTACTCACCCCGAGAGAGAGGGGGAGCCCCAGGAGAAGCCCGAGTCTCCCTGGAAGTTGTCTTCTGAATTACACCCTCTGGTCTCCTTGGGACTTGTTTCCTGATAAAGAGGTTCAGAAGCCCACGTGCCTGCGGTTGGAGGTGGCCATCTGAGGGGCGAAAAAGGAGTCTGACTTGCACATCTTTACTCAGTTTAGGTTCTTTTTTGAAACAATCACGCGTTACTTTGGTAAAATAAAAATCAGTCACTTTGATTAAAAAAAAAAAAAAGACCCAGAGAGAGGAAGTGTGAGTGGGGGTCTGTCTTGCTGGGAGGACTTCAGGCCCTGCCCTGGGGTCTCACCCAGCTCTGGTGGGCTTTGTGTTCCATTTGAGAGGCTGGTCCTGGTGGAGGGGACAATGGATACTGCCCAGCCCACCCCAGTCCCAGTGCTGTTGGCTGCCAAGCCCTGAAAAAGCTCTCCCTGCTCTGGGACTGGCACGGTGAGCAGAGATGTGCACTGAACCAGGTGACCTGCATTTGGCCTGGGCAGGGTCTGGAGGAAGGACAAGACACCTGCTTTCTGTCTCCATCAGGGACTGACTGGATGACCCCAGACCCTGGGCCAGCTCTTTGGGCCTCAGTTTCCTCCGGGTCCGCGGAGTAACCTGGGATGATGAGTCACTGGGCATCTATGTGTGGAAGCTTGTCACCTGTATTCAGAGAGATGCAGCAATTTCTCAGCCACGTGCACGAGACCATGATGTGAGAGCACAGCTGGATGGGTGTGCACTCACATGCCTCTGTATCCACAGACCCTCCCAGGCCAGTGCCACACTATGGAGTGTCTGCTGAGTCTGGACACACAGGGCCGAGTGCCTCGCCTTAGACGTGGAAACGGCACAGACTCTGCGGCACTGGGACAGAGGCACCAGGTGAAGGGTTATTACGTGGTTTTTTGAATGTTCACAGAGCAATTGACTTTCTTTGGAGGGTGCTGGCTGCTCTCAAAGGTGTGCCCAGTGACAGCTTTAGGGCGACTTCCTTGTTTCACAACCTCTACCAGGTGGGGCTCTTTACATAAGGCAACACCAAATATTGTCCCTGGGGAAACCTGAAGTGACCTTCATGTGCTTCCGATACTGAAGTTAGGCAGGAGAGTGCTGTGTTTATCCGTGAACTGTGCCCACACAGGAAGGAAAACCCAGCAACCCCACTTCCTGGCTGCGTGACCTTGTGCCTGTGTCTCAACCTCTCTGTGCTTTCACACCTTCATCTATACCATGGGGATAAAGTGGTAGCTGCCTCCTAGGGCTGTTTCTAGGGGTGGCATAGGGTAGGGACTATCTGAGTGTGTGCTGTTATTGTGATACTTGTCATCTGGTCCTTATCTGATCATCTGGTGTGCCCCATCTCAGAAAGCTAAACCTGGACTGTCATCGAGCCCCTTTTTCCATCCATTACATTGCAAATTGCTTTATGACCCATGAGTATAAAAGTGAGTGTAATTCAACTTGGACTACATTCACTTTTTTTCTACTGATTTTAAAGAAATGGGAATATATTTGTGACCCCTAAAGGTGGAGAAGCAGCAGGCAGCGCTCAGAGAGGACTCCATATTTTATTTTACACCAGTGGGCCCAGAGGAAAACAAACTCCAAATTCTGAGCCCAGATCCACAGTTTCTCCCAATAATACGAGGTTATTTGATGTCTGGTTTTGCCATCACAAAGGTACCAGGGCTCCAGGCCTCGAGCTCCCTGTACTTGCGGGGTACACACGTGCTCATGCCCGGCACCTGCTCATGGAGGGTGTCTGTGTCTGAGCAGCTGAGATTTGGGGACTTGATCTGTGCAAACTTCTGCCACCTGCTCAGCGTGGCCTGAGGCACCCTGGAGAAAGCCGTTCTTGCCTGGAGCAACTGGGCAGAGGTGGGGGCTCTCTATGGGCAGGTGCCTGGCTGGTGCTAGTCTTGCCTGCAGGACTTGATTATCTCAGTAACTCTTACGTGACACCCTGTTGGCTGAGCTGATTTTTCCGGTCATGATAA
>NW_026000082.1:43205733-43226511 GCF_001458135.2 Marmota marmota marmota
TCTGGACACTCACGTTGCAGGAGGAGATGACGCCGTCGCCCCCAGCGCACACCATGGTTTTCCTCACCATGAAGCTCCACCAGTCCCATCTGGAGCACGTGGCATAGTCCACCACGGGCTGCAGGCCCTGCTGTAGCTCATCAGCGATGGGGCCATTGGCTGGGGAGGGAGGGAGTGGGCAGTGAGCAGGGAGCAGCCAGGCAGCCCTGCTCCTCCTAGCCCAGGCCTTCAGGGGCCAGAGCCTGGGACAGGGTGCAGGTGAGTCCTGCTGCAACTCCTAGTGCTGTTTGGGACCCTTGGCCAGCCAAGGATCTGCTAACGGTGGGGAAGGACCCGGACTGGAGGCCATACTTGGAGCATTAAGAGATGGCTGTGTGCTGAGTTGTCTGGTTTTAGTTTTTTAATTTTAAATTAAAAACATTTTTGGGGTGCTGAGGATTAAACCCTGGCATACTCTACCTCTGAGCTGCATCTCCAGCCCTTTCTATTTTTAATCTGTAGACAGGGGAGCTGGACTGGCCTCAAACTCACTATCTTCTGGCCTCAGCCCCACCCCTCCGTGCCCCCCCTCTCCCAATTGCTCGGATGACACTGCCATTGTGCCCTGCTTGAGTTATCTTTTATTGAGATTCTGGGGGTTGAGTCATCAGTCATTTTCCTGTAGGTCTGACTTTGGGGTTAAATATTAAAGGATCCTTTTTATCCCCAAGATGTTCTACGTATAGTTCTGAATGTGTCTCCCATAGTTTTACGTATTTGCAGTTTTTAATCTTTTTTTTCTTTAAAAAATTAAAAAAATCTTTTTTGTAGTTGTCGATGGAGAGCACGCCTCTTCATCTCTTATGTGGTGCCAAGGATCAAACTCAGTGCCTCACCTGTGCTGGGCAAGCACTCTCCCACAGAACCCCAGCCCTGCCTGTAACCTTTTAATTTAGCTGGAACCTATTTGAGCATATGGTTTACCATAAGATCTAATCCCCCACCCCCACATGGCTTATTTTAGTTTATTTGTATGGCACCTACAACATGCCAAGCCCTGCTGTAAACACTTGGCAGAATCTGATCTGTTTAATCCTTACAGTACCCAAAGCATCCATTTGTTAACATCTGTCACATAGTATGTGCTTAATAAATATTAGCAGTTATTATTGTACAGTTCAAAAAGAGGTGAAAATGTTCAGACAGAAAGGAAGAGAGGTGTGTGTGGCTGCTGGTTGAGAGCTGCTTCCTCCAGGAAGCCTCTGGGGATTCCCCCTAGGTCTGTACTCACTCCAGAGGCGACCCCAGCCAATGACAAGGCAGGGGTAGTCCTGAGGCAGCACGGAGTCCTTCTCTGGCAGGCAGGCCATCTGGATGGTGTCACTCAGCTCCACAGGCTCTGCGAGCTTGATGAGGGCAATGTCATTGCTGGAATCCAAAGCAGAGGGCATGAGTGGGCAGAGGGACCCTGACCTCTCCAGCTAGTGCTACGAGACCTGGGATTGTGAGCTGTGGTCACGAAAAGGTGACCAGAGAGTGTCCTTAAGCATTCCAACAGTGAAAGGCAGATCAGAAGAGACGGGAAGCAGAAGCCTTCTCAACCGAGGGGGGTGTGCACCATCACAAATGAAGTTGAAAATCATAAGAATAAAAGATGACATTTCAATATTTTCCATTACCAGAATGGAGGCTGGGAACCCTAAACAGACCCAGCTTGATTCCTAGTTGGCCTTGTGCTGGCCTGTGCACCCTGGGGCATATTCCTTAACCTCTCTGAGTCTTGGTGGCTTGTCCAGGGCTGTTGGGAGATTAACTGAGAGAGGGCATCTATCAGGTCTGCTGCCACGTGGTGGCCCAGACTCAGTTCAGGAGAGTCAGGAGAGTCAGTGTGGAGGGATGGGGTCTTCCTTCCATGGGCACCTTCCTGGGAATGCTTAGGTAAGGATGGGATAGGAAGGTCCCCTGCTCCTCCTAGCAGAGCCTCATCACCTGCCTGCTGTGTGGGGGGACAGGGTGTGGCTGGGGGTGGGGCAGGCTCTGCAGCTCCCTGTCCACCGCCCCTAACCCTGGGCAGGGGGACTCACCGCACCAGGAAGGAGTTCCACTTCTCGTGGACATAGATGGTGTCCTCGCCCACGATCACAGAGCCCTCCTCGTCCACTGTCAGGTCGTTCTTCCCCAGGGCCACGCGGTAGGTCAGGGTGTTGCTGGGCAGGGAGGGGAACCAGGTCAAGGTGGTCAGTGATCCCTGCCAGCCATGGGGCAGCGAAGGGGACTTGGGTTCTGGAGGCTGAGTTTCACTGGGGAGGGGCGTCTGTCCCATTAAGTGCCTTTCCTTGACCTTGGGTGATTATTGTGTAATTTGGGCAGGAGTGGGGGCTGGTCTGGAAGCATGGAGTTTTCCAAATATCCTGAAACACAGCAAAGGCTGAGGTGCGGGTATTTTTTTAAGGGGGCTGGGCGTGTGCCTCCTGCTGTGCTTGAAGGTTTTTTTTTTAGTTGGATACATATCTTCATTTTATTTATTTATTTTATGTTGTCCTGAGGATCAAACTCAGGGCCTTGCCCGTGCTAGGTGAGCGCTGTACCTCTGAGCCACAACCCCAGGCCTGAAGTGTGTTCCCAAACTCTCTGTCTGCCTCATTCTTTTTAGTTATAGTTTATTATTCACCTCCTGTGCCAGGTTGTGCTTCCCCCTTCTTGCAGTATCTCACTGACTTCTTCCAACAACCTAAGGCCAGTCCTATTTTCTGCTCCTTGAAGATGAGGAAACTGAGACTTGGAGGGTGAGGGACTGTCTGGGGCGCACAGCTGGGCAGCAGCTTCCTCCTGTGTCTCTGCAGCACTCCTGCCCTAGGATTCTTGTCTCCCTGCCCCCTGGGCCCTCCCCCACTGGGCTTGGCTGCTCCTGCACCTGCCCCAGGGCTGGGATGGCACTCATGCAGGCTCCTGGAAGGTGCTGGTTGGCCAAATTCCTACCTGAAGCCACTTAGATGTAGGCTCTTCGGCCTTTCTATCTCTGAAATGGGCAGATAGGACCCAATGGACCGGGTTTCCTTCTAGTCCCGAGGTTTCCTGACATCAAGGTGAGGGTCAGTGGCAGATGTAAATTTGTGGCACTTGGCAGGGTTGCCAAGAGTCTGTGCTCAGAATTCTGTGCTTTCCCCCTGTCATCTGTAGCACAGGGTGAAAATGGTACCTGCCTTCTAGGGCTGTTTCTAGGCGTGGCGTATCGTAGGTACTATCTGAGTGCTTGCTTTTATTGTGATTATTGTCATCTGGTCCTTATCTGGTCATCTGGCTTGTCACCTGCTCCCATCTCAGAATGTGGAGTCAGTGCTGTCAAAGAGCCTCTTTCTCTGTCAAAATACGTTGCGGTGGCGCACGCCTGTGATCCCGGCGGCTTGGGAGGCTGAGGCAGGAGGATCTCAAGTTCTCAAATTCAGCCTCAGTCCCTGTCTCTAAATAAAACACAAAATCGGGCTGGGAATGTGGCTCAGTGGTTGAGTGCCCCTAAGTTCAATCCCTGGTACCAAAACAACAACAACAACAACAACAACAAAACCCCCAAAACTTTGCAAATTGCTTTATGATGCATGAGTATAAAAGTGAGTGTAATTCATCTTGGACTAAATTCATTTTTTTCCTACTGATTTTAAAGAAATGGGAACACTTTTGTAGCCCCTAAAAGTACCAGGGCTCCAGGCCCCATACTCCCCGTACTTGCAGGGTACACACGTGCTCTGCCCCGGCACCTGCTAATGGAGGGTGTCTGTCTGAGCAGCTGAGATTTGGGGGCGTGTTCTGTGGACCCTTCTGCCACTTGCTCTGGTCCTGGGGATGCCTTCACCATGCCCAGAGGCAGCCAGGAGGAAGCCATTCTTGCCTGGAGCAACTGGGCAGAGGTTGGGACTGGGCAGGTGCCTGGCTGGTGCTAGTTCCTGCCCACAGGACACAACTATCTCAGTGACTCACACTGTGACACCAGGTTGGCTGAGCTGATTTTTCCGGTCATGATAAGAAAAGCTGAACAAGCAGTTCTAGGGGGCTGGAGGCACCTTCAGAGGGAGCCCTGTGGGTGGGTGTCCTGGGATTGGAGGGTGGGGGCTTGGAGCAGGATCAGCTTGCATATGTTAAGAGGTGACTCTTTTCTTTTCCCAGCTGTGAGGCGCTGACATGCTATACATGCAGAAATCTAAGTGCAAGCCCTGGGCTGGGACAAAGAAGACCCTGCATAGCTGGGGGAGCTCCCTGGCAGCCAGGGTGAAGTGTTCCTTGGAGAGATGGGCCATGGCAGGAGGTCCATATGGGAAGAGACTGGTTCTGGGTGGGAGCTGAGTGGGGTACAGGTTAGGAGAAGGCTCCTCCTGTACAGAGTCAAGTCCAAAAGGAATTTGAGGATGGAGGGAGTGAGGATGCTGGGATCCCTCCCACTCCCTGTTGGACCCTGGGATTTCCAGGGCCTGGAGTCCCCAGCTGCCAGAGTCAGTCTGTGCTGGAAAAATAACCATGGGTGACGTGGAGGGGACAGGCCGAGGGGGTGGTGGACGTGCCCGGATGATGTCCTGGAGCCTCAGGGGAAGCAGTGCCAGATTGGGGGAGGGTGGGGGGAGAAATGGACAGGTGCTGGGCGGGGTGTCTTGGGCACAGCTGTTGCCTCTCCGATGAGGCCCACAGAGGCGAAGGCTGAGGGATCGGCAGGGCCTCCCCTCAAAGCCAGGTGAAGTACTGGGGTTCAGAGAGGCTCTGGGGCTTCCTAAGGGGTAGAGTTCACTGAGGGAGTTACCGTTTCAGTGGGGTCTGGGGGTTTCTCTGGGCTCGGTGCCTGGTGATAGGGTTGGGGTTCGGGAGAACTCAGAGTTTGGTGATGAGGCTGGGCCTGGTGGGCAGCTGGGCCCATGAGGGGTTGTGTCTGGAGATGGGGCTGGGACTCAGTAGCAGGGGGCTTAATGAGAATTCAGAGGTGGCTCCTCTGCCAGAGCAGGCAGTGGGGGTCTTGTGCAGCCTGAGGCTGGGCCCCAGTTGCCTTTTGTGGAGGGCTCTGGCAGGCACAGCTGACTGCCATCTCAGATTCCGAGGGCTGGAGGCCAGTGTGTGTCACCGAGCAGCTGGGCTGCAGCTCTGCGAGATGAATTTAAGGGCTGCCTCCTCGGACCCTCCACTCCACATTCCCGAGATCCTTCCTACAGGATGCTAGGTGTTCCGGTGTGCTTCCCTTGGGCAGGAAGGATTGAAAGGCGACACCTGCTCTAAAATCTTTCATGGAGGACGGTGGCATCTCCAAGCATTGGGTGGGGTATCTCAGGCATTGGGTGGGGGTGGTGAACCCCGGAAATGCACCTCCTGGGCGCTGCCTTCAGTCAAGGAAGTAACGTGCAACCCGGCTGCTGCAGTACCACTCATGGCCACCCGGGGGCAGCGGTGCCCCGCTTAAACCCAAGCGTCTGCTCTCCTGCCCTGGCCCCAGGTTGTGCTGAAAGGGAGCACCCCTCTGGAACCCCAGGGCTGAAAAGATCCTGAGAACCTAGTCTACCCTTTCATTGGACAGATGGGGAGACAGGGACCCCGCAGGCACCCGATCTGTCAGATCCCCCCTGCTGTCACCGCATATTCCCGGGCGTTGTCCAGTGTACTCAAGACTTTTGAGCCATCTGTGTGGCTGGGGCACATCAACCCAGAATCCCGGTAGCCTTAGTGCCCCTCCTGGCCACGGAGCTCTACCATCTCGACAGGTGGCCCTGGGGTGAAGACAGAGGCTGTGACCTTGCAGCTTGTCTGGGTCCTGCTGGCCTCCCTGTCCTCATCCGCAAAGGAGGAAGAGAAACGGCACCTTCCCTCACGGCCGGTTTGAGAATTAGATGAATCAATTCAGATGGTGCTGAGCGTGCCCGGGGGGTGTCGTGCTGTCCTTGAAGACCAGTGAGTCTTCTCTTCCCCAGACCTCTGACATGACCCTTTATCACAGGTCACTTCACTCCTGTCCCCTCCCTTCCCAGCCCCCCACCAACCATCAAGAACCACACTCACACCTAAGAATATAGAATTTTATCTTAATTTTAGTTAAAAAAAATAATCGTACCACCAAATGAAGAAGTAGCCTTTTTTTGGGGGGGGGGGAGGGGGGTGTTGAGAAGGGAGAAAAATAAAAAGCAAAAAGCCCAAAGGAAAAGAAATTATATTCATCTGTATAAACATATCCGCTAAGGCAAACGCAACCCAGGGCCCGGCGCTGCTCGGGCCCGGCACCTCCTAATTTCTGCAGATCGTAAGGCCAAAAAAATAAAACCTCTGCAAGTCTCGCCGGAGCTTCGCCGACTCCTGCGACATGGTACTAAAATAAAGAGTTACCGAGTTTAAAAAGCAGTGACGCTGTCACGACACACTGAAAGTTGCATAACTGTGGCCTCGGTGGCCCTTCACTTGTTTGGACTGGGTGACGGTCACAGTTTCACGACACAGCAACGGACACACACGGGCACACACGTGAGCAAGCGCACTGGGGGCTGCGGCGGGACGGGCCGCGGCTGGCGGCGGGCACAGGGTCCCCATGCTTCCTAGGCGGGGCGTGCCAGGCAGGCGCCGGGGCTGGTGACAAGGCGGGATAGCGTGCCAGGGGCGGTCCCGCTCCCCACTGCAGGTGCTGCACACACGAAGCACTTCTGTCGCCTCCTGGGGAATGAGCCGAGGGCTGGTTCTTTCTAAACAGGCGTCAGTCCTTCCTCCCCGCCCTCCTCTCTGCACGGTCCCCTGGGCCCTCAGGTTGTTCTGGGGCCGGGTGTGGGGAGCACCTGTTTCTGTCCCCAAAGGCCCTCCCGCCGTGACCCCATGGCATGCCCAGCAGAGTGTGGGACCGTGAGGTAGATTGGCACACAGCGGCCCCCTCACCCTGCCTGGAGGGGTCCCATCTCCATGTCTGCACAGGGCGCCAGGGCCTGGGTCCCTTCACCAAAATAGAAGTCCTCCCATTCCAGCAGAGGGGGTGGAGCCAGAGGAGAAGTCCTGGGGGAGGGCCCTCTCATAGGCCCTGGTCTGCTGAGGGTCCCTCCTGCTCCAGTCTAGGGAGGGGCTGTCCTGGCCAGGGGGCAGGTGGCAGGGAGAGGGGTGAGTGTGAGGAGAGCAGGCACAGGGGCAGGGAGGGACCTAGATCCAGGAGCTGGGCCCGGAGCAGCTGGGCAGGCAGCAGGGCAGCTGGGGTGAGAGCCGCAGAGGGCTGGGCCAGGCAGAGGCAGGGGCAGCTGTGGTGTGGCAGCCTCAGGGACAGTGGGAGGGAGCAGGCAGTGGCCAGGGCACTCAGGAGACCCCCTCAACTAGCTCCTTCACAATTTAGATTCTTAGGAGTGGTCCCACGGGACAGAGCCCAGGACTGGCTGTCCCCCTGGCCCACCGCCTGCCTTCTGGCTGCCCGGCCAGGGAGGGTGGTGGCCGTGTCCTGCTACTTGAAGGTGGACTGCAGCTCCTTGAAGGCTGCTTTCCGCTGCTTCATCTCCTCCGCCTGTTTCTTCCTCTCCTCCTGCTCCGCCTTGATCTCCTCCTCAAAGCGGCTGGACACGTTGATGGCCTGCACCTGGGGCGGGGAGGCAGCGTCAGGGCTTGGGGGGCTTCCCCACCGCCACCACGGGCTGCCTGCTGGGGTCCCTCTGGGCTCATGCTTCTGCTGCACCCCAGCTGACCCGCGGCCCCAGCTGCACCCGCTCTGGCCCCGGGGTCGCATGCACCTCTCTAAGCTGCCTTCTCCACCTAGAACTGGCTCAATAAAGCGCATCTCCCTGCTCCCTGGGGGCTGGACGCCTGTTCAGTGGCTGATGCACACTCAGGGTTCCTCTGGTGGGAGTTGCTGAGGTCATCCTTGATTTCCTGTCCGGGAAAACCCACGGCACCCCAGTTCCATGGGTGAACCCCCCTATGTTCCATCAAGGCTTGGGAGTCCAGGGGGAGGGGGAGGAGATCTTTGAAAGGAAGAGTCTCAGCTTCACCCAGGAAGAGGAAGAAATAAGGGCGACAGGTGCCCTGGTGGCCCAGGGGGTATATGTCCAGGCTCAGGAGCCACGAGACCAGATGTGACTCCTCCAGCTGGGCATGTGCTGAAAGGGGAGTGGCTGTGCACGCTGGTGGCCTTGGGGGCCCCTCCTGGTTCCTCCAGGCTGGGGTTGGCAGGCTGGCATCTCTGGGGAGTCCCTGCTATGTTTCTGGCCTACTCTGCTGTCCCCCGGCCCTTCCCCTTTAAGGGCTCCTTGGGCCCAGCCAAGCCCCGTGTTTGCTCTGCAGCCTCAGGAGGGACAGGAGGGGCTGTGCTGACCCCCCAGCTAAGCTGGGCTCAGGGCACACCGCCCAGCCTCAGCACAGTCCCAGCCTCCTCACCTTGGCCTCGAAGAAGCTCTTGGCCCCCTTGACGCCCTCGGTGGAGACGTCGATCTCGGAGAGGCGGGCCAGCACGTGCAGCCCGCTTTCCTGCAGCTCCCCGGCCGCTGCCTTGCGGAAGATCAGGAGGAACTGCAGCGGGACAGGCACCAAGGGTCAGGTGGGGACCGGAGGGGACAAGGTCTCTGACCATACCCGGGCCCCAGCCTCAGGCACCCCGTGAGCCTGGCTCATAGGCCTGGGAGCCAGAGAGCTGGGTTCGCATCTTCTGTGTCCCCTGCCCTTCCCTCTGCGGGCCTCTGTCACCCAGGTGCAGGATGGGAGGGTAGGCGACTCGGCCTGCTCTCCGGGTCGGAGTTACTGTGGCCCTTCTCCGTCCACATCTAGTTCCTGCAACCCAGCATTCATCTCCACCCTTCCCCCAGCAGATACGTTCTCTACTCAGCTGTAAAGGCACAGAAGGCTCAGAGACAGGAATGACTTGTTTGATGTCCCAGTGCCAGCAAGTGCCACAAGGATTTGAACTTGTGTCCTCTGGGCTGCCCTCTCCCCACCCCCTACCCCCTGGGGCCACTCATCCTCACCCAGGCCCTTGCTACCTTTCTCTCCCCTGCCTTCTTTAACCTACCAAGTCCAAAGTTTTCAATTCGGTGAGCACAGTAAATTAGTGCAAAGTCACAAGTGGTCTGTTGCACCGCTTAAGTTTTTTTTGGACAAGGGCACAACACTGGTTAGGCTTCCTGCCAGCTCTTGAGGGCCCAGGACTCCTGCAGAGGCCACCCGCCCTGCATCTAACCCTGTGCTGCCTGGGTCTAGCGCCATTCCTAGGTGGCTCTGAGCCTCTGTTTCCTCCGCCACCAACCAGGCTTGCCCTCGGCGCCTATCTCAGTGTGAGGGAGGCGACCCTCAATGTCTAGCTACCCAGCACTGAGCTAGTGTCCTCTTGGCATCTCCTCCTCCATATTGCAGGAGACTCTGAGGACAGGGACTTTCTCTGTACCCTCAGGGCCTGGTCAGGTTTGGGGATACAGAAGCCACTCAATATATGTTCCATACACGAAGGGCTGGACGACTGTCCTCGTCTAGGGCATCTCAGAACCCCCCTGGTGCCTGCTGTGGGACGCCCTTGAAGCCTCACGTGGTCAAGTGTCAGTCATCAACAAGGGGTGGGGGAGGGTCAGTGTCACCCTGGCCACCAAGATCTCAGGGACAGCCTTGACGGAGGTGGGCTGGGCAGTGCTCACCTCCCGGAAGCTGAGTTTGCTGTCCAAGTCCTCGTCCACCTCCTTGATCATGTTCTTCAGGCCCAAGTGGGTCTGGGGGGCCCCAAGTTTCTCCATCATGAGCTTCAGTTCCATCAGGTCGATGAAGCCATCCCGTCCGGCATCGTACCTGTGGGCAGAGAGAGGGGCCTGAGGACATCTTGGCGCACCTCAGACTTCACTGGTGAGAGGCGGCAAGTCTGAGAGTAGGGATCCCGGGGGCCCAGAGGACACCTAGCACCATCATGTCATCCTGTCACAGCTGGAAGGGACCTCAGCCCAGACAGGTCCTGATGTGTGGCTCAGCTTGGTGACCTGCGGCCTTGGGCAACTCCCCACACAGCCTGGGAGCCCCCCAGCCTCCTGCATGTTGAACAATGCTTTCTTTTTTTTTGGAACCAGGCTTAGCCACTGACCACATCCCCAGCCCTTTTTATTTTTGAGACAGGGCCTCGCCATTGCTGAGGGGCTTTGAACTTGTGATCCTTCGGCTTCAGCCTCTTGAGCCTCTGATTACAGGCAAGCGCCATCACGCCCGGCAGACATTGCTGTTTGTCAAGCCTGGTTGGGAGGAAGCTGTGACCACATGACCACAGTCCCTATGCTGAGTGTGACGTGAACAAGTGAGAAAGACCTCACACCACAGGGTGTGGGCCAACTGAGATGAGCTCCGACCATGGCCAGCACCTGCTGGCCTCAGGACACCTGCTTGGGAACTCCCCTCTCCCCAGGGTCCACTTCCGGTGGTGGAGCCTTGTGGGGGAGGCAGGGAGTCTCCACCTCAGACTGCCAGCGTGTTGGGAAGGACATTTTGTTTACTTCCCACCAAACATGTCCCCTAGACACTGCCAAGTGTCCCTGGGGGACAAAACCATTCCCAGTTGAGAAGTACAGGTAGAGGAAGTGGCATGTGAATGGAGTCTCTCCCCCTCTTTCTTTTGCGGGGATCAAGCCAGGGCCTGGCACCTTCTAGGTCCCCCTGAGCCACACCCCAGCCCTCCATCCCTCTCTCCATGGAATGAGTGGCTTTTCCCACACAGTGCTTTCTGTACTGGGCATTCTACTTCCTGCTCCCTAGCCTGCCACCTGCTGCGAGTAATGCCCTTGTCTAGGGCAGTGTCTAGGATGGGGCAGGACCGCACGTCATAGGAGGACCAACTTCTCAGGCAGAGTGCAGGCCTGGGGTGTGTTCAGGGAAGAGCTGGCCACGAGCCTGCAGGGGTGGCAGCGCTGGTGATAGCCAGGCCTCTGCCCATGCCTCCTTCTACCAACAACTGCCTGGCAGTGCCAGGGTCAGGCCGCAGGCTGGGTCTAAATGTCCATCTCGACCAGTCTCCTGTGGTACGAGTGGGAGTCAGAGTGGCCTCCAGGCCTGTCCCTAGCTGGGGAGGTGCTGCTGGTGCCTGGAGCACACAGCCCAAGGGATGGGGGCTTATTGCAAGGTCCAGCCAGGCCCTGCCTGTGCCCTGGGACAGCTGGGGAGAGCGGTCTGGGGGGGGGTGAGTTTTTCTAAACCTAACACAATCTCTTCATATCGTCCCCAAGGCCTGCAGTTGGCTGGCTGAGAACAGTGTTGGTAACAGCCGTGTGACACAGAGGGCCCAAGTACCTGGAGGTCCTGCATGAACATATTTCACTCTGAGGCTGCTCTGGGCTCCCACCTCCCTTTGTCTTTCTCTTGTTAACTTTGCATGACTTTAGATATCTAATAGCAGCCACTAACTGGAATCTGCCTTTGCACCAGAACTTAACCTATTCATTTTACTTAATTTTGGCAATCATCTAATTTTATAATGGAGTTTCAGAGAGGTTAAGTAACCCACCCAAGGCCACACAGTAGTGAAGGTGGAGCTGGACTGTCAGGCTCAAACCTGCACATTTGTGCACGGCCGCTCCCACGTGTCCCAGGGCTGTCTGCAGAGCACAGCCGGTCTGCCTGGAGAGCGGAGGGGAGCATTTGTGGGAGGGGTATAAATAGTTCACAAGTGAGTCAGTGGTTGGAAGTAATACATACAGGAAAGATGGAACCCTGAAAGGAATGCAGAGTCCTGAGGCCTTGTTCCCACTGGGGGAGTCGGGCCAGAGAGCCTGTGGGCTGCGGCTTGGGCGGAAGCAGGTGCGGTTTGGTGGTGAGGGTCAGGCAGCTCCCATGGCCCAACCTCCATCTCAAGCAGGAGAGGCCTTGCCGGGCGACTGGGGCCCCTCCTTCCGGCTCTCCAGTCTGCCTGCAGGTGGCAGAGCGCCAGGGCTGCTTCAGGACCCCCGAGGCAGCCCTCACAGAGGGGCCTGGTGTGGCACCTGGTCTCTCCTGAGGCAAGTCACTCGGACCCCTCCTCAGTGGCCACCAGGATCACAACCCCTGCTTTCTGACCTTGGGCTCCAAATGGAGGTTGGGGACAAATGTCCAGGCTCTGCAGCCAGATGGCCTGGGCTCAATATTTGCATACTACAGTTCTTCAGGGGTGTGTGTCCCCCAGGGGACATGTGACAATATCCGGAGATGTTTTGGGTTGTCTCGACTGGGGAGGGGGGTGCTACTGGCATCTGGTGGGTCAAGGCCAGGATGAAACACCTCACAGTGCCCAGGGCGTAAGAAATGATCTGGCCTCATGTCAGCAGTGTTGAAGTGAGGACCCCTGACAGATTGGTGGCTCTCAGGGGGCCACCGAGGACTGACTGCACCCACAGAGGCCAGGCTCCCACCCTCCAGGGGGATTTAGCCACTAAGCCCCCACTGTGCGTCAGTCACCTCCCCTTTAGCCTCTGTGCTCAGCTCCCCTGGAGGTCAGGATTAGGCAGGAGGGCACCAGCAGGCCGGGGACTCAGCCCCAGCCCTGGGGGTCCCAGGCCCTTCTCTCTCTGAGGCCCAGCTGTATTTGTGACTACAGTGTACGAGTTCCTCCCAAAGCCAGGGGCAACTCGGTCTCAGAGGAAGTGCAGATAAAGTGTCCAAACTTGGAAGGAGACTTGGATTCTGGATTCCTCTGTCTCTGGCAGCTCCCAGACTTGGCTGGGCTGTGGCTCAAACCACACCGTGAACCGCTGCCTGTATCAATCAAGAGTCAATCAATTACCAGGGCTGGGCTCCATCCCAGGCAGCCTCTGACCCCCAAGGGGACCATGCAGGAGTGGCAGAAGTGCCAACAACGCTTCAATCGCCAAGGTGAGGTGACAGAAGGCTGGGGGAGGCCAGGTGTGGGGCCCCGGGAGGAGGTGCTGTAAGACTCCTGTGAACGACATACGCTGTGTGCTCTTGGCCCTGATGCGCTCTGAGGCTGGGGAGTTGCCAGGTCTTCAGGGTTAACTGAGACTGACCTGGATTCAAACCCCAGTTCTGCCACCTGTTGGCTGGGTGACCCTGGGTAAGTCACCTAACCCCATGAGCTTCAATTTTCCCATCTGGGTCAAAGCACTCTTTTTCCTAGAATGAGGATTAGAAGAGGCTTCCCGCCTGTAACAAACCCTTCTTATTACACAGTAACTATAATGACCAATCGTTGTCATTGTTACCATCTACCCTTAGGATTCTTAAAAAGTAACACAACTAGGGATATAAAATGGCTAGCACACAGTAGGTGCATAAAACTTGCTGATTCCACCATAACGGTGGCTGTTGCATGGGGAACCTTCTGTGTTCCTTCTCCCTGCCTCTGCACCGCCCCTCACAGGGTCCCACACTCCCAGCTTGCAGGGTGCCAAGGCCAATGCTATCGGGTGGGACTGACAGTGCTGCCCGGCTGGAGCGCAGCACTTTTCTGCAGTACCAGAGGGAGCCTGGCCCTGTGCCCACATTCCTGCCCGCCTCCCCCTGAATAGCTCTCACAGGGAGGGCTCGGCAGCTGCTGTCCCGGATGCTGGTGACAAAATCCCCTCCCATCCCCCCTGAAAGTGACATGGCCACCACCCAGGCAGACCCTGCCTTTGGGCTGAGCATGGTCACACCCTGTCGGCTGCTTCCCTCCCCCCACCCCAGTTTGGATCCCCAAGAGTCCTCTGTGGCTGGCTCCAGTGGCGTGAGATCAGTGCCAGGGCACACCCAGGCCCGTCCCGTCAGAACAATATTATCTGTCCTAGCTGCTCTGTGCTGAGCGCCTTCTCCAAGCTGGCACTGCGCGCTGGGGTTTCCTTAAGAGACCTCCACGGAGCCCGTGCACACACCCCTGTTTAGCAGGTGGGGAGACGGAGGCTCAGAGATGCAAACCAACTGGCCCCAGCCAGGGTGCAGCCGAGATCCCAGCCTGCCTGACTGGAAACACGCCACCTCTGCACCCCGCATCCGAGCTCAGGTTGGAAGGGGCACCGGAGGGCATGTCATTTAGTACCGTGTGAGGGGCAGAGGCCCAGGGCAGCTTTCCTGCCTAGCACCTTGAGCACCTCTGAGGATGGGAAGCCCACTGCTCTTCTCGGGTGGGAACCGTGGTGTGGGAGCACAGGGGACCCCATTCTGTCCCTCCTGAACCCCTGCCAGGCCTCTGTCCCTTTGGGCCTGCAGAGCCCCAGGAAGACAGAGTCTCAGGTGCCCCCAGGACTACCTGGCTTTGGTCACAGCATTCAGTTATTACTCTTGTTAAAATCCACCACTAGGATTATTAAGTAGTAAATAAAATAGCACCTGGCAGGGGCTTCAGACCTACTAATTTCATAGTAGTAATATCCTCCTGCTCCTCATAGGGAGGCCTGGGCCTCTATGCTCTGACCTGAGAAGTGGGAAGGCAGGTTCCTTGGGGCAACAAAGTTCTAGAGGACAGAAAAGTCTGACCTTGCTGGCTATTGTGGCCAGCTGGGCCCAGCCCAAGCGCAGGGACAGGCAGGGGTCCGCCTAGTGCTGGTAATGACTAGTTCTGCACACTGCCCCACTGTCTGGTGCAAGTGGGGGAAAGGCTACCGGAAAGGCCACCGGGGCCACTTCCTCTAGTCCTATCTGCAGAATCTGACCTTGAACCATTACCCTACATCAGCCAAGAGGGGATAGGGATAAAGAGAGAAGGGGGTGGGAAAGAGAGAGAGAGAGAGAGAGAAATCATGAATGAACCACTGTGGTGCTCATGGCTCCACCCTGCTTTTTTTTTTTTTTTGGTGAGTCTGAGGATCAAGTGAGAGCCTCCAGGGTGACAGCAATTGGTAGAGGCTGTCAAGGGACAGGGACAGGAACTTAAAATTTTTTTTTTTTTTTTAGTACTGGGGACTGAACCCAGCAGTACTTTACCACTGAGCCACATCCCCAGCCCTTCTGATTTTTTATTTTGAGACCAGGTCTCACTAAGTTGCTGAGGCTGGCCTCTAACATATGATCCTCCTACTTCAGCCTCCTGAGTCGCTGGGACTTACAGGCGTGTGCATCACACCCAGCAGGGTTCAGGGACACCTTAACCTCAAGTTCAACAACACCCTTACAACCAGTCACAACCGTGAAGGAGCATTGCCTGCTCTTGTCGCATCTGGAGTTTGTTTCCTGCCTGTTCTTAATAATAACCGCTGTTGGGCTGGGGATGCAGTGGGAGGCCAGAGTGCTTGCTGGTTCCATCCCCAGCGCTGCAAAAAGACCCCAAAAATGTCATGGTAGTGATCAAAAGAGCACTTACTGAATGCCTAATACACCTGGGCTTTAGTATCTAGCTTACTCCATCATCTTGCTATCCTGAGCAGTCAGATAAGTCATCTTGTAGGTTCACCCTCAGGTCTGCCTGAGGCAGGTGGAGGACAGGCTGTGCCTGGGTGCACACCTGGAAGTTGTGTTAAAATGCAGACTCTGGTCTGGCAGGTTTCACCAGCTCCCCGCTGCTGCTGCTGCTGTGGGTCCATGGACCAAGTGAGTAAGGGGTCAGGGGCCTGGAGTTAGCCAGTCCTGGGTTCAAATCCTGTCTCAGCCTCTTTCCAGCTGTGTGACTGAACTCTCTCTGTCACAGAACTCTCTGAGACCAGTGTCCTTAGCTGTGAAATGGGTGATGGAGGTCTTGTAGGATGTGGGATTCAGCACGAGGCCAGGGGCCTGGAGTGGAGCAGGTCCAGGTGGCCTCTGGGTGGGGTGAGCAGCAGGTGCTGGGAAGGGTCCTCAGGCTCAGGACGCCTCCACGTGGGAGCCACACCTTCCTGGCCTGAGCCCTGCTCTGCTCTCCTTGAAAAGCAGAAGTCGGCCAAGGGGAGGCTGCCGTGCGGCCAGGGGCACTGAACTGCTGGAGGGTGGGGGCTGTCCCTCCTGAGGCTGTGGAGTGACTCTGCTCCAGTGGCGGGAAGACCTGGATCCCTGAGCCTGCTGTGACCCCAGATGGCAAACAGGAGAGTTCAGAAGAGGCAGAGGGGACAAGGCAGGCAGGAAGGTGTACATCAAGGGCAGCCGGAAGGTCGGGCTCTTGGCTGCTGCAGGGAAGACCCAACTCTCCACCTGCAGAGGTGCCCCCCACCTCCATCACAGACAAAGGGCTCTCTGCAGGGACACCTGGTTCTAATCCTGCCACCACCACTGGGTACAACCCTGAGCAAGTGACTCAACCTCCTTGAGCCTCCATCTCCTCATGTGACACACAGGACATACAGATCAACTCCTCTGGGAGCAGGTGTACCTGGCGGCTCACTCAACACAGAGGCAGGAGGCGGGGGCTGGATGCGGGGAGCACGCAGGGCAGCATTCAGACCTCGTGGTGGAAATTCAAGAACCTTCCATTTCCAGCCCTGCAGGCCCAGCTCTACCCCAAGGACCCCATGCACATCAGGGTTCTCTGTAAGATGCCTCTTGAAGGTAGGAGCTGATTCCTCACTTGATTCTCTAGAACTTTCACACAGAAGAGACTCCACTATTACCTGTGGGTCACGATCATGGGGAGACCTTGTGTCTCCCCAAAGCATCGCCATCATATCAACAGCCTGCAGACCGGGTGCCGCCATGCACTCCTTACAAGGACGGGGCTTTTTCACACTGAATCCTTACTTTAACGGTAGTTCCTATAGCCTCAGGGCCACCCAGCGAAACTGAGCGCCCTGCTTAGGGAGACACAGCTGGGTGGGAGCAGTGGGCACTGGA
Organism: Marmota marmota marmota; assembly: GCF_001458135.2. Lineage (NCBI taxonomy): Eukaryota > Metazoa > Chordata > Mammalia > Rodentia > Sciuridae > Marmota > Marmota marmota. The sequence goes on from NW_026000082.1 coordinate 43,222,351, forward strand.
GTCTCAGCCCTGTGTCTGGCCAGCGCTGCTATGAGCTCTTCTACCACCTGCCTTCCACGGAATTGATAATGAATTCATTCCTCCATTTTTTCTTATTTATCAAAGCCATACGTAGCTGTCAATCTGAGTGTCTGTTCAGCAGGAAGAAAGGTGGACTCTTACACCAGGTCCCTGTCACTCAGGCCCCAAGCAAAAGATGGTTGCCAGCCTGGCAGCTCCTTTGAGGGTAAGTGGAGGCAGCCAGGGTGGGTGGGTATGACCACCACCTGGGCCCTGCTCAGGACTGGGGTGAGGGATGTTGCCTTGCGGGTGACGGCGACAGCAGCCCAGGAAGTACTCACCCTGGGCCAAGTGCTGGGTGAGCCCTTTGAAGCCCAGTGTGGGTCCTAGTTCAACGCTGCTCCAGGGCCCACACCTGGGATTCCAACCCAGGGCTACAGATTCCAAAGGTCCTGCTCCTGACCGCTGCAGGGGAGGGCAGGTGGCCTCGGGAACTTGTGACAGTAAGAGCTGGCCAGAAGGAAAGGGAAACCTGTCTCTCTGACGTAAGGGGTCATGAGATGAGGAAGCTGGGGATAGGGCTGTGGGGCTGGGCGAGACAAGGAACCAGGGCATCGTCCTCGGATTCCACAGTAGGTTCAGGATTACAGGGCTGCCGACCTTGCTGGCAGGTCTCAGCTTACAGAACCCTCCAGAGCCCCACTGAGGCTGTGGCTAGCCCAGAGGTGGGCATCCCTGAGGGTCTCTGGGCTATCCTATATCCCCTCCCCACTGGAACGTTCTAGAAACAGCCCTGGATGGATGGGTAGAGAGGGGAAAGAAGAAGGTAGGGGGCTCGAGGCTAGGGATGCAGCCCTGGGCCATAGGAGAGGCCAGGATGGAGTGGCTCTGCACCTGGCACCACAGCAGGATGCAGCCTGAGAAGCAGGACCCACTCTTCCCACTGTTCAGACAAGGATGTTCTGGCTCAGCCACTGAAAACCTCTGGGTGACCATGAGCAAGTCACAACTCCTTGCTGGGTCGCAGTTTCCTCTTCTGTAAAATGAGGAGGGGGCGGGGGTCAACCCTCAGGTCTCTCCCAGGAGGCACCTACGTGGCCCTGGGTGGGGATCAGTAATGGCGAGAACCTGTCTAACTTCCCCCTGGCCTTTCCAGTCTCCTCTACCACCACTCTCAGGATGTATCTGCTGAATCCATGCTGAATGGATGAGCCAGACGTCTCTGGAAGTCAATGCTGACATCCAGACGCTCTCAGGACCCCCTCAGAAATAAGGTGAGAGCCGAAGGTCCTCGGGAATCATCAGATATGGCCTGCTCTTTGAAAGATGGGTAGACTGAGGCCCAGGGAGGGCAAGTGGGCTAGGATCCCTAGCTCGTGGCCACCAGAGAAAGGCCAGCCCCCAGAGGCCTATCTGCCAGCCCATCTCCTACACTGGGCTGGTGGCAGCGTCCCAGGAGGGCAGGCTCCCTCCCCCCTCCCCTCTCCTCTTAGCCCAGCCCTGGATTTGATGTCCTGGCTGTGATCCCTGGGCCCTGCTGGGACCCGGGAGGCGGCTGTCCCACTTGGACAGTGGAAGCAGAACAGGGGTTTTGTCCTCCAGGAGAGCCTGTCTGTCGGCTGTTCACAGCCGGGCCTCGGCTGGGCTGGGCTGGGCTGGCACAGTGAAGCCTTGTTTCCTTGAATACAAAATCTGCCACTTTCCACCAAGCCAGGGCCCCTGGCGGGTGCCACTTCCTTCCCTAGAGGTCCAGCTTCCTGGCCCCCCTCAGCCCTCCTAGCAGAGGGGACTGGTGCCAGGAAAGGACTGGAAGGTTCAGTTCCCCTACTCTCCATCAGGGCACCCTTCATCAAACTTGTCCCCAAACATCCTGTGTATCTGCAAATACTCCAGGACTTCCCTGCTGCGCCCCTTCTGACCAGACTGCTGCCTTCCAGGCCCTGCTCACTGTGGGGGTCCGGGTTCTCCCCAAACAGCTCCATCTTTTGGGGGGACAGGGATGCTGTGGAAGCCCAAGAGAAGGAGGCCTCTGGAGGAAAGGGGAAACGGGGGCTGGCCGTGGGTACACCAAGAGGGAAATCAGCTGTGCACATGGAAGTGGGTGCTGGGGTGGTTTTCTGATGTGGCCGCAGGTGAGTCTAACAGGAAATTCAGTCGGGAAGAACGGGGGTTTGGGGGTCACAGACCTGGGTTCAAATCTTGCCCTGACCCATTTTTCTACCTATGTGTCTCGGCAAGTTATTTAACTTATCTGATAAATAAGGAGACTCCCCACCCGCGCAAGGGTGATGAAGCCATCTCATGTCACGGGGCTGCTGGAAGGTCCCAGGAACTCATCCCTGCCTCAGTACCACTATCAATGCAGGGATCTCTGAGTCAGGTCACCGAGGAGCCTCTGGACTTCCCCAGGGCAAATTCCACAAGGAAGTCACACAGCACCCTGGGGCCCAAGCAGTTCTCTGGCTGCTCTGAAATGCGGGAAACCCTGTCCTGACCTGGCCAGCCTGGCCCCGGCTGGGAGGAAACCTTAGAACGCCAGCCAGGGCCTGAATCAGAGGGGGGCTCCTAGCAACCCGGACTTCCAGGCAGAGGTTTGGGGTGGGGTCAAGGACTTGATCTCTGGGAGAGTATGGGGTTTCTAGCCACCACCTGAGTCTGGGAACCAAAACCCTCTTCCCCTGTTTGGGGCCAAATGCAGAAGCTGCAGATGGAGCAGAGAAGTGGGAGACGCCTTTCTCAAGCTGTGGCCCCATGACACGGCCCTCCCTGGGCTTCCTGCTTGGTTTCTGGGCTGTGAGCTGCTGTGGCTGTGGCTGTCACCCCTCTGCCTGTTCAGGCCAGTTGGCGCCAGCCTTGTCACACCTCTCCCTCGATCTTGGCCTGCCTGTGCTGGGTGGCTAGACCTCTTGTCCTTTCTGCCCAAGACTCGGCCTCCTGGTGGTGCCACCCTCTTCTGGAAACGACTCCAGTCCAGTACCTGTGGGCTGTTCCCTGTCCAGGAGCCAGGGCCCGGGGACAGGCAACAGAAGGTGGGGAAGGCTAACAAAGGCAGGGGGACGGGGCACCTTCACCACTCCATGGGCACAAATATGGCTGGGGAGAGGGGCTGCCCATCTCAATCCCAACAGGGTGGACCCAGGGACAGGCCTGAGGAGGAACTGGCACCTTCCTCTCTAGTTCCTCCCCAGCAGTGTTAAGTTTTGCTCTGTGGGGGGTGAAAGGCTGAGGCCAAGGGCCTGGGAGTGCCCGGCCAACCTGGTGCAGTGCAGCGTGGGATCATGGAATAAAGGGCAGGGGTACATCAGAGAGGACAGTCCCTAGCTGAATGGAGTGGGTGTGGGGCATTGGGGATCCCATGGGGGAGGGAAGGCTGGGTGGTGGGGGGCCTGGTGACAGCAGTGCTGGGTGCAGAGGGCCAGAAGGCCATGAGCAGGGTGGATCTGGGTGTGTAGAAAGAAGGACTTTGCCTCCAGGGGGCTGCTTGGGGGCAGTTTGCACGCCCACAGAGTTGGGGACAGGGACTGAGGGGCCCCTTCCCAGGAAGACCACTTGAGGGCCAAAGATTTGGCACTTGGCTAACACACGGGGAATGGGGTAGGGGTAGAAGGGCTGAGGAGTCTTTGCCCACAGTTTTCTAGAAAGATGCTGAATAACTCGAGGGGTGGGGGCGTCCCTTCCAGAACCCATGTTGAGGCAGATCTGAATAAACAGAGGAAAAGACAGGACCCCAACAAAAGGGATGTGTCTGGCACCGTGCAGGACTGGCCTCCCTGGAGAGGCACCGGGTACTTATCTCTGACCAGCCGGTACGGGGTGGGGGTGGGGAAGAGAGTGGCTGGGATGTGGGGGGAGAAGGGAGGTCGCCAGGCCCTCCTTCTCCGTGTGTGTAGGTGTGGGTGGTGGGGGAAGAGTCAATAACAGGGCGCAGGGTCCCGTGGGTCCCGGGACCCTGTGTGGTGGCGGCGGCGGCGGGAGGGGGGATCGTGATTATCTGGGGAGCCCTGGGGCTCCCAGCCCCGTGCGCGCGCCTGTGGTGCACCCGAGGAGGCATCACTACGAGGAGGGGTCACGTGCCAGGGGCCCCGGCGGTCCCCGGACCCATTTGCGTGGTGGGTGGCGGGTCTGGGAGCCTCGTAATGATCTGGAAGGGCTGGAGTGCCC
>NW_026000082.1:43226863-43259047 GCF_001458135.2 Marmota marmota marmota
GCCATCGTCGCCCCGGGTGAGGCCGGGGCGCCACGTGAAAAGCCCGTCCTCCCTCTGCTCCCCCGCGCGGCATGTGAGCCGGAGCGGGGACCGCGGCGGGAAGGAAGAGGGGCTCGCCCGCAGTTTGGGTGTGAGTCCGGGGTTGGGGGCGCCGCCCGCAGGCTCTTCTCTGGAATCCCCTTGCCGTTAAGTCCAGGGTCTGTGACATCCTGTCGGTTGCCATGGAGACGACTCGCTGTGCAACGCTGGCGTTCTCAGTGAGGGTTGCAGGGGTCTGGAGAAGCTGGACCCGGGAGCAGGAGCCCAGCTTAGACCTGGGCTGGGGCGGCTGGCCTCTTTCCTGAAAGGAGGGACCAGCAGGAGAGTCCTCCAAGACGGGGAGAGGGGAAAGGGAAGGGGCTGACCCTGTCCTCCTGGGCAGCACCATCACCACATGGATGACTTGGCAGAACAGCTGTGGGGCCAGGTTGTCACCTGTGACTCTACTTTCGGTGGACCACAAGGAGATCTTGATGGTGCCATTTTGATGAAAGCCCCAGAGGAGAGCTATCTTTCCCAAAGACTCATGGGAAGGGGTCTGGGGACTCACAGAGTATCTTCCTGGTCCTGTCTGTCACTTTAAAACTGCAAAGCTGGGGAGCTCCAGCCTCAGAACCACAGTCACAGTCTCACTGGTTATAATACAGATTCCCAGGCTCCAATCCAGAAAAACTGCTCATCTCTGGGATGGAACCCAGGAATCTGCATTTTAACAAGCACCCAGGTGAGTTCTGCTCCCTGAAGTTTGAGAATCTCTGATCCAGTTGGAGGAAGGTACTCTGTAGGTGTTCTCTAAAATGTTCCACGGAGTCCTGGGTGCAGCATCTGCGCCCATCAGCCAAGGTGCAGAGGAAGGATGGGCGCAGGGCCTCAGCACCCATGCTCTGGAGGCAGAGACACCTGAGAAGGTGAAGCCAGAAAGCTGCTTCAGAGAGGCTTGCACAGAAGACATTCAATTGGCATTTGTTGAGTTCAGAAAATCACTGAATTGAAAGATATTTTAAAGGATGAAATTGAGAAAAGCACTTTCAGAGTTTAGAAAATGTGAGATTTTCATTCACTTGTCTGTGAGATTGTTTCTGAGTCCAGTAAGGGCGCTCAGCCTAAATGGTTTTATTTTCTTAAAGTTCAGAATTAAGTTTCTGTTCTTCTTGTGCAGTTTGGTCCAGGCAGTCTCCCTTTCTCCCTTTGCAGTCTTGAGGAACCCAATGGAAGAAAAATAGTTCACTTAATGAATGCAAACGACCAGAGGCAGGGTATAGATTGGCATGTTTACAGTTAGGTCTGTAGATGTTTAGGTTTGCCAAATTCTTGGTCTTCCTCCCAAAGCAGCTAATTACTTTGAAAACTCTGGCAAGTCTCCACTTGCCCCATCTCATGATTTCTAACGATTCTGCATGAAGCAGGACTGTTTTATTATGGAATGTTTTGCATCTGTTTGACACAGGAACAAACTTAAGAGTGTAGAGATTACGTGAAGGGATTGCTTTCTTGAAAAAACAACTTATATAGATGCAATAAACCTGGGGTTTTGGTTGGGGTTGTTTGGACTGGCTGTGTCTGTTCAACTTTGTGGTCAATTTCCCATTTGACTTGTGTGGACACAGCCCTAGGGAGGCAGGGCAGGCACCAGGATTCGGAGGTAGGGGAAATTCCTTTTCATTTCCTGTTGCATCTTAAAAGAGGAGCTGATCACCAGAGCCTTGGTATGTTAAACTCAGAGCTCAGGAAATGCTGCCTGGAATGGAAGAGCCCTTTAACACCTCTTGGGTTGCTTTTTCTCAGAGCTGTCAGGGTTGGCAGAGCATTGAGTTCCAGCTGCCTGCTGCTGTGACCATCTCGAGGAGGCCTTGGGCTCGGGACCTGCCTGTGGCTGATCTGACCCAAAGCCAAAGATGCAGGCCAAGGGCATCATTTCATCTGAACTTTCCCCTTCTGAGGTCATCACACTTCAGGAAAAGGACTCCCCCCCAGCCCCCTTCACCCCCTAAAACCAAAGGGGAGAAAAGCAAAGTGTGGGCTCTGTGTGGAGACGGAACCTGCAGGAAACATCACTTGCCTCTTTATTAGGGGAAGCCATTTGGAACGACTCTGAGTATTGTGCCCCAAGCATGGGTTCTGGCAGAGAGAAGGGATCTGCACTGGTGACACATTGCAGCGTTTGGTCATGCAGAAAGAATGATCTTCAGGAAAAATCACACCCTCGGCAAAGGACTTTTCCAGAGGCAGGGGTGAGTGAGAGCCAGTTTTGAAGTTCCAGCGTCAGGGAGGAGGCCACTGAGTCATCGCTGAGTGGGGCTCTCTCCTTCCTCCCACATCTACTTGTGTAACCGTCTTTTGGGGAGGGGTGAAGGAATGTTAAGAAAAACAACAGCATTTTGAAAAGAGGTGGGGGGAGAAGCAAGAAGGAGAGAAAGGGGTTGGGAAAGGCCCTTGGGCCTAGGGGAGGTGGCACGAACACTGGGGTGCATTCTGGAGCCTGGCAGCCCTGGGTGGTCCCTCCAGCCCAAGATGCTGGGGAAGCAAGAGGGGTCTGGGGAGGCTGTTAGAGATAAAGCCGACTCATAAAAGGTGCAGGGGCTTCCTGCTTGACAAACACAATGTGCTAACGAATCAGTGTACTCTGCACTCAGCAGGAAGCCCGTGATGGATTGAGGAGATGCTCAGAGGTCAAGGTTCAGGGACAACACTAATACTCCCTTGGAGCAGTTGGGGTAAGGGCAGAGGAAGGAGTCCTAGGCTGGTTGGCCTCAAAGGCTTTCTTATCTCTTGAAAATCTGGAAGCCAGGCAAAGGGTGCAATGAGGGTCAGCTGGTATCAGGGACATGATGCCACCCCTGGGGGGGGGGGAGAAAAGGTTATGGGGGGTCAACGACTGCAGGTAGAAGCCTTGTCTACAGAGCTGCCTTTGGGGTGATCTTGAATACTATGAATTATATTTGAGACCCTCCATGGTCTTTCAGATTAGTTCCATATAGCCAGCTGGTCTCTGGTGGGTCCAAGTGATGGGCAGATCAGTGTCTAACACTCGAATGGGCTGGAGAGTATGCATGTGAGCAGGTGTGTGTGTGTGCATGTGTTAGTGTGTGTTGTGCAGGTGTATACAGGTGTGTGCGCGCAGGTGTGTGTAGATGTGTGTGCAGGTGTGTGTGCAGGTGTGTGTACAGGTGTATACAAGTGTGTGTGTGTGTGTGCTCAGGTGTGTGTGCAGGTGTGTGCATGTGTTGGTGTGTGTGTGCGCAGGTGTGTTGGTGTGTGTGTGCAGGTGTGTGCGCAGGTGTGTGCGCAGGTGTGTGTGTGCATTCGTGTATGGGGGATACCTTAAAATCCCAGTGATGCTGCTTCTGCAGTGTCCCCTGGACCCCTTCCTAGCTGGTGCTAATATGGGCGGCTGATCAAGGCTTTTCCTCTGGTGGCAGCTACTCTGAGAAGTAGCAGCGCGCTCTCTCCAGGCAATCAAGACACATTGTGTTGGGCACTGGGCACTGGTCTTGGAACATTCTTGGTTGTAGGCAAGCAGGGGAGGGCAGGCCTCCCGTTGAAGTGTGAGATTTATTGGACCCCCCGCTGCGTGACTGAGAGGCTCTAACTCTTCCAGGGAAGCCCCCTGTGGTCGGGGCTCAGCACTTATTATCCATAATGAAGTGCTTGTATCTGATGCCCCACACCATGCGGCTTCCTGGTTCCACTGCCATCCGTGGCGCCCACTTGGTGCCTGGCCTGAAGTCAGTGCGGAGAAATGTTTGTCCTGGAGGGCCTGAGCTGCCTCGGGGCTGGGGACAGAGTGGGTGTTCTTTTCAGCGTCCCCTCCAGAGCATCGGGTGGCCCATTTTTAGGTCTCAAGGTCATTGCCAAGAAAGAGAAGCTGTTAAAGTGACACTTTTCTGCACCCACATGACTCAACAAAAAGGTTAACAGAAGCTCTTAAAATACAATCCTCTCAAATGTCTGTTCTCTGTGTCCTCTGAGGAAGTGACAGACAGTGGCATCAGATAGGGGTTGGGGCTGTGTGACCTGCTGGTCCTTGGGTATCACTGTGCCCCAGAGGTCATTTAAGCGCTCTGTTCTCAGCAGACAGGACGGAGGAGGAGTATACAGAAGGTACTGGTAAACACTGCACACAGGGGACCTGAGAGCTGGGGACATTGAAAGGGACACTGTAAGACTAACCACAGTGGGTCCATGAAGAGAAAGGCAGAGTCAGGTGAGAGAACTAGCCTGGTGCCTCGGCAGACACCTGAGCTCAGGTATCAACTAGAGGAAGCAGGTGACGCCCAGAGGGTGCTGAAAGCCGGGGTGCCCGTGGAAAGAGCTGGGTAGTGGAGGCGCATCCCCTTGGCTCGGGCTGGGGGAGCCGGGTCTTCCCGGCCACAGGCTCAGCTCCCCACCGTGTGGATGCAGTTCTGATGGCTGAGACAGCGTGGCGGGTGTTAGGAGCTGGCTGGGCACTCCCGGCCCACAGGTTACTGTGCCTCTTGGCCTATGTTGTGTCGTCTGTACCAGGGAAGTCCTCTCTCCTCCCAAACTACCTGGGAGACTTAGATAAGAAAGCATATGTGAAGTGCTTAGAGCAGCTCATGGCACACGGGAAAACCGAACATGCTCTCCATAGTGGGGACAGTGATCATTTGACTTCCTGCAAGCATCATCTAGTCAGCTGAACACAGGGTTGGCAAATCTGGCTCACTGCCTATTTTTATAAATAAAGTTTTACTGGAACATAGCCATGCTTATTCATTTACCCATCATCCTCCATGGCAGAGCTGAGCAGAGGCAACAGAGACCCCACGGTGACAAAGCAAAATGGCCTCTTATTAGAAAACGGGCTTTTGTTATTTGTCCCTTTATAGAAAAAGTGCCATCCCCATCTTCACAGATGACTAGAAAACCAGCAGTTTCATAGAATTTGCTGAAAAAGACGATACATTGGAGCAGTTAAGGGGAAGAAGTCTGGATGCTGATCCCTGCTCTGTGACCTTAGGCAAGTTACCTACCTACTCTGGACTTGTCATTCCATAGGCAAAACTGCAGTGATACATGTAGTATTAAGTGGGATCCTGTCAGCACAGGGTCTGATGCTGGCAAAAGCAATATAAAAAGTAGCTACTATTGTTAGTTATTAAGTGTCAACTGCCAGAAGGCACAGAGAAACTCCCAGAAGAGGGTCATCGCTGTCTACAGCTCTCTTTAGAGAACACCCAGCAGTGAGCCTGTTCAAAGCCAAAATATATGTGAATGTCAAAACTGAGCTCTAGCTTGCGACACACCCAGTAACGATTCCAACTCCCTTTCAGTTAAAGCAGTAGATCAGAACAGGAAAGGGGGGAGCCAAGGTCAAGGCTACAGCATCTAGCATAGTAGCTTCAGTGCCCCCGGCACATAGTAGGCACCCAGTATTCACTGCCTGAAAGAACGGAGGCTGGATATGTAACTGTAAAGGTGATTTGCCTGTCAAAGAGCCCCTTTGATCTCTGCTGAGACCACAGTTAGTCGGAAGAAAAAATGTCTGCTGCCAGTATTTTAGGGTCTGAGGGAGGAAAGCGGTATGCTAGAGACAAGAGGAAACGAAAACGAGCAAGCCGCCAAGGCTTCCGTTGCAGGACGGAGGCAGTGCAATAGATTCCTGGGGAACAGATGGGCAGAGAAAAATATTTTAAAGGCAGAAACAGGCTCACAAGGTCATGAGTCGGCCCAAAATAACTGGGGACACTGAGCAGACAGATGCAGGCGGTGCATCTTGATGGAAACGAGGCCAAGCTGATAAGCGAGATAGTCTCCCCTCACCGGGCACCCGACCTCCTGCCCGGGAGGCCTCTGCATGAGAAAGAGGGGCTTCAGCAGGTATGGGGCTTCCTCTGATCCTTCCCGTAGTGCTCTGATTCCCCAAGTCCCTAAAAAATTGGAAACCACTGCATTTCCCGGGAGCACGTTTGGGTACGCAGATCCAGGAGCTATTTTTTTCCCCCAGACATTTCATGACTCTAGTTTCTGCAACAACAGGCACTGGTGATGCTGCCAAGCTGCCAGAGAAGGGCACCTTATCGTCACAGTCACGACTCCAAGAACCCGAACCGGTTACTGTTGGCAAGGGCGGAAGGAAGTCCTTTGTCGTAGCTTCTTGGAGGAGCAGAGGAAGATCAGGGATTTCGAGGGATCCTTGTTGTACCTTGGTCTGCGCCCTCTCCCCATAGAGAGGTTGCCAGTGGCTATTCAGAACCACCAGTGGGGACTGTGTAGCAGTGTCACAGTGAAGGCCGCAAATAGCAGACACTCCACCAGTGGACACCCAGAGGAGCATGTGTGGGGAGGAAAAGCAGGTCCCTGAGTGCCCAAGCCAGATTCTTTTTTGCTTAGACTTCCTCATTTCCTTGAAATAACAAAACTAATTCCCTTTCTGCCTATGGGCCACAGGAAGTTTCTGTTGTTTGCAATCCAGAAATCTTGTGTGATACAAAGGGTCTTAGTGGAACCCAAGGGAAGGCATTGGAACTGCCTTCACAAGGAAGGGAGCTAGGAACCAGCAAGTCATTGGGAATCAAGATAGCTTTCTCCTCCTGTGTCGGCTGGGAACATATTCAGCTTCCAATAACAGAAACTGGATGTGGGCAGATTGTAAAGCTCCAGATCCCCACTCACATCAACCCTGGCTTTGACTGATGAGGTATAAACAAACACAAGGCAGGTAGAGACTTGAGGGCTGCTTGTGCATCAGGGCTGGCTCTCACTGCCATGTCTGGGGACCTGTGACCACTGCCGCACAAGTGAGCCCCGTCTGGCCTGCTGGCAGTGACCAGCTTGCTGAGCTAAGACAAGCTGTTGCAGCTGGAGGCCCCTCTCACGGGGTTTCTCAACCTCACTACTACTGACATTCGAGAGGAAAAGATTCTTTGTGGCGGGGTGTTGTTCTGTGCCTTTAAAAAAAAATCCCATAGATAATAGTAGCACCCTCCTGCCCCAGAGGTGATAATCAAAAATTATACCCAGACATTGTCAAATGTCTCCTGGGGCAGGGGTTGTCTACCTCGCCCCTCCTTGAGATTACTGACCTAACCCATTTGTCCGCCAGTGACCAGGCATGAGAACAAGGCCACCCTAAACCATCCAGCTCCAGCCAAGCCATCCTAGATGGCAGAAGTGCCCAGCTTGATCCATGGACTCATGAGAAATAATATTTGTCATTCTGGGTCAATAAGTTTGGGGTGTTTTGTTGCCCAGCACAAACGTTCCCAGGTGACTCGGTGGCTTCAACTGGAGGGGGCTATCTGTCCTACAGTACAAGTACAGAGGTGAGCAGTTCTGCACTCTTGGGTGCCGCTAGGCACCCCTTGCTCTTGTCTTTCCGGTCTACTCTCCTTGGTGGGGGAGCTCTGGCTTCTTCTTCTTCTTCTTTTTTTTTGGTTCCCGGGGATTGAACTCAGGGACACTCGACCACTGAGCCATGTCCCCAGTCCTATTTTGTATTTTATTTAGAGACAGGGTCTCACTGAGTTGCTTAGCACCTCACCATTGCTGAGGCTGGCTTTGAACTCACGATCCTCCTTTCTCAGCCTCCTGAGCCGCAGGCGTGTGCCACCAAGCCTTGCTGGCTTCTTGCTTTTTATCTGATGATCCCCAAGACAGTTTGCTCTTGCACCAAACCTGAGCCCCAGGACCAAAAGGGGGCAGGGGGCAAAGGGGCAAAGCTTTCTCCAAGGGAAGCCCTCCTGGGGCTTTCCTTTATGTCCTTGGGCAGAGCTCACACTGCGGCCTTGCTAGCTGCAAGGGAGGCGGGGAAATCGAGGGCGCAGCATTCAGCCTCTGAGGCAGGATACGCTCGTTGGCGCCCCCTGGTGCCTGCAGCACCCGCTCGCTCGGGGGCTCCGGGGTCCTGGTCTCTCTACTCTTTGCAGCTCCGACCTTCTGTTTCTGAACACCGTGCTACAGGAAAGGTCCTCGCCAGCCCTGGAGCGGCACCTTCTCTCTCTGCCCCAGCTCCACCACTGTCCTGAATGGCACCCTAAGGGCAGAGATGCTGATTGGCCCGGCTGGAATTAGGAGGGAAATCGGATTGGCCTGGCTGGGGTTGGGTAACTACCACCCAGCCAATCAGCGACGGCCAAGGGAGCCCCTCAGGGGAGGGAGGGGCGGGGCCGAGGAGAAGCCGCCTCCTTGGAGGAGTCAGGAGAATAAATTGCCCTTCGGAGGTGACGTTGATAGGCTAAACCTTAACACGTTCCTTTGAAAGAACTAAAGTATGGGGATTCATGGAGCCATTGTATATATACCTGTTCAACAAACAATGGATTTTTCACACAATTTGGATCTCAAACTTGCACCAGCTCCTTAACCAAGCGATCTGTTCTGGTGCTAGAGAAAAACTTTCTTTGGACTTTGGAGATGAGGTGCGGTTTTCATACTACCAGATTCCTCTTCCAGTTTCTGGAATTTTCACCTTTTCAAGGTCACTGACTTTAGATCCCGCCCTCTGTAAGATTTGCCTTCTGGGGGAGATCACATAAAGAGTTCATGGATTTCCCCTGAGGGGTGTGTGTGTGTGTGTTGTGTGTGTGTGTGTGTGTGTGTGTGTGTGTGTGTGGTGCTGGGGATTGAACCCAGGCCCCTGGGCATGAGAGGCAAGCACCCTGCCAATTGAGCTGTATCCCCCGCACTCCCCTGAGTTTTAATTGGTATTAATAAGACACTCGGTTTTAAAACATAAAAAATATTTTTATTGTAGATCTATAGAATCAATCCTATTCATGACTTCTGGTTCTTCCCCTTCCCCCAACACAAGGAAGGCAGTGAGAGGACAGGTGGACAGAGAGAAAGCAGGCCATGGGAGAAGCAGAGGCGGAGCCTGGGCAAGGAGGGTCCCTCCCAACACCAGGCGAGGGCCGTGCGGCCTCCTGGGCAGTGTGTGTTCTCTGGGAACTTGGTCTGTCCTTGTGGTCTGGGACTGGAACCACTGGGCCATCTTGGTGTGGCAGAATGGACAGGATGAGATGGAATTAGAAACTCGGGTTCAAGACCAGTTCCTGAATTTAAAGCTGTGGGATTCTAGGCAGGTCCGTGAACCCCCCTGGGCTCAGCTTCTCAGCTACAAAACGGGGAGCACAATATTCTTGACCTCCTTGGGCCCAGGAAGGATTTAAAAAGTGTTTTGAAAATTGCACGAGAGTGCCATAGGAATGTTAGTTGTTGTTATGGAAGCAATTAAACTGATTGGCATTCTAAATTTATTACAATAAAGTCAGCTCTAAATTCCCTATGGCCTGGCCCAAGAGCCCTGAGCTTCCCCTTCTGCCTGATTCCAATGACAGTCTTGGATTTTCTCCACTATGGGTCTCCCAGAGCTCCTTTAGGGTGTGATGTCATGACCCAAATGTGAAACTGTGTCATTGTACATACCAGACTGAGGAGTCTAGGTTACAAACATACTTTCACATACCTGAGTTTGTACATATTCATAGTTATTAAAAAAAAAAAAGAACCCCTGTTCCCCCACACTCTCAAATACATACTGTGCAAAATACCAGTCTAGAAAGTCAAACGCTAGGGTAAAAATCTTTAAAGTCCTACATAAAACGTCTTAATATTTTGACATGGAGGAGTCAAACCGACTCACGGAGAATCACATGAGTCTGGGTGAGACGACATTGCTCTAGTTCCTTCCACCAGGCTTAGAAAACAACAGGCTCTGGCTGGGTTTGCTGGATGTCTCTTTTTTCATCTCTCTTTCTTGGTCCATCTTGGAGGTGGCTTTTTTGGCTCCAACCTTCAACAAGCAAGAGGCACAAACTCTATAATTGCTGTGAGATCCCAACATGTTCCACCCAAATGGTTTCATTTGATTTGGTAACCAAAAGAAAATGTCGCACACACGCGCGCGTGCACACACACACACAGAGCAGAGCAAGGAGGAGATAAAATGGCTCATCATTATCACACTATCCATTGACAAGCTGCATTACTGTTTGGGGTGCGCCCTTCCAGCAACAGCTGTGGCTGGCCCCTTTTACATCCTTGTTTCGTGGTCTGGAAACCAGGAACTGTGTATGGTGAACACATTCGCAGTGATGCAGTCTCTCTCCATGGGCTCTCACTGCATGAAAGGTGTCTTCCATCTGAAGGTTTGGAAGGAGAGCGTGCAGACTGCTCAGGGGAGCACCCTGTCCTGGAAGGAGCATCCGGACAGTCACGATCTGACTCTGCTCCCAGGTCTTAGTTGCTTGGTCCCTTGTCACAGCTGGGCTTTTTGGAAGATCCCTCCCAGGACTTGGGGTTGTGGGCTCTGACATGCTATTCACCCCCTTCCTGTCACATGGCTGGGGACAAAGCCATCAGAGGCCTGGAGGGGCACAGAGGACCAGAAGTGTGTGTGTGTGTGTGTGTGTGCGTGTGCGCACGTGCATGCGCTAAGTTCTTTTCACTTTAGGACAGGTTTAAAAGTCCCCTTCTGAGACCTGGGCCAGTGGCTGAGGGTCTGGAATGCCATTTGAGAACCTGCCTTCATCATGTTGGGCGCGGTGGCCCACGCCTGTAATCCCAGCGGCTCAGGAGCCTGAGGCAGGAGGATCACAGGTTCAAAGCCAGCCTCAGCAACAGTGAGGAGCTAAGCAACTCAGTGAGACCCTGTTTCTAAATAGAAAATAGGGCTGGGGATGTGGCTCACTGGTTGAGTGCCCCTGAGTTCAATCCCTGGTACAGCACCCCCCCATGCCAAAAAAAGGCTGAGAACTCTCCAGTAGCCCTCCAAATAAATATTGGTTTGAATGACCTGGGGGGGGGGAATGTCATAAACCTCTCCCCTCTGCACAGCCTTCCCTTTATTTGATTTTCAATAAAATTGCTCGTCTGCGAATGGTTTTCGAGTGCCCGAGCCCTGATGGGGGGTGCAAGGTTGGCTGTGGGACCCAGAAAGTTTGTTAAAAATAGTCCCATGGGCTGGGATTGTGGCTCAGCGGTAGAGCGCTCGCCTAGCACAGGCGGGACCGCGTTTGATCCTCAGCACCACATTAAAAAAATAAAGGCATTGTGTTAAAAAATAGTCTCAGGTCCTGTCAGTCTCCACCCCCAGATCTGCCAACCGCCTGAGCTTCGACCACGACCACGGATTCTCTCTTCAGTGTGACAGGGAGGGGCAGCAGAAAGCAGACTGGGCGACCTGACCCACCCTGGAAGAGGTGGTGGCTGGGGCCTGTGAACCTGTGTGGGGGGGTGGAGGGCAGGGGTGGGGGGGCCCCCTGGCAGAGCCCAGCCTGGAGAGAGGCCAGAGCACCACCATCCCCCGCTGAGGTTTTGGAACCACAAGCCTCCCCCTGAAGACCAGAAGCCAGGCTTTAAACAGTGACACCCAGGTGGAAACCCACTCAGGATGCACGGGGTGGCTGTTCTGCAAAACCACAGGCCTGGGCTCTAGCGAGCTCCCTGCCCATCCTGCAGCCTCCTGGTCGAGGCCCTTGGACTCTGAAATAGGATCCTGGGCTCGGCCCTCGGCCTTGCCCTCAGGGCACCGTGCCCACAGTCACTATCTAAGTGGTGCTTGTTTTGACCTTTAAAAAACGGTTCCAGGCTGGAAGCCAGAGTGGCGTGGATTTTTATGTTTTCATTCTTCTAGAGCCGTGTTTCTCAGCCTTTGCCTTTATCTGTCCCTCCCCTGTGGATGTTTTTTGCTAATCCCTCCCACTCTATGAGATTTTAATATCACAGATAGCACTATGCGTGTGCGCATGTGCCCCCCAACCCCGCGCGCGCACACGTTGAGTAATCCTCACCCCAGAGTTTGGGACCGATGTGTTTCAGGTTTTAGATTTTCCCTAGTTTTAGAATAGTTGCATACCCAATGAGATATCTTGGGGATGAGACCCAAGTTTGAATACCAGATTCATTTATGGTTCATATACACCTGACACACACGCATAGAAGGTAATCGATACAACATTTTAAATATTTTGTGCAGGAAACAGCACTTGCAGCATTACATCAGCACTCAAAATATTTTGGATTTTGGAACATTTTGAGTTTCGGACTTTCAGATCAAGGACATATTTGTGCTTTATATGTAAAGAATAAATGTTGGCGGAGTGTTGTGGCACATGCCTGTAATCCCAGAAACTCAGGAGGTTGAAGCAGGAGGATCGCAAGTTCAAGACCAGCCTTAGCAACTTAGTGAGGCTCTGTCTCAAATAATAAAAAGGGCTGGGTGCTGGGACTGTCGCTCAGCAGTAGAGCACTTGCCTAGCATGCGTGAGGCGCTAGGTCTGATCCTCGGCACCACATAAAGATAAACAAAGGCATTCTGTCCATCTACAATTACAAGAATTTTTTAAAAAATTAAATAAACAGGGCTGGGATGTGGATCAGTGGTAAAGCACCCCTGGATTTAATTCCTGGTAGGAAAAAAAATGTTGACTCCCTTGGGGGGACACTGCCCCCGTTGAATGCATGATTGTCCTGGACACATGGTCGGCAGCTGCCACATCACGGGCTCTCAGTAGGTGTCTGTCGAATGGATGAGGGACAGGACAGCACCTCTTTTTGTTCACTCTCCACTCCCCTGTGCCCAGCACCCTGCCTAGCCTTAACCGGGTACTCAATAAATTTCTGGGTTTTTCTAGAAGACTAGAAACTAGATTTTCCTCTTTGGCATACAACCCGCACACAATTATAAAAGATTGTTAGCTGTAGGGAAAACAATTTAATGAATGGCATTGTGAAAGACAAACAAGAAGCCACGGGGCCTAGACAGAAAGTTCCAGAAGCTCGCTAGAGAGGGAGACTGTGATGAGTGGGCCAGTTGAAGGGGTGGGTCTCACATGGCCTGTCTTTTCTGAGGTGGTCATGTGGACTCCATCACCTCAGGACTCCAGGCCACCCACGCTTTGTAAGGAACCTGAAGACACCTTTCTGCACCATGGAGATCTACACGAGGCCTGGCGTCCCTGGCAGGAGGGCTGGAGGATGGGACGCTCATCTGCACCTAGTGCAAGCGCCAGCTGCTCCCGGCTCCTAACCCTGAGGCGGCCTTCACAGCTCAGAGGCAGGACGGTCCTGCGACTTCAGGGCCGACCCCACAGCTCAAGGAAGCCTTCTGCCTTATCTCAAGGTGTCCGCCTGCCCGGGGTTTGTCCTGTGTGTGGATGAGCAAGTTTCCAGCCTCCCTCTGTCCCACTTTGCAGGGTAGCACAGTTCTCAGAACTAGGGGACTCTTGGGACGCTCTCTGTCCTGACATCTGCTCTGAGCAGTAGCTACCTTCCTGTCTTAGGACAGGGGATCGAGAACCGGCTTCTGCTCTCACATGGAGTATCTGATTTTTTCCAATGAGGATTTTACCGTCTCAGCATAACGGTGGTCTTCTGTCAAACATATTTCCTCTCATGTTCAACGGAAAGGTGCTGATCTCTCCGCGAGCTCGCCTCTGCCGTGCAAGGCGGGCATCTGGCTGGGGCAGTTCCAGCATCAAGGCCGAATCGTGAAAGGTAACGGTTCAGATTTCACAGCCTTGATCCTCAGCTCTCAAGAAAAGGGCATTCTGGAGGGCACCTCCTTGAAAATCAAGCCACACGCCACCCAGATGGGATCAGCGATGGCCTGGATGGGACACCTGAAGCAGGGCCAGAATCACTGACCTGTGCCAGACCTGTGGCGGGCGCCATTGGGGGCTCTGGAGGGGTCAGTCTCTGCAGCAGGCACCTCATCTTAAGTTGGGACAGTAACAATGCCCGTCCATAGGGTGTCGTGGAGTTTAAGTGAGACGAGCCATGGCCTGTGTCTGGCTCCATGCCTGGCACATAGTAGGTGCCTGGTTCAGCACATGGGCTGCTGCTGTCACCTGGGTACCCTGCTGCTGACCCACTGTTTCCTCTCTTCTCTTTCTGGCTCACCTGGAAATCTGAACTCTGCCTCGTGGCCTTCACCATCTCTATAAACGCTCGTCTCTTCAACGTGGAGAGAACAGGGCCACCTTACACTTAGGTTCACCTCTCTGCTTTTTGTTGCCTCAAAGAAAATGGATTCTTCTCAACTTTTAGAGTCCGTTTGGGATGCTGGGGCTTCCCTGGCCAGGGGGTGATGATGACTCCTCCCGGGAGGGGTGTGGCTGGGGACAATGGGCCACCACCCCGACGAGCCTCCTGGGGATCTCTGTTCAGATTCCAGCTAGGAGGAGGCTGGTCGGCCAGGGTCCCCACAGAACCCTGCACTCTCCTCAGGGACCAATCTGCTGCAGCTGGTGGCGGAGCCTCCCAGAGCAGGGCTGGACGTCCCCAGAGGGGGGTCTCTCCTAAACATCCCCATGGTATAGGTGCGAGGAATTGTCAGGGATCACAGCCTGTTTGGAAGCCAGCACCCCAACTCTGGGGCTTGCTATTTCCTTGGGGTTTGATTTGCAGTTGCTGACCCCGGTGTCCTCAAGACCCTGCACCTCAGGGGCAATGCCCAGAGGAAAGAGACTCCCGAGGCGCTGAGGACACGACAGTGAGCCAGCTGGGCCTCCCTTTCAGGTGGTGGTGGGTGAACGTATGGAGGCACCTGGGGAGGAAGTTCCAAGAGCCCCGAGCTCACCCGAGGGTCACCAACCAGATGCTTCCAGGGGCCAGCGGTGCAAAAGAAGGGGGTCAAGTGGGGGAGGCAGCAAACCCAGGAGCAGCCTGTGTCCTTTCTAAGAGGCCTGGGAGATGGTGACTTGTGAGGTGGGTCACCACCATCTTCCAAGTTCCTCAGAGAGGCCAGAAATCCAGAGTATTCTGTGGAAGGGCCCTATTTTGAGATGTTACTAAAAACAAAACTACAGACCAAAAAAACCAAACAAAAAACCCACCCAAACTAGAAAACACCCCGTGAGCCAAGAGAAGTGCATCTGTGGCTGCCGTGTGCCACAGCTACCGCGAGTCCCTCTCTTTGGCAACCAGTCGGGGCCCAGGAAGCACTTGTTGACAGGTCCCAGGTGAGACCCAGGGTGCCCCACTCACTCGCATTTCAGAATAATAGTTTTCTAAAGTAGAATAAGTGCATTCAGCACAATGTTTAGGACCTACTTGGACGACCCAGTCTAAGTAAACTCTTGGCTGCTTCTCTGAAATTCAAATGTGGCTGGGCATCCTGGTTTACTTTTCCTCCCAGTTGGGCAACCCTACTGGGCTCTCCCCAGGCCTTGGAGGAAGGCCCTTTATTGGCAGGTAAAACTGGGGAAGGGAAGCTGCTCTGGGGCGCAAGGGTTGGGGTGCCCAGGACCAAGGCTTCAGGGAACTGGAGTCTGAGCACTGCTCAGTCCTGGACTGAGTCCAAACAGTGGGCTGCTGAGCTCTGAAGAGCAGAGCCTGGCCACCCGCAGTCCTGGTTTTACAGAACTTGACTGGACTCGTGGGATGTGGGGACATTGGTCTGTCTCAGGGAACTTCCTCAGACATGGCTCGGCTGACACTGTGTTGCTTCTGCACTGTGGCCATTTTTAGGAACATGGTACATTATGCCACAGTGTCCCCTCTGGGGGAGTGCCCAGTGTGGTCTCTGTTCTAATGCTTGTGTGCATCCCACAGACACTGTGAACTGGAGGCCTAAGTGGTTTTCCCTCTCCCATTGGCTGCCAGGAAGCTCAGAGGCACATGAGGCTCCCCTTGGCAGGTGTGGAAGTCATTAACAATCGGGACTCCATTCCCATCCTGGATCCTTTTATGCCCACTTTTCCTGATTTATTTCATTCCTAGGACAGGATTCTTGGGGCTCTCATGCCTCCCTTCCTTTGTCATGAGCTTGTCAGCAAGTCCCCAATTCATTTAGTGCCTGGGATGGTGCCTCTGCAGCCAAGGCACTCTCGAGTTCCCTCTCCCCTCGCCTCAACGCACTGGGGCAGACACTTGCTGGTCTTTTCGGTCATTTGTTCAAATATTGGGCAGGGGCTGGGGCTGGACAGGGATTGGAGTGGAGGTGTGCGATGTCCCTGGGACGTCCTTGGGGTGGCACGGCTGGCATTTATGCTTCATGGGCTCTTACCCTCTGCAAAGACTGAATCTAGTTTGTGTCTGGCTGCCTGAGCAGAACACCTTTCCATACCTGCCGCTGATTCTCTTTGAAGGAACAGTTGCAAGGTGCTGAGTCTTTTGCATTTCTGTTTTCAGGATCCTCTAAATGTTCCTGAGTGAAAACATCATGTGAACAAGAGTGTTTAGTATGTCCTCGCCTGTACCAGTCGGGGACACACCTCTGGCATTTCGGGGAGATGCTGGGATTCACTGGAAGGGGTGGGCAGAAGTGGGGCCACCCTTAGCCACACACTGCACCACCCCACCCACGTTTTACCTTCTCATCTTTGCAGGGGGATCGGGGGGAGCCTTGCCGAGTCCCCCAGTCCATTCCAGCCTCTACAACATCTGGAATGACCCTGGGATACCTAGGGTCACTCCTTGGTCAAAAACACACGGGAATACCTGGCCCAGGAGAACCTTGGAAAATAGTGAGTTCAACAGAATGTGAAGCTGTCGATGGTGGCCAGGGAACGTGTATCTAGTGGCCCTTATTTGCTTCGGGTTTTATAAATATGCTCTCATCGAATCTAACCTTATGAGCTAGATACTGATCTTTATTGTAAAGACTAGGGATCTGAGCTAATTACATTGGGAGGAGGCTGGGGGCTCCAGCCCAGCTGAGACCACCTGGCCAGCTTTGATTGGCTGGAGCCTGGGAGGGGAGCTGGGCGGCTTCTCTGGCTGCAGTGGCCTTTCTCACACTAAAACCCTAAGGAAGGTCTGAGAAAGGGCTGCCGCTTCCCAAAGGGCAACTTCTGTGCATGTCAATGTTTTCTATTGAAAATTCCGGGCTTAACCCATTCACAAGAAAGTCTCGGCTCTTTCTTGGCCATGGCCCTGGTTGTATTCACCGAACAGAAAAGAGAGCCTTACAAAGGAGCTGCCAGCTTCAGGGGACCAGGGGAAAGTCTCAGGGCCGTGTGGACTCATCAGCTGGCGGGCAGTTCTCTAAGAAACACAGGAATCGCCCCCCCCCACCCGAATTGACATTCTCACCCCCAAGGAGTTGGGTAAGGAGTCTGCTGCCTGCCAGAGGCCACTTCCCCCACGGTCCTGGGAAGTAGGTTCTGTTGTCACAGTACTGTTGAGAAAACTGAGACATAGGGGTGAAGTCATTTGTCACCTGGGACACTGCTGCCTTATCTAGAGATGTGGAAAGTGGACGAGACTTGTGCTCCTGCCCAGCCAGGCATGATCTCCCCTGGCCTCAGTTTCTCCTCTGAGGGGCGGCTCGAGGCCTCTCTAGGTTGGGCTGTCACTGTTACCCTGTCACCTGGAGAGAGCTCGAGGGACATCCCAGAGTTGGGAGGCCCAAGACCAGGATGTTCTCTGGAAATGTCTGGTGCGGAAGTTTCCCCACATATTATAGCAAGTCTCATTTGCACCGTCAAAGGGAAGTAGACGTGTGATTCTGGAAAGTTCTGCTTGGTGAAAAGACGCTTAACATTCAAACTGCATTGGTGTGTGTGTGTGTGTGTGTGTGTGTGTGTGAGAGAGAGAGTGAGACAGAGGGGGGGGGGACTGTTTTGAGGCTCCAGGGGAGCAATCCAGTCCATCTTCACGGACAGGTGCTGAGATGTTATCCTGGAGACTTTGAAAGAGCTAAGGCTCCTTGTGAAAATATTAAGTGTAGAGCATGCTACAGGGACACTGCTACATCGATGTTCATAGCAGCACAATTCACAATAGCAAGACTGTGGAACCAACCCAGATGCCCTTCAATAGACGAATGGATTAAAAAAATGTGGCATTTATACACAATGGAGTATTACTCTGCATTAAAAAATGACAAAATCATAGAATTTGCAGGGAAATGGATGGCATTAGAGCAGATTATGCTAAGTGAAGCTAGCCAATCCCTAAAAAACAAATGCCAAATGTCTTCTTTGATATAAGGAGAGTAACTAAGATCAGAGTAGGGACGAAGAGCATGAGAAGAAGATTAACATTTAACAGGGATGAGAGGTGGGAGGGAAAGGGAGAGAGAAGGGAAATTGCATGGAAATGGAAAGAGACCCTCAGGGTTATACAGTGGAGTGGGTAGAGAGAGAGGAGGGGAGGGGAGGGGAGAGGNAGGTGGGGAGGGGGGAGGGTGGAGGATGGGAAAGGCAGCGGAGCACAACAGACACTAGGATGGCAATATGTAAATCCATGGATGTGTAACTGATGTGATTCTGCAATCTGTGTATGGGGTGAAGGTGGGAGTTCATAACCCACTTGAATCAAAGTGTGGAATATGATATGTCAAGAAATTTGTAATGTTTTGAACAACCCACAATAAAAAATTAAAAAAAAAAGAAAAAAAAAAAAAAAATATTAAGTGTAACACTTAAGAAGAAAAAAGTTCTGTTTTCCTCTAATGTGCATTTTAAAAATGCAAGTATGCTCCTAGGTAGGATCTGATGGCAAGACAGATATAAACAGCTTCCCTTCAGAATCCAGCCAAACTGTAGAGTTTGTTACTCACCCCCCACCCAACCCCAACTGCTAATAACGAATACCTGGCTGGGGTAAGCGCCCGCGGCTGAGTGCCGGGATGCCCAGATAAACACCTGGAGCGCTGGGGCTGCAGGGTTCGGGGGGAGCACAGTGACCAGGGCTGGAGGGAGGGTCCGGGGGACCCTGCTTGTGCTCCTGCGCAGCCAGGCATGATCTCCCCTGGCCTCAGTTTCTCCTCTCTGAGGGGCAGCTCGAGGCCTCTCTAGGCTGATGTGAGCGCCCTGGGAGGGACCCGGCAGCCCTTCCTGTCCCATATCTCCCTGCTCTGTGGATTCCACTTTCGCTCTTCTGGGGGTGACACAGGTTTCACTTGGCCGGTTCAGACCTTCCGCCATGGGAGGCTGGCCGGTGCCAGGCTGGCAGGGCTGATTGTGTGGAAGAGGCCTTGTGAATAATGCATGCGCGCTGATTATGCAAATCCCCTGTCCCTGCACTCCACCCACGCGCCACAATGGGCTTTGTGGGGCCCTTTGCTGTCCTGTTCTGTGGCTGCTGTCTCTGCCTGGGGGCTGGGGCTGCCAACCCTGGGGGGCACCTCGGGAAGGAGCGGGCTCCCCAGAGGGCACATCAAACCACATGTCAGACCGGGGCGCTGCCCAGCTTTGCTGGCAGGCTCGGTGCAAAAGGACACTGTCTTCCGCCCGAGGAAGCCCCGTGACACGCGTGTGGGGCCTGTGATGTTTAATTCAGAGCAGGGGATGCTGGAGACAGCGGGTCTGGGCTCCCTCAGAGCTTTCCTTCCCAGGCCGGTTTGCAGAGTGGGAGGGGGCTTCTGGGAGCCGCATCTGCACCAGATGCTGGGATAGGAAGGGGGGGGCCTTCTAGGGGAGCCAGCCTCTTCAGAGCTCAAGCAGGTGACACACAGTGTGCACGTGCATGCGCGCGCACACACACACACACACACACACACACGCACGTGCGCGCACACGGTTCTAAAGTGAAAAAGCTAACAATTACCAGGGGGCCCTGAGGGCCAGCCCAGCACAAGGCACAGGAACCAGGGCCAGAGACATCTGCAGCCAGGTCCTGGCTACTGCGTGAACTTGGGCGAGTCTCAACTCTCTGAACTCAGCTGCCCCATGTGTAAAATAGAGACCCTCGGACCAGCCAGGCAGGACTGTTGGGCTTGGGAGAGAACTGGATCGTGAATGCACACCACAGGCAGAGCCCTGGCCTGGCCTGGCCTGGCCGCAGAGCGAGGTTCCACTGAGAAGAGCTGGCCCAGGGAGTGGCCGAGCTCTGCTCTAAACCAAGGTCTGTCTAAAGCTCTTCTGCCACCTTCCTTTCTACCAGTAAATGTGTTGTGCATGCCCTGGACCCTCCTGGGGCCACCGTCTGCCATTTCTAAGGGGGCAGCCTCGGGGGCTCCGCCCCAAACAGAGGCGCCTCACCTTCTGCTGCCGGATGGCCCTGTTGAACCTCTTCTCCTGGCTCAGCTGGTGCTCCGTGCGCTCCAGGGCCTCCTTCAGCAGGGCCTTCTCCTCCGTCTCTTTGTAGATGTCGTCCTCCAGCTTTGCTACCTGTGACTGGTACATCTGGACGGACACTTTGCTCTGCCTGGGCACATGGAGAGACAGACAGGGTCCCTGGTTCCCCTCATCGTCCCCACTCATGGTCCATGTCCTCAGATCAGTGGCCCCTCCCAGTGCTCGCACATGGGGCTGACTTAGGAGCTTCCTCCCAAGCCCGAGACAGCACAGGGATTTGGGGAGCAGAGGGCAGCACACACAGCTCATGGGCTGGACGCATGCAGCCTGGGGTGGTCCAGGCTGTGCTCCCCACTCCCAACTTCCCTGGGACACGCAACTCTCGGGGATGGATGGAACCATCAGAGCCAGACCAGTGAGTCAGGGAGGCTGACAGCAGGTGCCCTCTGCCCTCAGAGCGCACGGAACACAGGAGCTGAGTGCTCCAACTGCAGCCTTTTGATGGACAGACTCACCCCGCTGGGCCTGGCTGTTGTCCCCCCAGCATTTCAGCCACTCTCCTCTCGGGCCTCTGTCCTGTGCCAGCCCCAGGGGTCTGCTGCCTGTGCTCAGCTGGAGGGGGCCAGGCGGTACCTGAGCCACTCCACGTCCTGCTCGTAACCTTTCAGCAGCTCCTCTTTCCTCTGCAGCCGGGTCTTGAGCTGGGTGATCTTGTCAAACACCAGGTCCAGGTCCCTTTGTCGCAGCTGGTTGACCTTCTCCCTCTCTTTGGCGGACAGGTGTTTCATGGACACGTGACCCAACATGTCTTTGATGTTCATCAGGCTTCCCAGAGTCCTGCTCATGTCCAGGTACTGCAAGGAAAGCCAAGGGGCCTCAGGGGCGGTGCCCGGCCCCCAGCTGCTCCCAGAAGGCAAGTGTCCAGTCTGCTTGGCCACCCTCTGCCACTGCAGACGGAAAGCGGGCTTCGTTTGCCCCGCAGCCACTCACGCTAGGCCATTTTGGGACCCCCCTCGCTTTGCTGGCTCTCGAGGCGTTGGACTGGGCGGTTTCTGAACCGCGTTGGGGCGACAGACAGGCCTCGTGGAGTTTTAGAATGACCACGGTTAACAGTGACCCCAGGGCCCAGGCTTTGGGAGGTGCCCTCGAGCTGTGGGTACACACCAGTCTTTCACTGAGATCCAAAGCCTCGGTGACATCCGTCTTATCTGACTTCTCCAGGGCGGAGCTGGTGTCTGAGTTGGAAAGGCTGTCCTGGAAGGAGAGAGAGAGACACGACTGCTCCACCCTCCATCATGGGAGTCTCCAGCCAGAAGCTGCGCTCAGGGATGACAGAAGCGTAACTCAGGAGGCGACTCTCATTTCGGTTCCTGACCACTCAGTCTGGATTCCTGGCCACTGCTTTCTAAAGAGGACCATGCTCCGACCCTCAGAGAAGGCTGTGCAATGTGTTATACATGGCTCGTCTGCTCTGATGGCCTCTGTCTTCCCTCTAGAACAAGGGCTCGCAGTGGGCGTGACTCTGTCCCTTCCCCTGGGACATTCAGCAATGTCTGGACACCCTTTTTGCTATCACGTCTGAGGAGGGGGAGTGCTACTGGCATCTAGCGGGAAGAGGGCAGCGATGTCACTACACATCCTGCCAGATGCCGGCCAGCCCCTCACAGACTGGGCAGGAATGATCTGCCCCAAATATCAGTGGTGCTGAGGTTGAGGGTCCCCATCTGGACAACAAGCGCTACAGGGACCATGTCACTGTCTGCTCACTAAACTTCTCCTTGTGCCTAGGGTGGCACCTGACACCGAGTGGCCTGGTATGGATGGGCACAATGTTGAATGAATGGATGAAGGTTACATAGAAAATGTCCCCTCCCTCTCCTTTTATTAGAGCAATTGTTTCATGCAGCAGAAGCGAGGCCTTTGGAAAGCATGGGCAAGGGCTGTCCTGGTGGAGTGTGCGGCTGGTGGCCCAGGCTCCCTGCAGGCTCTTTCCTGGGATGACACACTCTCTGAGACCCCCGGAACTGCAGGCTGCTGAAAGCCCCTCCCCCAAAGCAATGGGGAAGCCATCATGCCACATGGGGAGTCTGGAGAGCCACCAATGGCCACTCCCAAGGTCCTCAGAACCAGATGGGCCTGCAGTGCTTGCTACGAACATGGTGGACATTTCACCCACAGCATCTGCTGCACCGCCCTGTCACCCTCTGAGATGAACAATGGAAACCCCCACTATAAAGTAGAAAGGCCAAATGTGACAGTGACAGGAGGGACATATTTATCTACGTCAAGTGGACATAGTTACTAGGGTTAGAAAAAAGAGGGTCTGGGCAGAGCTATGGAACCTTTGTCCATTCATTCAACAGTTTGAGCAGATTGGCTGCAGAGAGAACCCAAAAGGCACCGTGGTGTCCCCAGCCTTCTGGAGTCCTTGACCTCCAGGCTCCTCCTCCTTCCTTCTCTGCAGACTAGGGGGCGGGGGCACCTGCCCGGGGTACAGTCCTGGCTCCTCGGTCTTTACCTCTGTGACCTTGCATGAGCTACTTGACCTTCAGAAGCCTTAATTTTTCATATCTCCAAAATGGGAACAATAACAACAGTGGTGCCCAGGCTGCCGGGAGGGGTGGACGGAGTAACGCCCGTGGACGGAGCCCTGGGCATCGTCAGCTGTGCGTCCTCCGTGCTTTTCATTTTAATCACTGCCCGCCTTGGAGGACTGAGGTTCTCAAGGAGAGCGGGGAGGTTTCTGCTGTGTGGTGTCAGGAGTGGGCCTGGCGGTCACCTCCCAGGGCAAGGTCACTCTGGGAAGCAGGGTCAGGCTATGAGGTCTAGTTGACCTCCACACCCAAACTCGGAGAAGGAGGGTTTGATTTTATCAAGAAAACCAATTCATTTCCAAAGACATTCATCCTGGACTCTAGGAAATGTCACAAAAATCTTTGGACGGAATGTCGGCCCAGGCAGGATGGCCTCATTATTTCTTTCAGAAGCCTGTGTGGGGTTCAGACCCAACTGTGCAGCAAGCGGCCACTCAGAAGGTCTTGTGGTTGATGGTGACCTTGCTGCCCGTTGTCATGTGCCCATGGTGCCCAAACACCTACGTAGGGTTCAAGGGCACCTTCAAACCACCTCTGAAAATCCTGGCAACCAAGCCTGTACCCCTTTCAGAAGGGCAGTTTTCCTTGAACACTACTATTTAACTAACATTGAACAGTGACGACAGCTGTCATTTGTTAAATGCGCACTGTGAGCTGGGCACTGGACAGGATGAACTCCTTGGATTTTCATCATCATTCGACAGCTGGGAAATACAATCTCAGAGAGGTTAAGAGCCTTGCCCAAGGCCACCCAGCTTTCAGGCTGGGATTTGGACATGGTTCCCTCTGACCCCTGAACTTGGGTCTCATCACTGTTCCCTGCTGCTACCTCTTACACGCCCATGTTTTTTAGTTGACAGGAAAGGAAACCTGAGGCAAACTCGGGTCATAATGTTACGAAGTGGCCCACTGAGCGCTTCTGCCCCGGAGGGCCTGGTGGGTCGAGGGCCCGTGTCTGCCCTCACGCCCACCCTCTTCGCGTGCCACTTCACCGCGGAGACAACGTTTCTTTGGTTACCGCGTGGATCTCTATTCTTGAGGGAGTTGGCAGGTCGGATTTTGTGTCCACTATTATTTTCTGGACGTTTTTCTCCATTCTGAGCGTCTTTAATTCTAGGAACGATTCATTCACGTGGTCCTTACAATCTATAAGAGAAAGAATGCAGACTCAGGACGGGGCTCCTCCAGCGAATCCCCACTGCTGCAGTCTGTGGGACACTTACCACGGGGCTGCGAGTCCTCACGACCTCCCTGGCAGATGGGGACACTGAGGCCTAGAGAGATTACATGGCCGGACCCAGCCGCGCAGCAGCACGAGGCGGCGGCAGCCACACAGTGTCAGGGCTGAGGCCTCGAGGGCGAGCTTCCAGACACAGGGACGAGGACGGGCTTGACGTGGGGCTTCAGGCCTGAGCCAGCGCCCCTGGTGCCCCGCGGGACAGTAAGCTCCCAGTCTGGAGACGGCCCCTTCCCCTGTGAATGGGGTCTGCTAAGAGATTCCCCGACGCTGACCCTCAGGTAGTGAAGTCCATGACAAAGTCTCCTCCCGGCCACAGTGAAATAAGGAGAAGGAGGACAAGGGTGAGTTTTCATGATGTCCTATTTATTTCATATGATTCTGAGGTCACGGCCGGCCCATCTTTCTTTGTGTCATAAGGTCCTTCCAATTAGGAGGTGGCGGGGACTAGAGAGGAGGGGACTTACTGGAAGAGCAGGCCTTCTCTAGTTCTTTGATTCGCGCTCGGAGTTCTGACAGGGCCTTTTTCTGTCGCTGAATGACTTCCTCGTGTTGGGACCCTCTGCACTTGGCCCCCAGGTCACTGAAAGACTGCTCCTGGAGGACAGACAGTGCAGACACAGGCTTGGTTAGGGATCGGAGGACCTGACAGCACACACACATGGGCGCTGCCCATGCAGCAGGAGCCTGTGGCTTAGTACTTTGGGGAAATACCATCGGAGATCAGCAGAGAAGGAATTTGAATTTTTCATTGCAAATACCAGTCACATCTAGGAGGATTTCCGACTTTCCTACCTACTTAGCGACGCTATAAATAAAAGATCCCCTCTATTCTCCTTCCCCATGTTTTATTTCTTCTCTTCCATGCTCTATGCCTGGGTTTCTGTTCATTAGCATTCTGATCTTGTTTCTGTACCATTGTACCAAGGTCTGCTTCTGCAGGGGCGTTTTTTTTTTTTTTTTTTTTAACCTTTTTTTTTTTTGCAGTGCTGTGGATGGAACCCAGGGCCTCTCGTGTGCTAAGCCCTTGCTCTACCACTGACCGGCACCCCAGCCCCAGAGTGGTACTTTTAGTTGAGAACACAACATGCTCTCTCTTAAATTGGACATAGGATGGTTGTCTCCTATTGGCCAGGGGCATCTGATAGACTGGCTCTTGGTGGGTCCCTCTGGAACAGCACCTCCAACAGGACTTCCTGTGGTGACAGAAATGTTCTACACCCTCATCCTCCAATATGGCAGCCACTGGCCACAGATGGACCCTGTCAGACAGCTCGGGGCTGTGGCTGGGTTTACTTAGGGATCAGACAAAGAAGGGTCTTCTTTGTCCTGTAAGGGTCATGCACCCTTTTAAGATTCAGAAAGATGCAGGGTTCTTTCCTCCAGAAAAATGTCCCCTACACACAAACATCTGCATACAACTTCCAGAGGTCAAGGACCCCCCACTCCCACCCCAAAGCCGTCATGGAGTCCACACAGCGCTCCCCTAAGGGGGCAATTCACTCATCATTCGTTCGTCCCTTCATTCCATGCTTTTTTTTTTGAGCACTTCTNCTGTCCAGTGCCCAGCTCACAGTGCGCATTTAACAAATGACAGCTGTCGTCACTGTTCAATGTTAGTTAAATAGTAGTGTTCAAGGAAAACTGCCCTTCTGAAAGGGGTACAGGCTTGGTTGCCAGGATTTTCAGAGGTGGTTTGAAGGTGCCCTTGAACCCTACGTAGGTGTTTGGGCACCATGGGCACATGACAACGGGCAGCAAGGTCACCATCAACCACAAGACCTTCTGAGTGCCAAGACTTGTTCTAGTCTTTCAAGATTCAGCAGTGACACAACTGGCAGCCTGCCACCAGGGATTTAGCATCCTAATGTGGGGAGACAGACCACGGGGAAGATAAGGAAGGAAAATATGTGGTGGGCAGTGATAAATGTTTACCGGATAATTAAGTGGGGACATGGGATGAATACTGGGGACAGTTTTCAGCTGTAGATGACTTGTACGGAAGGCCTCATCCAAATTGGTAAGAAATCGACAATCTGGTTGTTTTATAACTATTTTTAAAATAGCAATCTTAGTTTATTTCATACTACAAATAAAGATATAGGAGATACCATATATAGTATGAAATGAACCAAAATTATTTAAAAATTATAGGCAGATATTTCTATCTATCATCTGCCTCGATTTCTTTATTCAGATCGTGTCTATCTATCTATCATCTGCCTCGATTTCTTTATTCAAATACGTGTCTATCAACCTCTCATTACCTGTCTGTCTTCCTACCTTTCCACCTACCTACCCCCCTACTGCCCTGACCTCATGCCAGCCCCTCTGTAGGCACTGAGTGAGACTGAGAAGCGGACAGACAGACTGTCTCTGGGACAGACGGATGACAGACATGTAAGTATTCTAATTCCAGCAAGTGAGAAGTGCTACCGTGAGACACAGCAGGGCTAGGGGAGAGGAAGGGAGACCTTTGTCTGTTCCTCTTTCTGTGATGACTCTGCCTATTAAGGGTCTATGTGACGATGAGTGCATGCCAGGCCCCACGCTGGCTGCTCTGGCCTTTGGGGTTCATGGTCTAAGCCTCCTTCAAGTTGCTCACTGGCACCATCTGAGGTCTCTTGGGAATGTCCCCCAACCCTGTCCCTGCCACTTACTCCTTCACCGTCTCGTTAGGCCCCAACAAGATGCCTCCTGCAGAGGCCTCCCTGACCACCAGATCCAAAAGAGCCCCACCCCACCTCGATGCTTCCTGCCCCAGTCCTGCCGTGCAGTTCCTCAGGGCGCATGGTCCTGCCGGACATTCTACTCAGTATTGTTTCTTTCCATCTCTCCCTTCCTGGCATGTAGGCTCTGTGAGAGCCAAGTCTGTCCCCTGTGGAGACCGTGGCCCTCGGGGCTGAGCAGCCCGAGTGCACTGAGGCCAGAGCAGGAGCAGGAAGGCCCTTGCCCAGCGTCTCTGCCTGGCAGCTGAGGGCAGGGCCACTCCACCAAGGACCTGGCTGTCCTTGGGCCAGCTCTGGCTTGTTTATGGGCCGCCCAGTGGGTCCACTTCCTGGGCCTGACTCAGGCCTCACTCCTCTCTGGGACAGTGGTTTCCTGGGAGTCAATGACCTCCAGTGATCTGTCCCTGCCTGCACTGAGGAGGGCAGGAGTGCTGAGCTGGGGGCCAAGGGACAGCTGTGGCAATAGACTGCTGCCACCTCTGTTGGCCTGAGGTGGGTCAGAGCACCATGTGACCCTCCCTCATGGCCTTCTGGGAACTTCTATATTGAGAGCGGAAAGAGGTTCTTTCTCATACAACCCTGGAGCCCTCTGACCTGCTCTGGCTTCAGAAACAGGAAGTAGCGGGGAGAGGAAAACCATTCCAAGAAGAACAAATACTTTCCCCCTTTTATCTTGCAGACTCCCTCCCCCACCCTCCTAGGCTCATCCTGCCTCATGCTGGAGACCCAAAATCCCAGACATTGCCGCCAGCCCCGCAGTCCAGCAAACACAGGCAGAGTCCAGGGAACCTGGTGTGGGCCGGGCCCTGTGTGCATTTCCCTGTCTCTGGCTCAGGGCCTGGCATACAGGAGGTGCTCAACAGTTGTTGACTGAATGAATGGCTGGGTACTTGGGCTGCCTGGTCGTGTCTCCCGCCCACCTTTGCCCTGAGCAACAGGAGCCACATCTGTCGCAGAGCTCTGGACAGCAACTGGAGCCAGCGCAGTGGGGGCATCTGGAGCCCTATTGTCTGAGCTGCTGTGGCCCGGGCTCTCGATGCCTGTCAGAGAAAAGCATCTTTGCTGACACATTTGGCCCCATTTCCAAGGGAGAGTCCACAGCCTGCTCTCTGGTTTTTATAAAGCCACGGGGAAAGGATGAGTGGACTCCAGGAAGCCAGGGCTTCAAGGAACCATGGCACCTGACCACCATGGAAACATCCCCATACCAGCCTCAGGGTCAGAGTGAGGGCCAGCTTCAGGGACCACCGGATGCAGGCTGTTGTCACTCAAAGACTCACTCCCCACTGGATGTGCAGCTGAGACTTGTGGGCTGGCAAAGATTCCTGGGTGGTTGTGCACAGAGGTGTTATCAAGAGACAGCCAGGGGGCGTTAATTGTGTGGCTCTTTGGGAAGACAGTTTGGTTCTATGAAGCACAATTGAGGAAGTCCTTTGGATCCAGCAGTTGCACATCTAGGAATGTGCTCTACACACGCATGAGTACACTAACTACAGCATCATGTGAAAGAAGCAACCTAAATATCCATCAGCTGGGAATTGGTTGGAAAAAGGGGCAAAATGGAATTCTATGAGGCCACTTAAAAGAATGAGGCAGAACCTCATATACTTTCTTGAAAATATGCCCATTAAACAGTGTTATGTGAAAATAAAAAAGTTGCAGAATATATATGGTTTGATACCATTGGCAAAAAAAAATCATCTACTAAATAAGTTTATGTATGTAAGGGTTTGTGCGTGTATTCACACATGTGTATAAGTAAAATCTATTTTTCCACCACTCCAGGAGGTGGGGACTGCCATTACTCCCAGACAAGGCAACTGGAGCCCAGTGACCACCCCAAGGTTAGTTTCTAAGTGGGGGATTGGGGATTGGAGCCCAGCGGACTGGATCCAGGCTTGACCTTCAACCACTACAGGTTCATGACTTATGAGGGTGTGGTGGCCCCGTGGGGAAGAGCCGATGGCTTCCAGCCTCAGGTGACTGTAACCGCAGGGCAGATTCTGGGTTTTCACTTCATACATTTCACACAGGCAGGCAATACTTTTGACACTTAGAATGAAAATATTTTCAAAGGGAAGGAAGCCACCACTGGGCTCTTGGGAGCAAGTCCCGCCGGGGGGCCCAGGATCCATGGAGGACTTACCTCTTGACTGCTCAGGAAAACACTGGGGTGCATTGGCTCGATCTGCACAGAGATGTCACACTTCTGGGTGGCGTTCTTGGCTTTCTCCTCCTTCTCCACGCTCAGCTGGAGTTTGTGTTTGTCTTGGGAAGCCCTAGGGAGAGGGGAGATGTTGCCCGGGCAGCAGGCCAGCCGAGGCCCAGGTTTAAGGGCTTTTGTGTACTTTAGGGGACCTGGAAGTGGCCTGTTTCTACAGGTAACTGGATTCTCCAAGACCTTGAGTCTCCCAGCCCCAAATTTCTAGAGAATTTAGTTTCAGGAGACTCTAAGGATGGTGACCGGGCAGTGGGTACCTGCTCCTACCTCTTGCTCTGGACACCTGCGTGGCATTGACAGGGCTGTCATGTTCCCGTCACTGTCTGACTGCCACATCTAACATTTTGTATCATCCCTTCTGCTCTCATAATAACCCCATGAGGTCAAGATTCTCCTTGCTCCATTTTACAGATTAGTAAAGAGACACCCAGCGATTTTCCTGTGGTCACCAAGCTTATAAGTGGAGGAGTCTGGCTGTGAAACCGGCAACCTTGATGGGATCCTGTTCTTACAGCCACTGTGACTGCCTTGGCCACAAGCCATGAGGCACATACTATGGGAGATATGTGGGACATCAATTTCACTCCAAATTTTTTGGGGAAAATGTTACTTCTGTTAAAATATGGATAAGCTACAGACAAAAATTGCAGAATCATGTTATTCTAAATTAATCCATGGGACAATGACCATCTTTTATATTTATTTAAGTTGGCATTTCCGGCTTACTTGTTTGTTCAATAAATATTAAGGTCCCTTACGTGCCAGGTAGGTGTGAGTGCTGGGAACTCAAGGGCAGGCCAAGCCTCTGCAGAGACTCAGGGCGGGGCAGGTGAACGGGCAAACAGGCCTTGCTGTGTGTGCGGCAGGCCAGGCAGAGTGCAGGGGCTGAGGGGCCCATGCAGAGCTGGGGCCCATGCAGAGCTGCAGCCCCTGGCTGGGTCTGGTGAGGAGAAGTGCAGGCAGGCTTCCTGGAGGAAGTGGCATTTAAGCTGAGGCCAGTATCTGGGACACAGGGCAGGGATGCTTGCTCAAGAAGCACAGAAAACTAAGCAGAGCTCTGTTTAACTGGTGGGCTGCTCGTCCACCCAACTCCACCTCCCTGTGCAGGGCTCCAGACCCCCACCCCGCCTCGCCTCGCGGGCCCGCCCCCACCTGAGTGCCTCCCGGAGGGCCTTGAGCTCCCGGTCCTTCTTCTCCACCAGGGTGCTCGTCTGCGCCAGCTTCGTCTTGAGCACGCACAGCTCCCTGCTCTGCTGCTGGACCAGGGTCACGTGCCACTCCAGCTCCCTCTTCTGCTTCTCGCTGAGGTCCCCTGGAGAGATGGGAAAGCGGGTCAGGAGCCTTCTGCCTTGCCCCTGCCAGGCCGGCCAGAACCAACAGGCAGTCCTGTCCCCCGGCATCCTCAGGGGCTTCAGCACTAGCCAGGGGCCCCACCTGCACCTTGGCCAATGACAGCCTGGCCTTCTGGGGTGCTGCCTGGGAGCCCCGCAGGCTCCTGCCTCACCCTAGCACTGCACCAGCAGGTCCAGCCCGGCCCACAGGGCATTTTGGGGTTCCCTGTCCAACAGTCAGCTGCCTGCTTCTGCCCCGTGGGGCGCCTGATGCCTTCTCTGCTCTGTGTCCCCCCAATGACTGGATCTCTCCTGACTGACTATGGAAAAACCACTCTGAAAAATTCAGCCATGAATGTCGTAGGGAAGTGACCAGGAGTGGACATGGGGGGCAAATACCACTGAAGGCTTGAGGTGTCCAGGCTTCAGGTGGGAAAGAGCATTTCCTCTCCCTCCACTTCCCTGAATCTGGTTATTCCCATCTCCCGACTCCTGCTGTCTGTGCCACTTGCTCAGTGGTGACCAGGGCTGGGAAAGAGGAGGGGCTATGCAGAGCAGGAGGAAGGAGGGGACATGGAGGGGCGGAGGAGAGAGGCGCTGGGGGTGGATGGCCAGTGGGGCATGTCTGAGGAGCACGCAGCCTAGTGCTCTCCTGCTGTCACCCTGGGTGGCCACCCTTGTCCACATCAACCCTAGAGGCAGGTTTGTGGTCTCCTGTTTGCATTTGCCGAAGAGGAGGCCTAGAGAGGTCCCTTGCACTCCGGAGTTCCAGGGATCCTGCAGGGTGGCCTGCCCGAGGGGCGCCATAGGATTCCCTCCAAGGCAGATGAATCCTCAGCCATTATAGAAAATTCTCCCAAAGAAGAAAGTTGCATCTCAATGCAGAGGTCTGAGATCCTCTGCAGAATGTGGCCCGGGGCCTCTTGAGGTGGGGGGCTGGGAACCAGGGCCATGTCCACCATGTGGCCTGCCTGCCCCCCCAGGCTGCAGGTGCTTCAGGTGCACAGGAAAGCAGGGCCACGGGGGAGTTTCAGGCTGAGGTTGTCACTCTGGGGCCTCACTCCTTCTGTCTCAAGTGGGTGAGGATGCCGGGTGACACGGGGACTCTACAAACCTCTCAGGTCTGACATTCGGCCATGGGCTTCGTTAAGGTCTTTCCTTAACCTCATGATGACCTCCTGCTGGGACAGGATTTCCTTCTGAGCAGCCAGTAAGTCATCTCTGAAATCCACAGAAACAGGCCAAGTCAGACCCACGTCACCCTGTGGTGTCTCCTGAGGGCTGAGTACAGAGTGATGCTCAGCTATGGTCTCTGGGACCCCCATCCAACCAGGGGACAAGGACAGTCTGTAAAAATTTTCAGAAATTCATTTTGCTGTACCTTCATTAAAAACAACCCTGAGCTAGCGGAGGGTCTGGCTGGGTTGGGTGGCGTGAGGGCCACAGCCCTGCCCAGTGGCACCCATCAGATTGACACCCTGTGGGCTTTTACGGAAGGGGTTCTCTGAGGCCGGGGAATAGTTGAGGAACCGTGTGCTTTTGTTCTCACAGCTTGAGCCCCGGTGGAGAGACGGGGCCGGTCGGGAACGGAGGCTGCTCATGGGGAGCAAGAGCAAGCAGCGGCTTCGGGGGCGGCAACCGAGGGGGGCACAGGATGTCGAGAGGACCGCTCCCGTCCCCAGGCCCAGAGGGCAGGGGACACCCTTTGGCCCCATAAGGGATGGCCGTGCTCTGGAGCGTCATTCCCTGGGAGGGCACTGGGCAGTAACGGCAGCTCCAGGACCTCGGCAGGGGACACGGTTGGAAGGATGCGGGGCCAGTTTCCGAGTCCGGCCCAGGTTTCTCCATGTGCGCATGCGTGCTGGGCAGGAGGTTGCGCAGGGTCTTGCGCGATCCGAAGGGGCCGGGGGCTGGGACGGTGACGGGGGGCATGTCACATGGGCTCCCTGGCCTTTGAAGCCCAGGCTCTTCTCACGCAGGTTTCCGAAGGCAGAGTGTGTTCATTATGGAGTCAATCAGAGGACTGGCAGTGTGTGTGTGTGTGTGTGTGTGTGTGTGTGTGAGAGAGAGACAGAGAGAGAGAGAGAGAGAGAGAGAGAGAGAGA
>NW_026000082.1:43261095-43270107 GCF_001458135.2 Marmota marmota marmota
AAGAGAGAGGGAGGGAGAGAGAGGGAGAGAGAGAGGGAGAGAGAGAGAGGGAGAGGGAGAGGGAGAGAGAAAGAGAGAGATAGAGACAGAGAGAGAGAAAGAGAGAGAGAGGGAGAGAGAGGGAGAGAGAGAGAAAGAGAGAGAAAGAGAGAGAGAAAGAGAGAAAGAGAGAGAGAGAGGGGGAGAGAGAGAGAGAGGGAAAGAGAGGAAAGAGAGAGAGAGAAAAAAAGAGAGAGAAAGAGAGAGAGAGAAAGAGAAAGAGAGAGAGAAAGAGAGAGAGAAAGAGAAAGAGAGAAAGAGAGAAAGAGAGAGAGAAAAGAGAGACAAAGAGAGAAAGAGAGAGATAGAGAGAGAGAAAGAGAGAGAGAAAAAGAGAAAGAGAGAGAAAGAGAGAAAAAAGAGAAAAAGAAAGAGAGAGAGAGAAAGAGAGAAAAAGAAAGAGAGAAAAAGAGAAAGAGAAAGAGAGAAAGAGAGAAAGAGAGAGAGAAAAAAGAGAGAGAAAAAGAGAGAGATAGAGAGAGAGAGAAAGAGAGAAAGAGAAAAAGAGAGAAAGAAAAAAGAGAGAGAAAGAGAAAAAGAAAAAGAGAGGGGGAGAGAGAGAGAGAGAGAGAGAGAGAGAGAGAGAGAGAGAGAAGGGGGGGAACCGTGTCTTTGGCCACACTGAGAAGTTCACAACTTAAGTGACCATGCACACTAACGCAGTGACAACCAGAGCCATGTGGCTGCCTGGCCTCTGCCAGTGGTGGCCACCGGGCCCGGCAGAGTTCCAACAGCAGACAGTCAGGAACTTCTCAACATGTGGGGACGGGGTGTCTTTGCCTTTCCTGGGGTGAAAACCCAGGACACTGCCTTTGGTGAGTGGAATTGGTGGCGTGGCAGGGTCAGCGGGTGGCCTGCCACCTTGAGGAGCTTCCCCAGTGCCTGCTCTGAGTCAGGTTTTTGCCTCATGTCGACACGCTGCTGGGTGGTGGCTTTCTGGATCTGTCCCATCCATAGGTTTTGTTTCTCTGAAAACCGTCCATTCCTGAGGGCACAAGTTCTAGGGTCCTCTACTCTCGAGTCGGGAGAGCAGGGTCGTTATTGGTTAAGGTCATTTAGTCCAGGTCATCAACTCTGAACTCCTTCCAGGACTCCACTAGGTGGTCTCTGCTGTGTGAAACCTCCACCGTCTGCTCGGGACAGTGGGGTCTGTCTGGCAGGGACCCGAGGAAGACAGCTACTGATACCATGAACACGAATCTACCAAGTGCCAGACACCAACATCCTTACTCAGCCAATGAGGAAGCCGAGGCTCAGAGAGGTGGTCTGACGGGTTCAAGGCCACACAGCTACCAGTGTTGAGTAGGGATCTGAACATCGACCTCCCGGGCCTTTCTGCTGCACCCTCTGACTGGTTGAAGGAATCGAGAAATGTAATATAATGGCATCGAGAACTCAGGACCCATTTCCTTTTCTTGGGCTCTGAAGACCTGGCCAAAGCTGGGGGATTCTGGGTCTGCTCTAGCTCCCCGGTGCCCCTGGGGATGGCCTGGCCTGGCGCCCTCCGGTACTCACATAAGGTGGTCGCACGCCGTCTCTTTGGTACTGTTCTCCAATGGGGTGGCCACGGGAAGCTCTTCCGGCATTTCTGCCTCTTCGGCTGCAGCAGAGGGACGCACAACATTAGGCCCCCGCCCAGAAGTGGATGCCCTCCTTCCCCTTGGCCTGTGGGCCACCTGACGGGCCCGACTTGCTGCCCTCCTTCCTGGGAGACCCACCCTGGGTTCTGCGTCACGGCGGAGGCTCTCTCCAGCAGAGGCCGTGGTTACAATGTGGGTGGCCACCTCTGGAGGTGCGCGCCCAAGTTAATCCCCACCGGAGCTTGCTGTTTAGAGGTGGGGCCTTTGAGGATCAGACAAAGCCATCAGGGTGTGGCCCCCCAAGATTGGTAGTGGTTGGCTTTAGGAGAAGAGAGACCAGAAACACAGGCACCCCTCTTGCCTCTCGTCCTTTGCCACCTGTGTGGCCCCAGGACTGCCAGCAAGAGGGCATCACCAGATGTGCCCCCCCACCTTGGATCAGGCCAGAAGCCCAACTGGCCCCTTCTCTTCCTAAGTAACCCAGGGGCCCTGGGGTCTTCCGCCTTCGCTAGCAGGCAGGCGTCCCCAAGTCCACTGACAGACCAGGGAGCGCACGTTGGAGTGACAGAACTGCTGCGGGAGGCACAGCCGGGGCACCATCCCCCAGCCTGTCTTCTTCCCACCTCCTCTGGCTCCTCAGCCCCCCACCCCCACCTCCTTGTCCCCCTCTCATCCCACAAACACCCGTGCGGTGTCTGCTTTAAGGCAGGCACTGATCTAAGTGTGGAGGCGACAAGATGTCATCGCCCTCGGTTCCAGCGTGAGCATCCTCAGAGGACACTGTTCACCTGCCAGGGCCACCACCTGGGGACCTGCAGAGTCCATACCTGCAGAATCCCCAGAGCCTCGCTGAGCCTGGAACATAACAGATGCTCAACTAAGAGCTGGACGACGGCAGGGGCCTGTGCCCACAGCTGGCCACTGAAGCAGGACTACGTCCCAACCAGAGGGAAGTTTCCTCCGGGGACATTCAGCAAGGTCTGGAGGCCTTTATGGCTGTGAGACATGAGGAATCC
Source organism: Marmota marmota marmota (assembly GCF_001458135.2). Classification (NCBI taxonomy): domain Eukaryota; kingdom Metazoa; phylum Chordata; class Mammalia; order Rodentia; family Sciuridae; genus Marmota; species Marmota marmota. The sequence continues at coordinate 43,263,731 of NW_026000082.1, forward strand.
TGGCATCTAGCCAGGGAGGCCGGGGAGGCCGGGGAGGCTGGGAACCCTTAGCAGGACTAGGGCAGGTGGCCCTGTCCAGCCCAGAAGGTCAGCAGGGCCGAGGCCAAAGAAACCCAGGCCCCAGACCTCTTCTCTAAGAGCTCAGCATCTATCCGGATGGTGAGCTCCGTCACTGGGGGAACGTGGGCCCCAGCCCCCATTTCCGTTTTTAGCTTCTCTTGTACAGAGCTGACCCGGCCGCGTCTGCAAGGGCTCCAGTCAAGTGGCAAATGGCCGAAGGCAAGAGCAACCCTGCAGAGGCCCCTGTGTGGACGTTTCCATGTGGACAAGAACGGCTGTGTCCACTGCTCTTGTCACGCCTGACGGCTCCCGCGGCATGTGTGTCGCCGCCTCACTGGGTTGGCACAAAAGATGTCCCGACTCATCGCCAGCGCCTCGGCTCACCCAGGCCTCGAGGGCTTCTGATGTCCTCGTGCAGCAAGAAGCACGGGGGTCTTGGGCCACCGAGACAGCTTTTCAGTGGGTGCTGCCTGTCTCAGGTCGGCCGGATGCGGGGCTGCGGCACCCCGAGCTGCCCTGGTGCGGGGCTCCCCGGGTCTCTCTCTGGGCCTACCTGGGTTATTGACCTTCAGGGTTGCAATCTCTTCTTCTATTTTCTTATGGTGTTGGGTCACTCGTTGGAGTCTCTCCTCTAGGCTCACAATCGTCTGGGAGTGCTGTTTGATCTGCTCCTTGTATTCTTGGATTTCTTCTTCGAATTCGTGTTTCTGGGTTTCCCGCTGGTCTTGGAGGCTCTTTACTGTCAGTTGCTGTAGTATTATCTGCTCCTCCATCATGATCTGGGGAAACAGGGCAATGGTTATGTGATGTGGGAGCTGGATGTGATGACGACACACTTGTTCTCATTTGCACAACACAGGGCTGAACTGGTCTGGCCACAGGACCTTGGCTTGTGCTGTTCCCTCTACCTGGCATGCTCCTTCCCTGGCTCCTCCCATGGCTCACCCACCCCTTCTGGTCTTTCAGGTCTCAGCTCCAACATCCCCTTAAAGAGCCTTCCCCGATCACCCATCTATAAGAGGGGCCTGAGACACTTTCTATTTGATTTGTTTAATTTTCTGTTTTAGTGTTCCCCAAGACCTTTATCACCACCTGAAGTGAGCTTGTTCCGTTGTTTCTTTGCCTGCTAGAACTCAACTCCGCGGCAGAAGAAACGCCTTTTCTCATTGACTGCTGGGCCCACCCATCTAGACCCAGATTCTTGATCAATATGAATGAATGAAAAATTTTATAAGGAAAAAAGCAAATGGATTGGGACTTCTTAAAAACAGAAGTCACCAAGGCCCCTGAATGGCGAATCAGACGCCCCCTTCCTGAGGCCCTTCTTGGTGTTTCTGCCCCTTCCTCCCTCCCTCCTGCTTCTCCGACTGACCCTGCTTCTCTGGCCCCTGCTCCCTACCTATTACCCAGGCCTGGCCTCTGGTCTCCTGAGGTGTGACTTCTTTGTTGGGACAGCCCATTTGTGCCCACTTTCCAACAGTCTGCTGTGAGTCTCCTCCAGATTCAATTCCCCTTCTTCCCCTCCCAAATCTGCTGAGCCGCGCCAGCTGGGGCAGCGCTAGAGCGCCGCTACCTGCCGCTCCTCTCCACCTCGCTTCCTGGGAGAACCCCACCCAGGCCCTCCCTTCCCTCGCTCTCCCCAGCCCTGAGCATCCAGGTCCTTGTGAATCTGACCTACAGCTGCGTCCACCACGTGCCCGCCTGAGCCGGCCTCTCCGCTCGCTCCCTGATCTACTTGTATTTCTGGTAGATTCATCCCATCAGGCCCTTGCCCACGGAGCTGCTGGCTGGCTGTGCCAATGACAGAGGAGAGCAGTGCGGGACCCCGTCTGCCAGGGCCTCGAGCACCCACCGCAGCTGAAAGCCTTGTCTGAGGGTCTGCGGAGCAGTCGCGGATCACTAGGTCCCGGGGCTCCTGCTCCTTCCCCGTGGGCTGTGCAGCCCCTGCCCTCCATCTCAGAGGACTTGCAGGAGGCCTCAGCCTCAGGTGACCTTTCACACCACGCCAACATTTCTCAATGGGCAGTTCTGCCTCTAAGGGACACTGGCAACATCTGGAGACACTTTTTGGTCGTCACCCCCGGGAGAAGGGAAGTGGCATGCAGCAGGTAGAGACAGGGATGCCACTGAGCCTCCTGCAGCGCCCAGAGTGGCTCCCAGCAGGAAAGAGGTACCCAGCTGAGGCTGGGAGGGACACTGTCCTCTTCCCCTGGGGCACCTTCTCCCGTCCCTGCCCCTGCAGGGCACCAACTTACCAGCTTTGTCTTGGCAGTTTCCAGTTCGGCTAAGGATTCATTTAGCTTCAGGGAGAGGCTCTCTGCTCTCAGGCTTCCAGCTGTCTTGATTTGCTGAATCTCTTCTATCATGGCCAGTGCATCACTTAATTTATTATTTAAAGAGGTCTCTTTTTGCCCTTTTAATTCTATTTCCTAGACAAACAGCAAACATCAAATTAGCAGACAGTCAGCACTAAGGGTCAACTCTAGCCTCCTGGCCCCGCCGTCTTCAGGGAGGATGGGAACTCCACTCGGCTGCTCCTGGGAGGCCCAAGGTCCACCCACTGCACGGCTCTTCCTCGAGCTCAGCTGACGGCTGTCTCCTTGGGACTTCTGGTCTCTCGGCTTACTTCCGACACCTGGAGTACGTTTTATTTCTCTTTTATGAGACAGTCTTTAAATAGCCGAGGAGGGCTGCCAAGTCTCTAAGTCTGTTCTCCAGGATAAATGTGTCGAATTCCTTCACCCTCCACAGCGTGGCCTGCCTTTGAGACACTCTGCTTTCCCACAGGGCTTTGGCACTGGGATGGCCACCCCCCCGCTGCCCCCCAGGCCCTGGCCACCAAGGACCCCCATTGCTGCGTCCATTCCGTCTGCTGGAATTCCTTCTTCCTGCCTTGGATGGGCAAAGTCCCTGTGGCTGGTCCGACAAAGTGGAACCCGGCAGGGTGTGAAGTCTTCCAAACATGACGGTCCAGATAATCTTGAGACATTCTAGTGGGCACTCTCCATCATCAGTGGCAATGTGAATGGGTATGGTCCTTCTGGAACATTCCTTGGGAACACACTGTGATCTGCAAATGTTAATATTCTAGGACCCAGTAGTTCTATTTATTTATCTATTTTTTGGTACCAGGGCTTGAACCCAGGAGTGCTTTACCACTGAGCCACATCCCCAGTCCTTTTTATTTTTCAGCTTGAGACAGGGTCTTGCTAAGTGGCTGAGGCTGTACTTGAACTTGAGATCCTCCTGTCTCAGACTCTCAAGTTGCTGGGATCATAGGTGTACGCCACACTGTGCCCGGCAGCAGTTCAGTTTTTGGGACTCGATCCCAAGGATGTCCAGCCTGGTACATGGGGTGTTTAGTCCAGTGTCTTTTATACCCTTGAAAATGGAGGGAAAAACCACAGGGCCTGGCTATGAGGAGGGGCAGATAAATTGGGGTCCATCAGACTCGGTGCACACCCAGGCCATCCCTCACTGGCTGGTGGTAGAAGATTGTTGGGCAATACGGAGGCCCTTGGACAACTAGTTACTTATAAAGAAACAGATCCCGGCTGGGGCTGGGGCTCAGGGGCAGAGCGCTCCCCTGGCACAGGCAAGGCCCTGGGTTCCATCCTCAGCACCACATAAAAATAAATAAATAAAATAAAGGTATTGTGTCCAACTACAACTAAAAAAAAAAAATTGAAAGAAAAAACAGCTTCCAAATCAGTGCATAAACCAGTGACTTCATAATAAATCCATATTTATCTGCATCCCTAATCATGCTCAACATCCAGGCGGAATCACATCAAAACCCCGCTGGTGACAGCATGGTTAGCTTTTTCTTCTCCTGAGTGAGATTTTGTATTTTTCACATGTTCCAGGAAGCCAGGGACTCCTTTGACAATCAGGAGGGGAAACTGTAATTAAAAAAGAAAAAAAGAAAAAACGAAATGCAAACACCCCCTTCATCAGGCTCTTCCGGAGCCTCCCCTGGGGCTTGCTTCTTGCTCCCCAAGCCCCCGTGGAGCTCCGTCTGATTCTTGGGGAGGCTCTTCACACCGCCCCTAGGCTCTCCCTGCAGCGCAGCTGTTCTCTGGTGGGCCACGAAGCTGCCTGCGTCTCTGCCCAAGGTTGGAGAGGCCTGGCACGGCCGTCACCGCCCCTCTGGTGTGAAACTGGTTTGCTTTTCTGCTCTCTTTTGTCTATTTTATCTTTGCAGGTGAAATCTAGCTTTCTATTGCTCTTCTGTGTACGCCAGTAAGCCCCCTGTGTGCCTGGAGGGCCCTTTTGTTACGTGAGCATCTGCAATTTGCAATATCAAATTGGTTAGAGGTACTTATTACAAATTCAGCCAGGAGATTTTTGAAGATGGGCCCTAAACGCAGATTCAGAATCAGGACTTAGTGGTGACATTTGGAGTCGTACACCAATCTTCATCTTATAATTTTTTCTTATTTCCTAAATTATTTTTTGCATATAAAGATTAAAATATTCTAATTAAAAGAAACCAGTTGTTGCAAATGACAACGAGCTTGCGAGGATTCACCTTAAAATATCAAAGCACACTTCAAACAGACACATCCACAAATTTGGAAATAGAACAAAAGAACATTTTGTTTTGAAATGGAATTATTTTCATTAACTACCTATTGAAATATTTTGAATATCAAATGTTGGCATGCATTCACCTTGGTTGGGGGTAAAAGCTGCTTTTCAAATACGTTTAGTTACAGAGGATACTCAAGTGACCTATTTAAAAAAATTCTCTGTTCATTTCTTCAGAGATTTACTCTGAGCTGGCATGGAGGTGCATGCCTGTAATCCCAGTGGCTCAGGAGGCTGAGGCAGGAGGACTACTAGTTCAAAGCCAGCCTCAGCAACAGCAAGGCGCTCAGCAAGTCAGTGAGACCCTGCCTCTAAATAAAATACAAACTAGGGCTGGGGATGGGGCTCAGTGGTTGAGTGCCCCTGAGTTCAATCCCCAGTAACCCACTCCCCAAAAAAGATTTACTCTGAATTTCAGAAAAGTCAAATTCTATTTTTTGTTTTAAATAGTCTTTTAATTTAAAAAATTTATTATAAATTGACAAATCACAATCACCTGTATTTATGGGGTACAAAATAATTCTATGACTAATATAATGCAGAATGTCGTTTCAGAATAATGAAGTCAAGCTAATTAACATATCTATCACTTCCAATACTTATTTTTTTTTGTGTGTGAAAACATTTGAAATGTTCTCTCAGCAGTGTTTACAACACACTATTATTTACCATGGTCATCACATGGTGCGATGGATCTCAAAAGAAAAAAATCCCAGCTTACTCCTGCCCGAGGCGTGTGATACTGGCGTACATCTACCCCTTCCCTGCCCCAGGCTCCTCCCCAGCTTGCTGCGGTCTGTGTGAGTTCGATGAGTAGGTTCTGCATGTATGTGAGCGCACACAGCATTTGTTTTGCTGTGCCTGGCTTATTTTGCTTAGCATGATCTTTAGTTTTTTGAGGGACCTCTATGTGGCTCTCCACAGTGGCCGTGCCAATTTGATGGTGCACAAGGTCCCTTCTCTCCACATCCTGCTTGACACGGGGTATCTTTTTCTATGACGGCCCTTCTGGTGGGTGTGGGGTGGTATCCCACGGGGGCTCCATTTGTGCTCCCTGGTGGTTGGTGATGTGGAGCATTTTTTCCCAGTGTCAGTTGGCCACTGTTTGTCTTTTATGAAATATCTCATTGGGTTATTTCTTTCCACAGGGCTGTTTGGGTTCCTTGTAAATTTTGGACATTGCCACTTATCAGATGTACATCTACAAGTATGTGTCTCCCGGTCTGCAAGTTGTCTGTTTATCCTGTTGCTTCCTTGCCGTACAGAAGCTTTTGATTTTGATGATTTGGAGCTTCATTCGCTTTTGTTGCTTCATTTTTGGGTTCAAATTGAAAAAAAAAACAAAACACAACCATTGCTCAGACCCAAGTCCTGCTGTTCCCTTGGTCTTTGCAGGCACATGGTGGGTCCTTGGGTGGAGTTCTGCTCCTCCTGGTCTGGTGTGAAGCCAGCTGCTGACTGTCACAGACCTACCCTTGGATGTCCCTGTCCCCTCTAGGGTGTCCTTGAGGACGGTCCTTGTTGCTCTACAGTGTGTTCCATACAATGAGCCTTAGGCGAGGTTCTCTGGGGCCAGTACCAAGAACAGTCCCGTTTCTGTGGCTTGGACGGTTCTGGCCTAGTAGGCAGCATAGGCTTTGCCTTACCCAGTAACTTCTAGAATAAAGTCATGACTCATTCATTGATTTCATGATACACACCTTTTTTTTTTTTTTTTTTTTTTTTTT
>NW_026000082.1:43270553-43306493 GCF_001458135.2 Marmota marmota marmota
TTTTTTTTTTTTTTTTTTTTTTAACTCTGTGGCACATCATTTGGGGACCCAGCCTGGGGACAAACAGACTGCTCCCCTGGGGCTCCCATGTGGCCTGGGCACCCTCCCCGCACACAGTGGGCAGCCCTGGGTCTTGCACACCTCCGCCTTCTCTGTACATGTGCCAGGTGCCCAGGGGCTGTGTGGTGGCATGTGTGCGTCAACCTTCTTCCTGGGCGGTGTTCAAGGAGCCCTGCTCCACTGGGCAGAGCTTGCAGATTCCCGAGTCGGCCCTACGCCCTGCGGGTCAGAACTCTGGGGGTGAGGCCTGAAGAGGGACTTGGAATAAGTTCCCCAGAGAGTCTGATGCATGCTAGTAAATGACCCAAGATGGCTGTGAGCTAGGGACCCTCTTTGGTCCCCACTGGCTCCAAGTCCTTTTGGATTCATTTGCCTCTAGGCAAATCTCACCCGATGACCAGGTGACTGGGGGCCACCTGCTTTGGTTCTGGATACTGCTTGCGGCATGTGTGTGTGTGCACGTGTATGTGCTCTGCACTATTGGGACCCAGGATGGGTCCCACAGAGATGGCGAGCAACTTGCCTAATGACCCACAGCCAGAGGGAGGCAGAGTTTGGATCTGAACTAGCCCCTGGACACAGGGCCAGTACACTGGGCTCCTTTCCGCCGTTGGTCGCCGAGACTCATACCTCTTTCTGCTTGGTCAGGCGGTTCTCCAAGTCCTGTACCTTCCTCTTCTCCTTCTCCAAGGCCTCCTTCGCCTTCTGAATCTCGTAGGCGATGCTGTTGTCTGAGATCTGGGAGTCAAGGGTAAGGGGACAAGGGGTGAGCAGGGAAGGGGGGGACCGTCAGTGCAGAGGGAAGCCAGGGCCAGTCTCTGCGGAAGACAGTGGGATGGGGTTTGGGCTAGAGTGCAGGCAGCCCGGGCCCCGCCTGGCAGAGGGGCGGGACTCCTGGAGCAGCCGCCAGGCAGGGCGAGAACCAGGAGCCAAATCTCAGCCTTGCGCATGAAGGAGGGAGTGACTTGGTCGTCAGGATTTGGGGGCTGGTTTCAGGAAATGACATCCTGGTTAGTGCCAGGGTCATGGTCATATCATTTGGCGCCAAGCCACAGAATGAACTGGCATGTGTTGGCACCACTAAAGGCCTGGCTGGGAAGTAACTGGCTCTTAGGAGGTGTGGGAAGAGAGACAGCACAGGGGCACACTTCCTGTCCCCACCCTTCCTGTCCCTGGCTTCAAAGGACACAGGCAGAATCATCCCATATACAAAGGTGTGGGTTTCAGGAATTCATGCCCAGGACAGCATGGAGCTGAGGACACTTACTCCACAGACCTGGGCACGGGGTGGAGGCCGGGACTCCCCTGCACAACCCGGGAAGGACCAGCCAGCCCGGGGGTGAGACACTCTGTTTGCTGCCATTGACACTCTTGCAGCTCTGCCCCGGCACCAACAGAAAGGCCACAAGACGGGTATTTTAAATGTCTGGGTGCTGTGCAGACAGAGGCTGGAGCAGGGTCACTGAGGTGTAAATGGGGCATTTGGTGGCGGGGGACCAGGACCGTGGCACTTATATTCCCTCTTCCCACTGCTCTGCCGACTAACTTTCTTTAGTGGATGTGAGCTCTTGTCACAAAGGAGAACGAAGGGAAATTGTTACAGGGAATGTCAGGCAGGTGGGGAGGTTTTAACCAGGGGGCAGAGGTGGGGAGACCGGGAGGCACGTGGCCCTGAAGAAGAGACAGTGTTCCCAGTGTTCCCAGGTTTTGATGAGCCTTCCGAGGCCCCACCTGCACACATCCTCCCCCACCCTCCCCGGGCTCTGGCCTCACTTTGTCCCACTGCCACGTCCTGCCTGCCTAAGAGGCCACCAGCCTGCTCTGCATTGCTGCTCAGCGTAGCCCAGATGAGACCTGCAGGGACATGGCCCCGCGTCCTGCTCTGTGTGGGGAATGCTCGAGGGCATGCACCCTGCCAGCCCGGTCCAGGGGCGCCCTTGACAGGTGAGGCAATGGAGGCTGTGCCTGAGGTAGGAGGAGGACGGGTGACGTCCCCGTCACCCCCCCAGGAAGTGGTGTGAAGCTGGCCACCAGGGCCCTGCCCTAACCACTGTGCACCCAGCCTCTCGGTCCTGCGATTTCCACGGTGGCCCATCGGAAGGCAGGACACGCACGCTGGGCACTCGCCTGGCGGGGCCCCACATGGCAGGGGTGCTTCCTCTCCCTCACTCTGGCTGGACTCTGCCCTTCCTGCCCTCTCGGGTGTGGCAAGGCTGCCCTGCTGCACCCTGGACCCTGCCCTCCCTGGGTGGGTGTCCCACCAAGCACAGACTCCTCTTCCCAGGCCTCTGGGGTGGTTCTGCCCCCATCATGGACGAGGGCACAGAGAGGGCAGGGGCTTGCAGGGTTGCACAGCGCGTGCTAGTACAGAGGCGGGATTGGCGCCCAGAACCGGCTCTTTGGGCCCACTGAGCCCCGGCCCCCTCCTCTGCTCCCCCAGCGAGCTCCTGCCTCCTTCTCTGGCTCTTTCCTGAAGCTCCAGGCCCCACTGTGCCCTGGCTGGCTCAGGGCCCATCCCCACTCCAGGTGTCACTCAGGGTCACCTCCTCAGAGCTCTCCATGGGTGTCGGCCACTCTCTAGCCAGTCCTCGGGACTGGCCGTTTCCTGGGGTTCTGTCTTCCTGACCCGGGATGGGGGCTGTGGGCAGCGTGGCCATGGCTCATCTTGTCCACTGTGGTGTCCTTGGTCCCCAGAGCAGGGCCCCCCACACAGGTGCTCAGAGAATATGGGTGATGAATGACACTGAGCCACCGAGCCACCACCTGCTTCCCTGAGTTCCCTGAGGGCAGCAGGGTGGGCCTGCTCTGCCTCTGCCCGCCGCTGCCCATGGACATGCCACTGGGGTTGCTAGTGACATCTACCCAGCCCTGCCTGTCCCCTCCTGCTGAGGCTGGATGTCTGGTGGGCCTGTCCCCAGGCAGGTGGGCGGGTGTGTCCTCTGCCGGTTCCTGCACTTGGGACCCTCCTCACCTCCCCCGGGGCTTTGGCCCTGTGAGGCTGCTCTCCTCACCTGCCCCAGGAGGCGGCTGCCCTAATTGGATGCGACCTCCGCCAGAGCTCCTCACAGACCTGCCTGGCCCCCCCCGCCTGCGGCCCTGCCCCGGGGTCCTNCCCAGGGCAGGACAAGCTGGGGGTTGCAGGTGCCGTCCAAGCACTTCAACCCAGTGACACCTACTGCTGTGGGCGGGGCTGGCCGCGTTTCCATTTAATAGGTGAGGACACTGAGGGTGGGAGGTTCAGGTCTGCCGGCTGTCCCCTGGGCCGCTAGGAGTTGGCCGACCTGGCCGCTGCAGCTCCCGGCCGCCTGGCTGTGGCTCGCACCTCCTTCTGCTGGGTCAGGTGGTTCTCCAGGTCCTGCACTCTCCGTCGCTCCGACTCCAGGGCCTCCTTGGCCTTCCTCTTCTCGTGGGCTATGCTGCTCTCCAAAACCTGAAAGGCAACGGCCGCTCCTCTGGGTGCCTGCTCGGGACGCTGCTGTGGACAGTCCTGAGGGCCACGACGCGGGGCCCTGGCAGTCCCCGGGCTCAGGAGACCTCGCCCTCCGGCACCCGGGTGGGGAGAGCTCTCTGCGGCCCCATTTTATAGAAGAGAGATGGAGGGACAGGTGGGGGGGCTCGGGCTGGCACGGCTCATGGCACTGAGCCCGGACCCTGCTCGCGGGAAGCTGCACGTGGAGCCTGGGGCAGGACCCAGCAGGCGGAGGGGCCAGGCTTGCTGTCATCGGCAGCAGCCTCCCTGAAAATCTCATCCCCTATGGCGTCCCCACCCTTGGGGTGAATCTCTTAGGCTGAATCCGGTTTCAAGAGGAGAACAAGGCCCAGGAGGGAGGAGCCAGACGGACAGTCTCCACAGGGGCAGGGGTGGGCCTGGCAGGGGCTCCTGGAGGGACACCCGGTCGGTCCAGGATTCATCCGGGAAGCTCTTTGATAAGTGGTCATTGGCTAAAGGACTTAAGTCAAACCAAAGGAACCAAAGGAAGCCACCCGCGGGCCGGCCTCGCCTCTGGCCACCGACTCCTGGGCCAGCCTTCTGAACGCCAGCTCGAGCGCCAGGAGTTTAGAACTTGGAACACAGTTGCCATTAAAATCCACAGTAAGGGCCCCAGGCTGGCCCCCGGGAGCGCTCAGCCCCGAGACGTTGCATATTTTGCAGTAAAAAGTGGTTTAAAAGCTCCAGCGCCCTCTGTCCCCACACCAGCCCAACAGAGCAGATGAGAAGAGACAGTGCAGGGACCCCACTTTCATTTTGAGGGCCTGAGGTGGGATTCAGGGTAGGGGGTGCTCCTGTGACCCGTGAAGAGACTTTGAGGCCCCCTCCGGTGACATAGGGTCGGCCGCAGCGCCTGACCCCACATCCAGGCGCCTGGCCTTGCTCTCTGCAGCTCCTCTGTGGCTGGGACGGGCCCCACCTGGAGGAGAAACACCCTGTCCCTGTGCCCCCAAGTCTACAGCAGGGAAGGCGAGCTGACCCTTAACCCTACCTCACGACCCGGACTATCCCTGTGGCCCTTTTCTGGTAAAAGAAAAGTCCCCCTGCCCCGCCCCAGGCCGAATGCAGCCTGCAGCCAGAGCTCGTGAGAGGCCACAGAGAGGTTTGGCCAGGGGTGGCTGAAGTTCCAACAGACCTGGGGCCACCAGCCCTGGCTCATCTGCTACGGGCTTTACTCCTGCTTCGTGATCTCAAAATCCCTCAATTCCAGGGCCGTCCTCTGTTGACCTTTTGGTGGCATTTGACTTGAGTGACTCCACGGAGACCCTCCCTCCTCTTGCCACCCTCCCTGGAGATAGAACTTGACGGTCACCTCAGTGACACTGTTTACAAAGAACCACAAGCACAGCTGGGGGGGAACCAACAGCCAACACCCTCCTGGGGGTGCAGGGCTGTATCCAGGGGTCTCTTCTTTCTCCCTCATGTGGGCGGGCTGGTGTCACTCTGAGGTGGACAGGAAGAGGTAGATGTGGCAGAAGTGACAATAGAAACTTCCATTTATTCTCTGACATTTCTATCAGACACTCCCTGGGACATGTCCAACCCTCACAGCCACCCTTCCACAAAGGGAGGTATTGACAGATCTGCTCCAGTCAGGATTCGAACTCACATCTCACCTGGCCGCAAAGCCTGCACCCCTCTCAGCTGCCTTAGGATTGAGGGATTAACAAAAGCAGGCATGAAAAGGGCTCAGGGACCTGAGGGTGCCACAAGCTAAACATGAATCAAAAATGCAATAGAGCGTCCCCAAAGCTAGTTGGGCACATTAAAAGAAGTAGAACATCTTCAACCAGGGAGGGACTTTGAGGCCCCCTCTGGTGACTTAGGGTCGGCGGCAGCGCCTGACCCCACATCCCTAGGCCTCCCTGGCTGGGGAAGAGTGGTTCTGGCTACCACACTTTAGGAAGAAAACAAGTGATGGATGGCAAACTCAAGTGCCCGTAGGGCCAGTCAGGGGCCAGAAGTGAGGATGTGTCAATGCGGGAGGAGGTGAGGACTGGGGCAGATTGCTGCCACTTGGTTCAGCACTGGTCCTTGTTGCCAAGTGGAAACGGGGGCCACATTTCCCGACTCTCGAGAGAGGATGGAAATCTGAATTTTTAAGTACATTTTATGAATTCAGAATAAAACTTTCTGGGTCCGACATGACGTATCTGGGAGCCTCCAGAGAGCACAGAGGGCCGTGGAGAGGCCCCGGCTCCAGTCCTGCCAGACGAGTAGGGAGAGGGGCCTGGGCCCGCAGGGGGGCAGGCGCAGGAGCAGGTCCCCTTTCCAAACGGCCCCGTTATCGTGTGGAGGAGGGCCCGGGGGTGGGCTGAGGACGGCATTCTGGTGGCCAGAAAGGTGCCGCCCAACTCGACCTAAAGGGAGCACCTCCTGCCAGCGCAGAGCACCCACCCAATGGCGGGTCGGGGCGCAGATAGTCCTCGGTGTGGGCTGAGGCCGGGTGACTGGGGCAGGGTCCCTGCAGCCTGGACCCCCATGACTGCTGTCCCCCCTTCCTGTGCCTGGGGACTCAACCTCCTTGCAGAAGATGCCACGTCTCAGTCCTCTGTCCCCTGTCCTGACTTGCTCCCCTCCCCGCCCTCTGAGCTCACTGCCCTGCGGCCCCTCCCGGTCACCCACCTCCTTCTGGCGGGCCAGGCAGCCCTCCAGCTCCTCGAGCCTCCTCTCCTTCTCCTCCAGGACCTCCATGGACCTGCGTCTCTCCTGAGCCAGGCGGTCGTCCAGAGCCTGCAAGCAACGGTGACCGCTGAACGGACCTGGTGGCTGTGCGGAAAGGTGGCTCTGCCAGCTCTGCGCGGGTCCCCTCACTCCCCAAGGCACCCGCTGGAGCAGGCGGGCCCGGATCAGGGCCCCAGGAGGCGTCCCGGGGTGGGCCTGAGTCCTACCTCCTTCTGGTGGGCGAGGCGGCCCTCCAGTTCCTGGACCCTCCGCTGCTCCTCCTGCAGGGCCTCCCTGGCTCTGCCTTTCTCCTGAGCAGCGCTCTCCTCCAGGGCCTGCAAGTCAGCGAGGCTTGTTGAACAGACCCGGTTACCATGGCGGGAATGTGACTCTGCCACGCTCTGCGGACGTCCCTCTCCAGTCCTACCCCACCCAGGGCCGCAGAGCCCAGGAGCCGGGTGTGGGCTCTGCAGTAGGCGGGGCCCTGTGAGAGCCAGGAACTGGACACCAGCCGGAGGGCCTGGCCAAGTGGGAATATCCGCTGTGCCTCAGCTTCCCAGGGCCACCACGGGGACAGCCACAGTTCCTTCTGCACCGGGAGGATGGGAAGAATGGGGGGATGGCTGGCACAGGGAACACCTTGCAGCCCCATGTGCAGAGGAGGAGACAGGCTGAGAGAGAGTGAGAAATCTTGGTGGGCCCCGTGGTCACGCCTGTGATCCCAGTGACTCAGGAGGCTGAGGCAGGAGGATCACGAGTTTGAGATCAGCTTTAGCAGCTTAGTGAGTCTGGGTCTCTAAAAAATAAGAAGAGGGCTGGGGGGTGGCTCAGTAGTACACTGTCCTTGAGTTCCATCCTCAGTACTGAAAAAAACAAAAGAAAGAAAGAAGGAAAGAAAGAAAGAAGGAAAGAAAGAAAGAAAGAAAGAAAGAAAGAAAGAAAGAAAGAAAAAGAAAAAGAGAAAAAGAAATCTGCCTGCTCTATTAGTGACTCACTCAGGCAGGGACTGGAAACTGGAACCCTGGCCCCACTGGATTCTAAAGCCTGGTTCTAAGTTAAGGATTAGCACACGACGTCCCCGTGTGTGTGTCCTGAGTTACTGTCGCTCAGTAGCGGAGCTGAGAAGTCGCGTCAGGACTAGCTCATGGCCAGCTAAACTGCAAGACCTGTCGCCTGGCTCTCATGAAGCCGTTGGTCGGGCCTGGTGTACAGCACTGGTGGGTGACGTTCAAATTCACAATGAAAAAGAAATGCTGGGGGGGGAGGGAACCAGAATTCCTTCTTCCACCACAACAAAGTCCTCACACAAGCAGCCTTCACCAGGAGCTGGGACAGTGGCACAAGGAAGGTCCACTGGACAGCAGGAGCCAGCACTGGGGCCCAAGAAGCTCCCTCAGAGTCCCCCGGCTCTGGCCGATCCACGTCAGCGTGACATCTCCAGGAAGGGGGATCAGGAAGGGAGCCGCGGGGAACCGTGGCCTCTGACGGGCTGGGTGCACGGAGGCTCGTGTGCCTAAGGGGGGCTGAAAGCCGCCATAGAAGTGCTCTCTGTCGGGAGCCACGTGGTCAGCAGGTGACGGGAAAGCCTTCAGGGTGCCCTGGGGGCTGACCATGCTGGGCCTGAGGCACCAGATCCCAACAAGGGAAAAACCAGTGTCCCCCGCAAAACTCCCCAAGCAGGGTTTTGGGAAGCAGCTCTTTGAGAAGCTGGCCGACAGCGGTGAGGAGGGACAGTCTGGGAGGACACCGGAGACGTCAGGTCTGGGCCGGTAAAGCCTCCTGTCTGTGGGATGGAGCTGTCTCTTCCACACCTACTTGCTCTTCAAAGTGCACGGCTCTGATTGTGGTATGTAATGTGACCTCTGAGGACGTGTCGGGGGCCTCCTCTGAGGACGTGTGTGTGTGTGGGGGGGGCCTTCTGTGTATCTTTTATTACATAAAGGGCAGAAAAAGAGGCCAGGAGGGCAGAGGCAGGAGGAGGGGAGAGGCCCAGGGTAACCGGGTGGGAACTGGCGATGGAAATGGCCGAGGCGGAGCCAGGAGAGGCCTGCAGAGGCCTGGACAGGGGTGTGCTGATGGAGGACAGTGTCCAGGTGGGCAGTGGCTGAGCAGGAGCTAGTGAAAGGGGGCACCCGTGACCATGTAGTCCCCACAGGGAGAGGAGTGCAGGGGAGGAGCGGGGTCTGGCGGGTGGGGGGCTGCTGTCTCGAGGGGTGGGAGGAGGGGCCACAGGAAAGGCCGGTCCACTCCCTCGGGCAGCGGTTCTCTTCTGTGGCTGTGTGTGGGAATTGCCCAGAGTGTTTAACCGACCCCAGAGCGAGCGCCACGCCATCACCCCAGCTAGATTGGAGCCCAGGGGGTCGGGAGGGGGCAAGGCTGAGTGTTCTGAAATCTCCCAAATGACACAAGGTGGCCAAAGTCATGAGCCGCTGACCCAGGCTGATGGAAACGAGGGTGGTGAAGCTCATGGCGGGTCCCTGAGCATCAGAGAGGGCCAAGTTCAAGACCACGATGAGGTAGAAGCAGGAAACATGGTTTCCTGGCCTTCTCCAGAGATTCCCAGGCAGTGGGTCTGCGGTGGGCGCCAACAGACTGTATTTTTAACAGGGCGCCTTATTAAGTTGTTTTTATCAGGAAAGTTTGGCAAAACCTTCCTCCAAGGCTGCAGTGAGATGCAGACCTGTCGCCTCGGCACCATCTGAAGCATATCGTAACCACTGAGCCCCAGTTCTGCATTGGAGCCAGGTCCCTAGATGGTCCTCGGCTTAGCATCTCACACGCGCTGCTACAGGGTGTCTTCTAATTGGACAGGTTTCTAGAAAATTTAGTAGCCATTCCGGTCACTTGTTTTCCCTGTCATGTATGAAGACTGGGATGGTCAGAAGCTGATTTGGCACCGTTGCTCTGTCACTTACAAACCAGGGTCTGGTGATTTGTCTATAACTACAATATAGAAACAAATAAGGTGGCACCGATCAAAATTGCAACGGTCCTGCCTTTTCGGGTTGATTTTGCTGAGTTTTAGAATTCGGGCTTCATGTGGAATCCTTCATGATTATTCATCCTGTTTAATAATTTACATCCTTAGTGCTCAGCCAGCCGTCGCTGGGACTTCTCCATCTCAGCACCTGCTCTCAATCTCCCTTAGAAAAGTCTCCTTCATAGGTTCCCAGCAGTAAGAACGACAACAGGGCGTCCTTACCGCCTTCTCTTCCACCAGCCGCCTGATTTTGCCTTTCAGCTTCTCCTCTTGCGCCAGCTTCTCCTCGTTCAGCTTCTCCTTTTCTGCCCGATGCTCCTGCAGCTTTTCTTGCAGCAGAAACTGGTGGGTTTCCTGGGAGCTGCTGAGCTTGATCTAAATTGAGAGGAGGAAGAGGAAGCCGAGGTTGTCAGGGACTGGATGGAGGAGTCATCTCCACACCCACTCGCAAATTGTTTACCTTTCGGGGGACAAAGATTTACACAAGAGTTTCTTAAAAACACAGACAAGGGGCTGGGGCTGGGGCTCAGCGGTGGAGCGCTCGCCCAGCACATGCAAGGCCCTGGGTTCGATCCTTAGCACCACATAAAAATAAATAAAGATATTGTGTCCAACTAAAAAAATAAATATTAAAAAAACAACCCACAGACAAACTGCACTTGGCCTAGCTTCTGGTGGGGAAGCAGTAGACTATGAAGACCTTGGATTCTGGATCTAGATAAAAATCCCAGCTCAGGTTACTTCCAGAGGCTTCCCCATTTAGAAAATGAGATTGATCATAGTGTTCTGTGTCTTAGAATTGTGAGGATTAAATGAGATGATGATGGAAAGCTTTACGGTGCTTGGTACGTAGTGGGTGCTCAGTAAACGGCGGCTGGAATTCTTGGTTACTATTTGCTGGGGGTGGGAGGAAAAGCAGTGATCTGGGAGTCAGAAGGCCCAAGCTTTGTCTTGGTTCTTTTAATGAAGTTGTTCTCATCAGGAAACTCTGTGGGGCACGTGAGCTGGGTGGTGACCAAATAGTAACCAACTTCTCTGGCCTTTGATGTCCATATCTGTGAAACGAGGAGAAGGGACTGGACCGGGGGTTGACAGACTATAGTGCACAGGCAGACCTGGCCCACTGTCTGCATTTGTAAATAAAACTTTATTGCAGCGGCCACGCCCACCAGGCCTGCTCATTTGCACGCAGAGTTGAGCCTGTGCCTGAGGCCACGTTTCCTGCAGAGATTAAAACTGGCCAGGGGCCGTTACAGAGAAAGTCACTGACCCCTGGACCAGGCCTCTGTGGTGGGTGGAAATGACCGTCTGATCTGCAGCTTCCTTCGCTAAGTGACATGTCTTTGCCTGTGTCACTCCCAGAGCCTGCCCCCACCACATCCCGGGACACTGGACTCAGGCCTGTGATTTGCTCTGCCCAAAGGGATGTCAGCATATGTGGCAGAAGCAGAGGACAGGAAAGCACTACGTGGTCTTTTCCGCTGGTAGCTGGACTTCCCACACTGGGTTTTATACACACACTTTTCAAGATCCGATGGCATGGAGTGCTTTAGGTTTCTGACAGGGGAGACAAGCACCGTGGTTCGTCCAGGAGGCTGGCCAGGGCCCAGCTTCCTGTCTTTATCCTTGGCCAGTGGGAGACCTCGGCCACCCTGTCCCCTATCGAGGCTGGGGGTTGACTCGCCATAGAGAAGAAACAGATCTCCAACTCAGAGGAGCACACTCACGTCCAGGAGCTGAACCAACTTGGAAAAAAGAACTTGAAAGACTTACCTGCAGCTCCTGGGTCTGGCTCATGATTTTTTTATAATGTTCCAGAAGATACACCAGGTACAAAGAGAACCCTTAAAAAGAGAAGGGGAGAAGGTGTCAGTTCAACTCCTTTGCTTTCTGAATAATGTCTTTTTAAAAAAATTTGTTTATTTTCTGATGATGTCTTGACGGAGCCCGTGGACAGGTGGGTGCAGGTCCCAGGGCCTCCTGTGGAGAGGACAGAGCTGCCCCTGGACTCGCACTTTTACAATGATTGACGGACTTTGCTTGGGCTCCAATCTACGTTTCTTTTTGGAGGCGGGAAATAAAGACCCCTCAACAGAACACCTATGTTTCCACGTGTCCACTGAGTGCCAGGTGTGGAGGGAGGGGGGACGGAGGGAGGCCAGGTGCTCCAGGGCCTTAGGGTTCAACCTGAGAGACAAGTTCTAATGCCTGGTGGGAAACGAGCAGTGACCCTAGGTGGCTTGTTGGTGACAGTGAAGGACAGGAGGCATGAGAGGGTCTCCTGGGGGACAGGGATGGTTTGTGCAGAGTGATGGGAAAAGGTGACTTGGTGGAGGACCCACGGGGTGGGGGCATCGTGTAGGCAGAATTCAGAATGGGAGGGGAGGGCGCTCTGGGCAGAGCCTGTGGCTGGCTGAATGACCCCCACCAACCTCCTGGTCCCTGGAGCCGTGCATATGCCTCACACGGCAGAAGGGACTTGGCGAACGTGCCTAAGGAAGGATTTGGAGGTGGGGGTTCTCCTGGATTATCTGGCTGGAGCCAGCGCCATCACACAGGCTCCTACGGGAAGAAAACGGGGAGATCCGATCACAGATGGACAGACAGAGGAGGTGACGTGGTGGAAACAGAGTCCAAGATGCTGTGCGTTGTTGCATAGCAACAAGGTGGAGGAAGGGGCCACAGTCAATAAATGAAGCCCCCGAAGCTGAGGACGGCAGGAAAGCAGATTCTCCCCCGCAGCCCCCGCAGGACCAGCCCTGCACACCCCTGACGTCAGCCCGGGGAGGCCGCGGGTGGACTTCAGCCTCCAGATCTGTAGGAGGATACAGGCATGTTTTAAGCCATGAAGGTGGTGGTGGTGGTTACAGCAGATCGCAGACCGGCACAGGGATGAGGCGGGACGGGAACAGGAACCGCAGTGCATGGCTTGGGAGGTGCTGGCTTCCCTGGGCCGCCTGGCTGAGGCAGGAGCCAGGGTGGAGTCAGATGGAAGAGTGCGATCTGCCCGAGGCAGGCCTAGAGCAGTAGCCTAGAACCTGTGAACCTGACCAACATCCCTGGTCCGGGCCGAGGGCATCCTGCAGGCCTGGTCCTCCACGGAGCAGGAAGGAAGGCCTCACCCACTGCCGTGTCCCTTTAGATGGCTCTGAGATGCGTGGCTGCCGGTGGCTGGGCTGGGCCTCGGGATCCACTTACAACAATTTAAAATGCCTCCAGACATTCTGGGTGTCCCCGAGGTGGGGAAGTCCCCTCCTCTGAGTTAGAGGCAGAGAGCTGAGCTAAGAGCCCATGGGAGGCCCAGGCCCCAGGCGTCAGTGTTCTGGATGAGTTGGGGGAAGCAGCCCGAGAGGAAAGAATGAGAGAGAGAGAGAGAGAGAGAGAGAGAGAGAGAGAGGGATTGGCCAAGGTCTGCTTAGACATGCTGGATTTGATGCATGGAGGGACTCCCAGGAGAGCTGGTCAGCGGGAGCTGGGCGTGCCTGGTGGAAAGGTGAGGTCTTTATGAAAATGTAGGAAAGAGCTCCCTCCCTGCTGGTGGGTGTGGCCTGGGCCAGGGCCCCACCGGCTGCCTTGGCTGGATCCCCTTATGTGGGCCCCAGCCTGCACTCCCGTTCCAGCAGACAGGCCCGTGGACGCGTCCATTTGGACATCATGGGGTAGGTGGGGCTGCTGGACACCTCAGTGGAGAGAGAAGGCAAGAGGGGCAGGACCGAGGCCCGCACTCGGGACACACTCATGTTAGGGACAGTCGGTGGTGAAGGGGGCTGCTGAGAGCCGTGGGGAAAGACCAGGGGAGAGCCAGGGTGCTCCAGGACCCGGGCCCCCAGGTGGGAGAGGGTTTTGAGGAAGAGAGTCGGGAGCACTGCCAGGCTGGAGGGAGCACAGCCTTGGGAAAGATGGCGGCCTCTCGACACAGCAGGGATCCATGTCTGCTACTTGGTGGGGCAAGGCCAAGAGCGGGAGGGGCTTGGACATGTCATCGAACGCACTTTTAGAAGAACTTTGGAGGCTTGAGGGGAGAGGGCTGCGTCGGCCAGTGTGAGGAGGCGCCAGGGGAGGAGCTGTAAGGGACCAAGCTGGCGGGAGGAGAGGCGGCCTGGCTGACCCTGGCCGGGGTCACTGCGAAGCAGGGACCAAGGCGAGCGTCTGGGCTTCTGCTCCTCTGTACCTGTGACCCAGGCCCCAAAGGGCAAGGCTCAGATCCTGGGTGAGATCCAAAGAGGACTGAGGGAGAAGGGAGTCCAGGCTGTTGAAGGGGGAGAGGGCGTGTTGGGTCACATTCTGGATTAGATGGTGAACTGTGAGCACAAGAGGAGTTTCCTCTTTGGGGGAAGAGCAAGTCTTTATTATATTTGTGATTAGAAAAGTTACATGTGTTCGTTATAAAAAATCCAAATGTTCTGAGAAGTCCACAGTGTGGCTGCGGTGTCGTCAGTGTTGTGACCAGGGGCCGGCACGCAGTGGGCCCTCAGTGAGTAGTTGTTGAATGACTGAGTGAGCGTAAAGGTCCCACATCATCCTACCCTGCTGCGACTATACTCTCAAGGGTTCATTTTTTTTTCTCCAGATTTTTCTGTTGGTCAAACACTGACCAAAAAAAAAAAAAAAAAAAAGGAACACAGAATGCATATCACACCACAACTGGCCCTATTGTCTTCTCACGAGAAGACACTGTGTATCTTGGATATGTGAGAATGGCGAGTTTTCCATGCATGAGGGGAAGCCTTTCA
The DNA here is from genome assembly GCF_001458135.2 of Marmota marmota marmota. Classification (NCBI taxonomy): domain Eukaryota; kingdom Metazoa; phylum Chordata; class Mammalia; order Rodentia; family Sciuridae; genus Marmota; species Marmota marmota. The sequence goes on from NW_026000082.1 coordinate 43,284,481, forward strand.
TTTGTAACAAAGTCTTCCAGAAACAGACACAAACAACTGAAGGAACAGAGAAGAATGTAAAAGTCCTTTGATTCCCTTATCAAGGGGAGCCTGGGAAACCAGGCAGGAGGTGGGTGCAGCGAGTTTCAAGGTCCTTTGGTTGATTGCCATCTGCCCGCTGGACCACGCAGCCGGCCGCCCCACTCACACAGCAGCTGGTAGGTGAAGCCACAAGGGCCTCTTCCCTGGGCCGTGCCTGACGTCACCCAGCAGAACTTCCAGCAGCTTCCCCTCTCCATCTGGGCCACCCAAGTTCTAAAATGAGGATGATGGACCCCATCACTTCATGGAGTTGTTGTGAGGTTAACCGAGATGATTATGTAAAATGCTGAGGTTGGTGTCTAGAATAAGAGCTTGATGATGAGTGATGATCACCATTGTCACCATCACCACCACCATCACCATCACCACCATCACCATCACCACCACCACCACCACCACCTTCACCACTGATCACCATCACTGCCACCATCACCACCACCATCATCACCACCACCACCATCACCACCATCACCACCATCACCACCATCACCAACATCACCAACACCACCATCATCACCATCACCACCATGATCACTTATGTCATCAACACCACCGTCCCCTCCCGCTCCTCCTGGGATGGCTGTGGCCGGGAGCTGGGGTCCGTGGTGGAGAACATAGAGAAGGCTCTGGCTTCCCCTGATATTGCTTGCACTGGGAGAGAAAATGCCTCTGCCACCAGCTTTCTCTTCCATCCAGTGGGGAGGGCCGCGCTCACTGACTTTTCCTTTCTCCTGACTTCTTAGAACTCAGCAGCTGCCATCGCTGACTACAGCCACAAGAGCACGGTTTCACCCACAGGTGTCCCATGGAACATTATTTTAAGAGGTGCTAGTTGGGGGTAAGGGCAGCAAGAAAGGACGCGTATTTGGGAACGCCACCTTCTTGGAGATGCGCAGGGCATGTTCATGGAGGAGCGTCTGCAGAGACCAGTTTATGCTGCTCAAAGCTTGTGACTCTATGAAGTCCAAAGAGAAAAATGGCAGGTCTAAGCCTTGCTGGCTAAAACTGGTTTTTCTCAGCCTTTCTGGAATTGCTGGCCTGACAGTTTAACTTTACCACTACATTTAGTGACAGTGACGTATGGCTAGATTCATAGACATGGCATCAGTGACTGAAATTGCTTGGAGTGGGAAGGGACAGTGCACAGCTTAGGTTGCCCCCCACCCCCACTGCCACCAGGAGAGAGACGAGGGCCCCTGTTGTGGTCCCAGCCTGGAAGAACAAGACTGCTCCACACGTCACCTGTCCTCAGGTGAGCTCAACAGTCAGGTAAGGTTAAGAGAACAGTAACCGTGACTGGGAGCTGCTGGGCTGTGGGGAGCACCCCAGTCCTTTGTCCCTCTGCCCTGGCCTTTGACACCCCCCCTCCTTTGTGCTACAATGAGGGCCGGCACTTATAAAAAATAAATCTTATTTTTGCTTTTGCCTATTTTTCCCCCCCAAGAACTTTTCACCACCTTTGGGATGACTTTGAAGGCATCCCGCTGGGGACACTGAGGCATCAGAGTGGAGGATCACTCCCGTCTTCTCACTCGTCACTGTGAGAATGTCAAATTCATGTGACCTCCTCGAGAGCAATTTTGCAATCTGAAACGTTGGGGTTCCTCAGGGTTGGCCCTGGGACGTCCCTTCCTGCTAAGCAGCACCTCCCACACCTGCGGCTTTATCCACCCACCCGTGCCCCACTCCTGTCCCTTCCCTCCCCTGGACGTTTATCACCCTCCTGTGGCACATGCTCTTCTGCGTCTTGGCATAACCCCTGATGTCTACCTCCAGTGAGGCATCTTGTGACAGCGGACTCCTGGGCACGTCCTCGGATGCCTCACGCCACCTCGTGCTCATTGCCCCCTAGCCCTGGGCCCCCTCGGCACCCCTAACTCTGGATCTTAGTGAGACAACCACATCTGTCCTTTCCTAAGTGCCAGAAACCTAGAAGCCACACAGACCTCTTCTTTTGTCACCTCCCCTCCAGCCCCACCCTGTCCTGCCACGGAGGCCTCCTGATGGACCTCCTGAGGCCCCAGCGTCTTCTCCTTCTCCACATCCGCCCTGCCTACTGCAGCCACCGTCATCTTCGGCAGCCCCTGTCTGGGCTCCTGCTGCTCCGGACTGGCCTCCCTCCACTTGCGACCAAGATGATGCTCTCAACATGCAAAACTGTCCCACGAGTTTCTCGAAACCTCTCATCCTGCTCTTTCAGGATAAAGATTCTCCCCAGGGCCCTGGGGTCTGTGCCCCCACAGCCCGTGCCCACCTTGCTCACCAGCCCCTGTCCTTGGCCTCTTAACCCCCACCACCATGCTGTCCGCCCACCCAGAACGCTCTCCCTCCCCTCTATGGCAACAAGTCCTGTGCATCCTGCAGATGCCCCGCCCTCCTTGACCAGCTCAAACCCTGCACTTCTTCACAGCAATTGCAACCATTCAAATTTTGTTTATTGGAGAGAGTTTCCATGCCCATGCCCTCCCTCCCCCAGAGACTGAAAGCTGTAGGAGGGCAAGGATAGCACCTGTTCCCCCCAATATTTTATGATCTATTATTTCAAACATTAAGTTGGAGGAGTTTTTCCATGAACAATCATAACCGTGACCAGCTCCTGCCCCACCACCGTGCCTCTGCCGTGCTCAGGGCCTGGTTATGGTAAACAGGTAATGGACCTGTGGAGGGAAAGAGGTCCCTGCCCTTCCACCCCAGGAGGAGGAAGGGAAGATGAGGAGTCTGCGGAACAATGTTCACCTCGGAACCATCGAGGAGCAGGAAGACTGGAAGCAACTTCCATGCTCCCACAGGGGACCGGCTAAATAAGAGTTGACACTTCCCACACAGGGGATTCCTTGCCACCACCAGCTGTCACCAGGGAGGTCTGTGTGCATCCACCCAACGGGTTTCCTCAACAATGCAACATTAGTAACAAGACTCAAGCAACATTTGGTGTAATAGGAAACTATTTTTCGTAGAATTAAAATAATAAATGTGTAATGCCTGTTCTGTGCAGGTACCTAGTCTAAGCACTTTACAGAGATCAGTTCATTCCGGTCCTCACAATGACCCCGAGAGGTGGCGGCTCCTTACTATCCCCGTTTTGCAGGTGAGGAAACTGGAGCGTGGAGAGGTTATGTAACTTTCCTGGAGTCACACAGCTACTACCAGGAGACACTGCTGTGCAAGTTACAAAATATCACAGGAGTTCCTGCTGGGAGACAGGAGTCGGCATAACTTGGAATTCTCCCAGTTTCCTTTTGCCTCTGTCACGTTTCATTTCTGTGACAATCATGTCTCACTTGTGTATTTTTTTTTTTTAAGAAAAATCACTTCCTAAGCCAACTAAGTCTGGAGAAGGGAATATTCGGCCACATGCCTGCGAAGCCATCTCAACAGATGCCCCATCACGGCAGGATTCATCACGACATTTTAAGAATCACGCAACTAAGGTGAGAAGAAGAAAAAAATAAAATCCCAGGAACCTTTTTCGGAGCTGGGTAGCTGGATGCCGAGGTCCTTCAGCAGCTGCTCTGTCTCCTCCAGCCAGGACAGTGAGTGGCTCAAGATGTCCACGGTCACCTTCTGGAGCCCCAGGACAGGTGGATTCATCTGAAGGTGCTGGAGAAGGTCCACCTCCCTTTTCAGGTCGCCGCTGCAGCAAGACATTTTCAAGCAAGTCTGAAAACAGGCGAGAAGGTGCGGAGCTCAGACCCTGTGGCAGGGAACAGCACCTGGACCTTGCCCCAAGGGAGCCAGGGTGCACTGGCCATCCGGAGGGGCCCCAGTTTTATTCAATGTCATTTCTTTTCTTTTTTTTTGCAAATTATATTTTTTGCACCCTTTTGAGAGTCTAGGGAACACCCTTTTAGGTACGTGTGATTCCAAAGCCAAATTGCCTTAGACAATTTGGCTGAAAATAGAACCCAATTTGGCTTCTCCTATTTATCACGGTTCCTGCAGACATCAACACACAAGCTGGTCAGAAAGTGTGGCTTCCTGGTTTTTGAAGGAGTGCTGACAAGCAAGCATTCGCACCAACTCCACAAATAGCAGCTGCTGATTCGAAGAGAAAGCGCAAGCAGCTGCCTGAGATAAGCTCGGTGGGGCCCCGGTGGCCTGGGCCTCTGTTCCCGGCTCCTCTGGGATCACAGGTGACCAGAGGAAGTAGCCAAACAAGTAAGTGCGAATAATGGGCAGAAACGTCTTTGGCTTCTTTGGAAATAACATGGGATTTCCCTCCTCTGCCCCAGGGGCTTCCTGAAGTCAGTACAGTTGTCCCTTGGTATTATGGAGGATTGGTTGGGGTTCCCTATTTCCACCTCCACCCCCATAGATCCCCCAATCTGAGGATGGTCAAGCCCCTTACATAAAGTGTGTAGGATTTGCATATAACTTCTGAGTATTCCTTAAGTCATTGCTAGATGGCTCGGCATACCTCGTATAATGTAAATGCTGTGTACACAGTTGCTAGCCTTTATCGTTTAGGGTATACTGACAGTGCTCAGCTCAGACGCATTTCCCCCTGGATATTTTGGCTCTGTGGTTGGCTGAACCCGCGGATGCGGAACCCTCTGGTGCAGAGGGTGACTGGACTGGAAGATGCTCGTGTTCCCTTCACTTGGGAGGCATTTTTTGATGTCCCTGGTTCTCTGTTCTCCAAGAGGAGAAGAGGTGGGTACAGAGAACCAGGGCATTGCTGTCCCCCCTGTTCCAGAAAGCTGGACAGTTCACCAAAAATGAAGCATACCAATTAGGCAGAGGGGGCCACGTGGAAAGCATGAGGGGCACCTGGCAGCTGTCCAACGACGCCTTCAGCTTCTCCATGCTCTTCGCCATCTCCTCCTGCTTGGAGTTGTTCAGCTGGGTCTCCTTCTGCAGGGTCCACTTTTTCTGCTGCAAGTTCACGTTGTCCTCGGTGACCTGAGTGATCTTCTCTATCAGCTGGTGAGAAAAAGAAAGATGTTGAATGCAGAGTGGCATCAGGAGAGGGGACCAGAGGATGGCAGCTGGAGACCCCCAGCTCAGCAGGTGGGTCTTAGGGAGAGCACCCATTCTGTCCCTGGGGCTCAGGAGCAGAGGTCATTCCTAGGAGCCAAAGGCCTGCACCGTAGCTGCGAGGTCCCAGATCCTTCTGCATTTGTAGCAGTGACTCGGAACACGGAGCCTGAGGCTGTGGGAATCAGCGGGTCGGGCTCTCCTGGGCCCCACAGGCGCAGCCCACGGTGTGTTTTCTTACCTGTGCAGTGACCCAGAGGACAGGAAAGGGTCCTGGAAGACTAGCAGGGCAGCCCACCCCAGGACCCTCTCTTCTGGGAGGAAGAAGCCAGGGCTCATGGACTAAGGGGAGACCGCCCCTCTGTGTGTGTGTGGCCGGTGGCTGGACGTGTCCTGCGTGGCTGAACTTGATTCTCATAAGAGCATTTCAAAGGAGTTTAACTGGCTTTTACTTAAAAAGCCAGGAAATCCCATAAAATCAAAACAAATCTTTATGGTGTAGCGACAGTGTGAAAAATATGTGCCACCAACAAAAACAGAAACATATGCTCCCAGGGCCTGGCGTCCCGATCCCTGAAGAGGAGCGAAGGAGCCCGTGGCGACGGGCCACACTGACCTGCTGGTCGGTGATGGTCTTGTCCTGGCTTGGCTTCGCCCGCCCGTAGGTGGCCTTGATGATCTGGCTTCTGAACTGCTCCAGCTGCGGCACAAAGGGGGCGACAGGTCAGTGGGGCCTTAGGGGTGGAGTCGGGGCGGGGGTGCACTTCTGTCCCGGGGTCCAGGGACACAGTCACTTGGACGGGCCCACACGCCTAGCGGGTCGTTCCGTGGTTTGGGACTCTTCGCTGCGCACCAGAAGCGGCTGTCTGTACCCACAGAAGGAAGGAGAACAGCAGGTTTTAATTACTTTCTGGGCCTGCCTGCCCGACCCAAGCCAGGCACGTGGTCTGCGTGCACATGTGTCTCAAGCCCTAAAAGCGCCACTTGCTGCCAATTTATCCAATGGGAAGTCTGGGGCCGGGAGCGCTCTTCTGTAATTGCTAAGCTGGCACCAGACTGTGAAATAAATATTGAGACTGTCAGCCCAAGTAAATTGTGCAATCAGCGAGGGCGCCTGGGGAGAGGGGAGGCGCTCTCTTCTGCCATTTTGTGCTAACGCCATAGGCGCCCTGAGACTCTGTCTGTGGCGTTCATTGCTGAGTCCCTTGAGCCTGGTCCCCTGGCGTGGAGTGGGGACTCAGCAGGCGTTCGCTGGGCACTTGGACCCTGTCAAGGTCAGAGTCCTTGCTTCGGGCCAAGCCGCGGGTGCCCAGGGCCTCCTGCGAGCTGGTGTCTTCAGGCTGAGGTGGCTGGTGCCTCTGCTGACGCTCACAGAACCCAAGCCCAGGGCGCCCTGGAGTCCAGCAGGAGGCCGAGGCCAAGGCCGAGGCCGAGAAGCCCCGCGTCCTCTGGGAATTGACCTGCATGGCAGCTCTTGGTCTGCGTTTTTGTCCCCTGGAAAAATGTGGTCATTAAAGACTCTAATGAGAGCCCTGGGGGGACCCAGAGGCCACGGAATCAACTGAAAAGTCAAGAGGTTCCCCAGGCCCACGAGTTCACAGCATGCAGAAATCCTGGATGCCAAGTAGTGAGACGGTCAAGCTCCCACGGACGTCCCGAGGTCCTCCTGCCAGAAGCAGATCAGGGGACCTGAGGCACTCCAAGCTGTCCTCTGGTTTTATGACCAAGGGACGGTCCCTGCTCACCCAGGGAGTTGGTTATCAGGAGAAGCCCTGTGAGCAGTGGTCCCTAGTGCCATTGGTGGGTGGACTGCCTACAGGAAGGACTGCCCAGGGCAGGGGGCTTGGTCCTGAAGTCAGTGGGCTTGGTCCTGAAGTCAGTGGGCTGCGGATGGGTAGAATGCAGACAGGGGCCAGGCCTCAGGGGTGAGAGGCTGCAAGGCCCTGGGCTCATCCTTTCTCTGAGTCTGAGCTGGTGGGGTGTGGGAGTGACCTCTGCCCAGAGCCATGATGAGACGTCGACGCTTGGCCCAGAGGCCTCGTCAGGCCCTGAAGTCCGGGGTGCGTTGGGAGTGCGGGGGCAGGGAAAGTGAGGGGGTTGCCCAGGTGCGCAGGCTGGCAGCCTTCAGGAGGACCCAGGGCGGCGGAGGTGGGTGTGTGTGGAAGGGCTCTAGGATTTGCCCAGCGGTCAGCATCTCTGCCCTGTGTGTCCCTCTGAATGTCAGAGTGTGGGACAAAGCCCTGGGCACACTGCTGGCTGGAGACTGGATGTGGCCGTGGCAGGGCTGTGGGCGCTGGGCTGGGTGTGGAGGACCCCGGAGGACTGTGCTTCTCACCCTTGCCTGGCAGGTCACAGGCCTCTGGGAGTGTGACCAAGGACTCCCAGAAACAAAGAAACAGGCACGGACTGGGGTGTGGATGTGAACGTCACCTCTGGACACGTGAGGTGGGGCTTTGGGGCAGTGACTGGGCCAGGAGGCTCTCACCTCCTGGGTGGGTCGGCCCGTGGGTGGCGTAGACTCAGGAGGAGGGACCTCCGTGGAGGAAGTGGGCCCCTGGGGTGTGCCCTACGAGGGTGTATCTTCCCCCCTTCCTCCCTTTCTGCTTCCCGGCTGCCACGGCTGACAGCTTTCCTCCTTCACATCCTTCCGCCATGATGGCCGGCCTCACCTCAGGCCCAAACCAGTGGAACTGGCCAACATGGACTGAATCCTCTGAAACCATGAGCCCAATAAGTCTTTCTGCCTCTACGTCCTTTTTGCAGCACTTTGGTCACAGTATTGGAAGACTGCGCCACACACAGAATGTTCTGGGGGTTCCCTGGAACGCTTGACCTCAGGAGGGCCCTCTGTGAGAAGTGCGGAGGTCTCTGCCCTGGGTGGGTCATATTCTGGGGGTCATGCCCTCTGGTCCTGGGTTCCAGTTTGCCTCCCTGAGCCTTTGGTGAAGTCTCCTCTGGTGGTCTGGCCCTCACACCTGTGCCCTGTGTATCAAGAGGGCCCCGCCGGCCATGCTGGGCCTGAGCATTGGAGAAATGGTGCCTCCCACCCGGCCGTGTCAGGCCTGCCCACCACCCTGTCCAGCACTGTCTCCATCTTGCATGGACTTTGGACGCTTGGGGTTTACTTTATCAAGAGAAGTGGCGTCTCCTTATGGACACTGAGACACCTGCTGGGGACTGGTCAGGACTCAATGTCCTAGAGATACCCTGGGGCCAAGGGGCCTGGGCAGGTGTGGAGCCAGGACTGGCTGCTTGGCCTGAGTCTTGGGTCACTGCTAGAGAGGGGTCTTCCTTCAGGAGAGAGCTCTCCAGCAACAGCCACCCAGAGGCCACTGGTCCCGAGGCCCACAGGAATCAGGCCGTGCCACCTCCTCTCGCCCCACCTGCCCCCTGGGTGCAGAGGACTGCTGGGAAACAGGCCAGTGATGGGGCCGGTGGAGCACGCCTACCTGACCTACTGCCCTTTCCAAATTGACCTTAATCAGGCTCTCTCTGTTCCCCATTTCTTGCAGCTGAAGCAGTTTCTTTCTGGAGTCCTCCTGAAGTTTCTCTTCCACCTGAAAGGATGAGGAAAGCCTGTGTCTGGGGCTCATGTGGCTCCAATGCACCCTGGGGAGACTCCACTGGGAGGTCTAATGGCCTGGGTCCCTCAGGGGCAGAGGGACAGCTGCAGCCCATGCAGGGGTCACGAGTGAGCACTATCCCCTGGGACAAGGAGCAGGCTCTGTGCCTTGGGCTTCACTGTTGGTCCTACCCCAGACTCCAATCCATCATGGTCCCTGTGACCTCAGGAAAGCCCCACCACTGGTCCATGACTTAAGTGTCCTCACCTGTCGGAAGGGGACGGTGGTACAGAGCTGCCTTGCAGGGTTACCGCTGGTTAAGGACCGTTAGAAAGCTCTGGCCCTTCGCAAGGGCTCGGCAAGTGTGTCAGGCGTGGTTGTGACTTGTAAGAGGGGGTTGGGGACATACCATGTGGCATCATGCTAACATCCTCAGTAACGGGCCCACGGGGGATTGGCCAATGCTACTGTTGGGTTTACTTGTAAGTATTCGCCATGAACTTTTAGCACGTTCGCCCGTGGAGACGCTCTGGGTGGCTGGCTGAGCACTGGCTGGTGGAGAATCGCAGCCGGCAGAGCAGGCACTTGGCTCTCGGCTCCCCACGGCTCCCTTGAGCAGGAGGGGAGCCTGGGAGTGTTCGATGCTGCCCTCTGCTGGCCGTCAGGGGACCCTGCAGCCTCTCTATTCAGTTTTGAATAGTAAGTGTCTGCTTTTTGAGCACCTGCGGTGGCACAGGACCCTGGCACTACTCAGATAGGAGGCAAATGCCAAGTGAAAGGATTTGTGCTGAAGCAACTTTGCAAACCATCCATCAGGAAGCTGGAGGCGGGGACAGAGGCACCTGCCTGAGGGCGGGGGCAAGGGATGCCGTCCTGACTTCTGTGTCAGAGGCATCGAGGCCATGCCCGGCCTTGGAGGTGCTGTGTGCCCCTCATCTTAGCCCCAAACCCAGGGCCGTCCTCAGCTGCCACCCTGCTCCAGCTCTACCTCCCAGTGTCCCCAAGCCTGTCTGTGCTGTCCCCCATGTCACTAACAGAGCCACAGAACATCAGTACATTCGGTCAGCAGAGATTTACTGGGTTCCTGTCCTTTACCCGGCCTCAGACCAGGCACTGAGAACCTCCCTCCTGCAAGAAGCGGCTTCCCAGCCTCTGCATTTCCTTCCAGCATGTTCTTTTTTTTTTTTTTAGAATTTTTAAAAAATATATATATATTTTTTTTAGTTTTCGGTGGACACAACATCCTTGTTTGTATGTGGTGCTGAGGATCGAACCTGGGCCGCACGCATGCCAGGCGAACACACTACCGCTTGAGCCACATCCCCAGCCCTCCAGCATGTTCTTCAGTGTGCTGTGAGGGTCCACCAGGCTGGGAGCAGCCCTGTCTGGGAGGACTGTCTTCTAGGTGCAGGTGGCTGGGTCTGTGCCATCTGACTGTCTGGCCACTGAGCATGTGACATGTGTTTTGGGCATACTGGGGTTTAAATACCCTTCTTGATCAGAGGAGGTATTGCATTTAGAATTTTATTTAAAAATAAACGCAATTTTATTTACAAATAGGACTATGGAGGAATTGAATTGTAAACTTCATTTAATTTCAGTCTCAACAGTTACCACAGAAACTGGAGCCAGACGGACCTGGCTCCTGGTCCTGCTCTGCCCCTTACCGACTGTGTGGCTTTGGGCCACTTCACTGTGGGTCATCTCATCCCTTGCTCCCTCGTTCATACGACAGACAGATTCTTCCTAGGTCACAGAGCTGGTGTGAAGATAAGAGAGAAGTGTTTGGCATGGTGCCAAGGACATGGGACATCGGAGCTGTCATTTCCACCATCATGATTAATCACAAATGTGATCACGTCAATCCTCCTTCAAAGGCCTTCAGAAGCTTTTCACTCCAAACGTCAAGCTCCAAAATGAGATTTTGGAAGCCAAAGACTCAAGAAGCCCAGAGAATTCCAAATAAGGCAAATAAAACATGAATCCACGCCTAGAAAAACTACACAAAACTGCTCTAAGTCGAAGGAAAAGAAATCTTAAAAACATCCCAAGATTACCAAAGGCATGAGTTTCAGGTTTATAAAAGCTCACTTCTCTCTGGGGACAATGGGAGCCAGGAGACAGGAGAATGACGCACCTGAAGAGAGCAACTGCCACATAGACTCAAATCTCAGTCAAAATACCTCCCAAGGTTAGAGGGTAAAATAGGTGTTTTCTCTTTCTGTCTCTCTCTCACACACACACAAACACAAACACACACACATGCACTTGCAGATGCCTAAGAGAATTTGTCACCAGCAGAGCCATACTGAAGGAAAACACTACAAGACACTCTTTAAGCAGAAGAAAAACTGTCCCACATGAGCCACCTGAGAGTAGAGAAGGCACAGCTAATGCACAGATTTGAACATGGACTCTACAGAAATACTGACAATGTCTTTTGGGGTTTCAAATGTAGAGGGAAGTTGATAGTGGATATGAATCTGCATGGTGTCACTGTCTAAGGCCATTATGTCATCAAGGAGGCAGATTCGTCAGGGAATACTGGGTTTGGCAAGTTGAAAGTGAACGCTGTGATTCTTAGAATAACCTCTAGAAGAACAGTAAAGGAAGAAAACATTCAGTAAGTATCCAGATTTTGCTGGGGAATCTTTTTTTTTAATATTTATTTTTTAGTTTTTGGTGGACACAACATCTTTGTTTGTATGCGGTGCTGAGGATCGAACCCGGGCCGCATGCATGCCAGGTGAGTGCACTACCGCTTGAGCCACATCCCCAGCCCTGGGGTATCTTACTATTAATAAAAGAAGAGGGAAGGGGTGAAAAATTTCTAAGCCCATGTAGGGGAAAAAAATGAAATAATAAAACCCTATCAGCTCACAGGAGGCAAGAGTGGAGAGAAAAACATCATAGCGTAAGTGGTACAACTGGCACTGAGTAAGACAATAAATTTAAATGCAGTATACCACGCAATTACATTACACATAAATGCACTCACAGACAAAGCTTGCCAAACTGGGTAAAAAAAACTATATGCTTTTAACAAGAGATACATCTAAATTTTAAGAATGATCGATTGAAAAAGTGAAAAGAAATATTTATGAAACTCTAACAAAAAGAAATCCAGTGTAGCTGATGGAGCTATATTAATGACAAAGTGAACTTTAATGGAAAAACACTACTAGAGAGAGATAAAGAGAGTCATCTCATGATGATCAAAAGGTTCATCAAACAGAAAGTATTAAAATGACAAATCCATATGCACCTAGTAATACAGACTCAAAATATATAGAGCAAAAATTGACAGCATTAAAAAAAGAAATAGACAAATCCACAATAATGATGTGATTTAAAAATATGCCATCTCTCAATGACTAACAGACCTATAGATTACAAGATCAATAAGAGAATTTCAGTTTTGAATATCATTGGTAACCTTGATTTAATAAACATATAGAATATAGAATACTGTATCCAAAGAATGCAGAATGCACATTTTTTCAAGGGCATATGTGGAACCAATATTGACCACATGAAGGTTATAAAGCAAGTCTTAATATGGAAGGTTTGAACTCACAGAGGATATTCTCTGACCACCATAATTAAGCTAGAAATCAAGAGCAAAAAGGTAATCATAAAAAAAATCTTCATATGCTTAGAAATTAGGAAATAACCTCGAGATAACACAACTCAAAGAAGATATCACAAAGGGAATTGGAAAAGACTTTGATTTAAATAATAATAAAAATGTTATATACTAAAACTTGTGGAATGTAGCCAAAGCCTTGCTTTGAGGAAAATTCATAGCTCAGAGAAAAGCCAGTGGTTTAATAGCTTTTCATATGTTTCCAATTTCTAAAATTCTTTTTTTGAAATTATTTTTGTCTGGATTTCTTCTTTTCTGGGTAAGTTCTACAAATATGATTTTATTTTATCAAAAAGTTTTTCTGATTCCTATCAAATTCTTACCAAGCATAGCTTTGCCCTTGTATATTTTATTCTATGGCCCTCATTTCTACCAAGTCTATATTTTCCCAAGATTATACTTTGCACATCTAACCTTTTTTGATAATATTTTGTTCTTTTCTCAATATTTAGTGAATATCAAACTTTACTCTGTGTTTTTCACTGTTGGTTTTATTCTGTGTTATTTCTATTTACATGTACTCAACTTTGCAAGTTTCAGTATCATTGAGATGAGATTTTCAGACTGCTTCTTGTCTAGTATGTATTCTAGCTTGTGAAGTTTTAATGTTTTAGCATTAAAACTTTATGCACCTAGTAATACAGACTCAAAATATATAGAGCAAAAATTGACAGCATTAAAAAAGAAATAGACAATCCACGATAATGATGTGATTTAAAAATATGCCACTCTCTCAATGACTAACAGTTAATATATTAAGTAAAAACTGGAGAAAATACTGGGGTATTTGTTTTCATTTCTCAGATCATCCTTGAGCAAAATCCTCTCAGAATTTTCCTGTCATTTGATTTTGTTCTTAAAATGTTCTTGGTTTTCTCAGTGACAACTGTCCTCTCATCAAATAAAGTAGATGATTCAGGTGGAGAGCAGAGCTTCCCACCCCACCTCAGGGATGATCCTCGCAGTTATTTCCAGTTTAGATTTTTTAAAGACATGTGTGATCCATAAGCCTATTTTAACCCTGTCCAAGCCTATTTTAACCCTGCTCCCTATTGTGATCGCCAGGTCTAAAACAGTCGAGCTCCCTGTCATGGTGGAAATGTCCTCTACCCGTGCAGTCTAGGACAGTGGCACCAGCCAGGGGAGCTGTCGATGTGGGTGGTGCAACTGGGAAACTGAATTGTTGGATTTACTTTTAGTTGACTTAAAATTCAAATGGCCCTGTGTGTCTGGGGTGCTCTGTGGCGGAGGGCACGAGTCTAGAGTGTGCGAGGAAGGTTTTCTCTGTGAGGAGAAATTGTGAAATCCAGGAGGACCTAGAGGTGGGGGTAGTTTTGGAGGACAGGCTGGAGCAGCGGTCACACAGGGAGTGTGGGAGTCAGAGCTGGGTTCGAGTCCTGCCATGTCTAGCTCCTGGGTGAACCGGGAGCTTCTCTACCTCTCTGTGTCTCATCTGGAAAGAGGGGCCAATACCAGCGTCCACCACATGGGGTCGCTGTGAGGAGCACCCGGCCTGAGTGCTCCCACTGGCCTTGGCCACCTACCTTGCTCTTTTCCCGCAGAGTCTTATAGATCATGCTCTGCTCAGAACAGTTCTTCCTCAGCTCCTCTCTCAGCATCTTCATTTCTTTCTCCATGTCTTGGATTTGCTGAAAGAGTTCCAACCACAGAAGGGTCAGCTCACCCTCTGGCTGGAGGTCCAAGCCCGGGGAACCCCTTTCACTGGGCCCACCGAGGGGCCAAGCCTGCTGGGGTTAGCTTGCTTAATCCCTTCTCTGGGTCAAAGTACCGGGTCTGCAGGCAAAGCGGACTTTATTTTCAGTTAAAATATTAAAAGAGATGCATGATGGTGCTGGGGTTGTGGCTCCGCGGTAGAGCGCTCACCTAGCACATCCGAGGCCCTGGGTTTGATCCTCAGCACCACATTAAAATAAAAAAATAAAATAAAGGAATTGTGTCCAACTACAACTAAAAATAAATATTAAAAAAAGAGAAGATGAGTCAGGAAAATAGTTTGTTTCTCTTGGCAATTGGCAGAGATGGCGAGTGGGACAATAGAGACACCTGCCGACTCATTAGAATCCCGTCTCTGGGGAAGGGGTTCTAAATGTCTCCGTTGGTCCATTGTCGGTCTACACAATGGTGGGGCTCATCCTGACAAGTGCCTGGAATATAAATGGGGGCTGTTTTTGAGATTGGTCCAAATAAAGGCCAACTGGAGGAACAGAACAATGAAAAGTTTCTTCCTTCTTTCTTTCTCTGTTTGAGGCAGAGCCGTGTCCCTGGCATGGAGAGGAGCAAGTGTCCTGTGTTCAGGGCGCTGTGCTCGCCAGCAAATGGGCTGGGGAGGCGCCATCGGGTGTGGGAGGTGCAGGGAACAGACATTTTAATAATATTCTTTTTTACAGGTGCCTTCTATATAAGGCAATGTGTAACTTTTTGTTTTGTTTTTATGAATTGGTATAAAATTGATGTATTTAAATCAAAATACCTAAGGAAGGAGTTTGTGGCCCCAACACTGCCCGTGGCTGTGATCAAAGTGAAGTCAGTGGAGTGTCAGAGTGGGGATCGCAGGTCCAGGGCTGGGAACTGGAATGAACTTCCAGCGGCCGTGTGGGGCCACCTGGCTGGCCTCCTGTGCCCGTGCCTGCCCCCGCCCTCCCCAGGGCAAACCATAAGGGAGATAAAGCCAACTGCTCAGAGAATCCTGGGACAGTGTTTTCTTGCCCATCTCTTTGCTGGGCTAGAGCAGCTAACACATAGCCCTGGGCCCTGGGCTGTGATGGACCCAGGACCCCCCAGAACCCAAAGGTCCAAGTCTAGCTCTTCTGGGTGCACCCCCAGATGAGGAAGCTCGACTCACGCTTTTGCAGTGTTTTAACTCTTTCTCTTGGGCTTCTCTGTGCTCCTTCTGGGAACTTTCCTTTTTTAACTCTTCATTTCAGTGCCGAGCACTGTGGAGAAAGAGGACAGCAGAGAAGGAGGCCAGTCATGGGTGCAGAGGTGCACGCCTGTCCTCCGATGGCTCTGGAGGCTGAAGCAGGAGGATCACAAGTTTGAGGCCAGCCTCAGCAATTAGCAAGGCTCTGAGCAACTTATAGAGACCCTGTCTCAAAATAAAAAAAGGGCTGGGGATGTGGCTCTGTGGTTAAGCACCCCTGGGTTCAATCCCTAGTACCAAAAAAAAAAAAAAAAAAAAAGAAGAGAAAGAAAGAAGAAGAAGAAAGAGGCCAGTTTTGGCCACGTGGGGTGCTTGCGGCTCCCAGGGCCCCTGTCTGCCCCGAAAGCCTGCGTTCCCTGCTATTCTAATCCAGTGCCTGAGGAAGAGTGGCTAAGCTCTTTTTAAAAAGCCAGAAATCCAAATCACAAGAAAAATCCAGCTTTGGGAAGCTGGGTTCAGAAATGCACGTGGATGCCCTGAAGGGCCACCGCTGGGCTGGACGCGCTTAGCTGTGGCTTAGATGCGTCTCAGCACTTGGTGGGGGCAGCATTTGGAAGCAGGCTGTGGAGCAGAAGGGAGCCATTCTGCATGAGGAGGGCACCGCAGGCGGGGCCTGGGCCAATCAGCCAAACTGAAGGTGAAGGACGTCCTGCGCCGGGTTCTCAGCATCAGTGGTGGAAGGAAGGAAGGAGGGAGGGAAAGGAGGGGAGAAGAAAGAAAAAGAAACATGTCCAGCAACAGAGGGCGCTCCGTCACAGTGTGTGCTCGCTGGAGAACCTTCCGGAGCTCTTAAGACCAATGACAAAATGCGGGGAAACGGGAGGTGTTTGAAGTTCACCGACACATGCATGATGTGAATTCACTATGAAATTCAGGTAACTTAGAAACAAGACGGAGAGAAGATACACTAAAATATTAATATCTCTTTTTAGTATCATCTACTCATTTTTTTTCTAAAATGAACACACATGACACATGCAGTTTTTTAAAAAAGATAGGCATCAAGATCCTGATGTCTTTTGTCACGAGGAGCCTGGTGCTAAGGGCAGGCTTGGGCTACAGAGAGCTCTCAAAGGGGAGATGGGGACAAAAGTCACCCAGATGCCCTCAGGAGGCAGAAGAGCCCAGGGGGTCTGCCTCCGTGCTCCGTTCACCCTGATCCATCCCCCCAGTCCATCTGCTCGGTAGGAAGGGCTGCAGAGGGCTGGCAGGGCAGACTCACAGCCTTGCTTCGCAGCTGCGTTTTGTCACCCCCATTTCACCATGAGGCAGTGGGGGCTGCACCAGTTCTAATAAAGCAATCCCCGGTCGGAGCCTGGCCTGCTGCCAAGCCCCGGCTCTCCCGGTCCCCAGCTCCAAGCTGGCTGCTGGACACGGCATTGAACAGAACAGGGCAGATCTGGTCCCGCCTTGGCGCCCACGCAGACGGGGCCCATGGATCCTGGGCATCTGCTGGCCACCTGAGGTGAGCGCTCCCAGGCTTCACCTTGGCTTTACAAAGTCGACAAGAAACACAAAGATCATACCCTCACGGACCTGGACTCTGCAGCCAGGACTGTGGGCAAAATCCAGAGTCAAAATTACCCTCCAATGTTCTGACCTTGCCCCCAGATGGCTTCACCTAGAGGAATCCTCACCTGCATGGACGCCAAGGGTGGAGGCGAGGCCCACCGGTGCCCTCTGCACACTGCGGGACGCTACTCGGCTTTGATCCTGCGTGTCAAATCCCAGATTTCCTCGCCATGGAACCACATGCTAATAGGTGCGCTCGTTTCAGGGTTAAGCAGACTAGTTTCTAAGGGGCGCTGGGAACGCGGCTGGGTTAGAATTCCCGTCTGGCTCATGCTGAGCTACTTGCCCACTATTCTGTGACAAGCTGCAGAGAACTCGGCCACCTCTTTTAGTCTTTGTTGGCGGAAAGGATTTTATGACTTGGAGCAGCCCGTGGCCACCTCCTCATGTCCTTGGGCGCTGACCCCGACCCCCCATGCAGAGAGAAGGCAGCGAAATTTAAAGCCAGGGCCCAGGCGAGAGCCAGCGTGTCCGGGACCCCGCCAGCGGCCTCGGCCGCCACTCACCCTGGAGTTCAGGGCTTCCAGCTGGTGCTCCTTCTCCTTGTTCTGACTCCTCAGCTGATTCACCTCCTCTTTCAGCTGTTGAACTTGCTCAGTCCTCACCAAGATGTCTTGCTGCAAAGATGTCACCATTCCTATAGAAAAAGGTCAAACAAGCAGTAAGGACAGGTGCCATCGCCATCGCCGTTGGCCAAGCTGAGGACGACCCTGGCACTGGGCAGGAGTCGCCTCCAAGGACTCAGAAGCTGAAATGGGCTGAGATGGTGTCCACTGAGCATCACTGACGGTCTCGGGGGCAATCCGACAGCGTGGATGTCCCTGGGAGGCAGGAACCTCGTGTGAGGGCCCTCGTGGGCACAGCCACGCCGTGGGCCTGGGGTGCAAAGGCCCAGGGGAGGGAGGGGCTGAGAGAGACCAGGAGACCAGCTGGGGTCAAAGGGTGCATCTTGGCGGCTGTGATGGGTGGGGGGCACTCAGTCACTCTGGTCCGAAACCTGCCTCTACCTCCTCCTGGCCCAGTGGTCCTGACTGGGCTACCTTGACCCCCAGGCAGCTGTCTGTAGGTTTGTCAGGGTGGAATGAGATAATGGGGCTAAAGGACACGGCGGAGTGGCCGACAGTGCTTGTACCCAGTACCTGATGGTGGACAGTGCTCACCCATGATCATTTGTAGCGGCAGCTTCCAAGGTGGCCAATGTTCCCTCCCTCCTAGGATTCATGCCCTTGAGCTGCCCCTCCCAGCCCGAGTAAGGTGACATGGTGTGTAACCAATGTAGTATTGTGCGAGTGGTGGGATGTGGCTTCCCAGGCTGGGTCGTAAAGGGTGTGTGGCTTCCTCTTGCCGTCTCTTGGATCACTTGCTCTGGGGAAAGTAGCTGCTGTGCTGACAGCCACATGGATCCTTCTGGAAGGGGACCTTTGGGTGAGGAGACAGCAGCTCCTGCCCACATTGAGACCACAGCCTCGTGAGACCCCAAGCCGGAGGTGCATCACCCCGACTCCTGAGCCACGAACACGTGTTATTTTGCCACTCTTTTTCTGGACTAACTCATGACCATACACTATTAGGTTACCACATTGAAGGAAAATGGCAGAAGCCTCGTGAGTGCGGTGGTGCTGGGTCGTCTCAGATGGCCCTTTTCTTGGAAGGACATTTGTCCCAGCTTTGTTGTAGAGATCATTCAAACAGGTCTATGCGATGAGGAACGATGTGATCCAGAATTTCATTTTAAAAATGAGCTTTGTCGGGGGACCCAGGTAAGTGACTTGGAGACAGGCTGGTCCCTCCAGGGCCTGCCTGCGAGCTTGCAGGTGGGACCGGGATGCCTTTAGTCTGGACCTGATTTGGCCTCACGACTGAGACGGCACCTTTTGAGTCTCTAGCTGATGCTCCGTGTATCCTGGACGTTGGGAAGGTGGACCGTTCTCAGGACTCACAGGCACATGTCTCTCAGGGCCGACTGCTGGAGACTTCAGGGGACCCTCTGCAGATCCAGGGCTCTCTCTGGGTGGCCTCCTTCCTGGCACTCTGCCAGCAAACTCCAGCTGTGCCAGCTTCTCCGACTCCGTCTCTTCAGCTCAGGAGACCCTGGCTCTGCCTGGGCTCCTCTCCTGGCTGTGGTCTGTCCCCACTTGAGGAGCAGGCTGGGTCTCATCTTGCTTGTCCCTGTCTCTGTAGGATCACTGTCATCTGCTTCATGGGGTCTGAGCTGTATTTTCTGATGTGGGATTTTTTAAAAAATTGTTTCAGGAAGGAGAGTAAATCTAGTTCCTGTCACTCCATCCTCCATCAGCCCTCTTATCATGGAAGGTGAGATTTGTGATCTGGTGTGCTGGCCTCCATCCGCCTGGGTCCCTGAATGGCTACCATTAGTGAAGCCCCTACTCCACCAGGATGGGCCCAAGGCAGAAGTGGGAGATGAGTCTGCCTATTGTAAGCCACTGAGGCCTGGGGACTGTTTGTTACTGCAGCACAACCTAGCCTAGCTCTTCTTACCCCAGAGTGTGCCTTTGAAATCCCTGGAAGCCTGACCGACACAGGACAGACAGACAGAGGCAGGGCCCAGGGAGCTCCTCCTCCAGACTACAGGATGCACCCAGCAGGTGTCAGAGGACATTTCCCACGAGGGAGAGCCAGAGGCCTGGAGGGGTGCAGGCCAGGCCAGCCCGGGGCACAGCCCTCAGGTCCACGGGACCAGGATTCATGTTTGGCTTGGGGTACAGCTAGGGATGCGTTTCCTGCTGTGTCCAGGGTCCTTTAAGGCCATTCCCTGATTTCTCACCCATGGATGAGATCACAAAATAGCTGCACTTGGGTCCCAAAACGGAGCTGGGAGCCATGGGGGAGTGGGACCAGGCATGTCCTCCACTGAATACGCGTGGCCTGGGCCCAGCCGCACCGCCGCAGACCCTGGGCCTTCCTGCTCCTGCCCTCTCTGCCCTCCAGCACCACCTCGCCTCCTTTGCAGCCTGGCTCTCCCTGAAGTGGGCTGGTTAAGGTCTCGCTCTCCCCCAAACGTCAGCCCCGCAAGTACAGCCATCACATCTCAGGGCTTTCCGCCCAGCGCCAGAGCAGCACTGGCCCTGCAGGCGCTCAGCACGTGTGTGGAATGAGCGAGCGAGTGGGTCCACTAAGCCGCGCTGCACCCAGCAGAGAGGGCCAGGGACCCCTAGGACACCCTGGTCCTTCCTGCCTCTGCTGTCAGTGAGCAGAACATTTTCACTGTGCCCAAGGGCGCGGGGCAGAAGGGGCGAGGGGCCCTGCCATGACCTCACCTCCTCCACTTTCTACTTTGCCTTCACAAAACACAGGTTCGGGGGACAGTGGGACCCACATGGTGTCCTGCGTTCTCCCTGCTGAGGTCAGGGCTCGGTGGGCCTCTGCCCGAGGGATCACATTTGCTCAGACACTGACCGTGGGCTGCCTGAGCTGGCGGCTCCAGGAGTTGGCCGGCAAGTAGACCTCTCTGGGGACCAGCTGTGACTCTCAGCTGTGCTGCCTCAAGGGCTGGCGATGCCCCGCTGCCTGCAAGCTCCACCTGGGCGGAGGGGGGCAGCTCTGACCGCAACTCCCAGGGGGCTCACCTGCCGTGATGCCGTGGTCCCTCTTTAAGTTCTCGCCCTCGTTCTTCAGGGATGTGATTTCGGAGTTCCGCTCGGACAGCGTCTTGCACAGCATCTGGCTGTAGCCCTTCTGAAGGACTTCGATCTGCGGAGGAGGCGGCACACACGTCAGAGGGCGCAGCCCAGGTCCAAGACACTGGGGTTTCCCGAAGCTGGACGGGATTTCCGTCGCTCGGGGGCAGGCTGTCGGGGAAGCCAGGCATCTTAGTTTTGATGCGTGGAAGGGAGAGGGAGGCCGGCTCCTGCAGTGACCACCACGTCATACGTGGCCAACACATGGTCTTGTCTCGGTGCCCACAAAGGGCTCAGGCCCAGCTGCCACAGGGGAGGGAGCCTCCTGAACATGGGGGCCCGTGCCCTCTGGGCTCTCAGCACCGGCTGGATGGGGGGAGCTCCGGAGAGGGGGGTGGGTGATAAAGTCAGTTCCCTGCAGGGACAAGAAGGCAGGAGAGAGGAGAGGAAAGAGGATCTTGGAGAATGGGATCCCCCCGCAGATACTGAAGCTCCAGGCTAGAGTGTATTTTTATTTTATTTTGTCAGCCTGGCTGGAAACCCCCATCCCCTGCGCGCACGGGGGACACCCCCACACTCTGCTTGTACCCCCAGCTCCCTCCACTTCCTCTCATTGGCCAACCCCAAGGAGTTGTTCTGAACCCAAGCAATTCTTTTATGTTAAGAATGAGTGCAGGTCAAACTCAGGTTAACACATTACACCATCCATTGTGGGGAGAAGAACTCAGAGGTGCGCACCTTGATTGAGTCAGAGAAGGAGAACACTCAGGAGAGGCTTCTCAGTGAAGCCCAGCTCCTGGAGACATGGGCGCCCTCGGCAGAACCCGTCCCGTGCCGCGGGGCCCTCCCAGCTGCCTTCTAATAAGTCAGCTACTGGAGTCCCACCTCGGTCACTCTGTCCTTTGGGCGTGTGGGACAAGAACCCCTCAGGGCTCACACGACCCTCTTTACAACAATGCAGGCTCGTGTCCGGGGTGCTCCCGAGCTCCGAGGCCCCTGGCACACACTGCACCTTCGGCAGAGCCTCTGGAGGGTGCTGCGTCCTCTTTCCGTTTTCCAAGTGAGCAACGGGGACGTGAGGGGTGGGTCGCTTGCTGGGGTGCCCACACCCGACAGGGGCGAGTTCTGGCTCAGAGCTAGTCTTCAGGTGTGGGCCCCAGGGCTTGCCGTCTTCTCCCTGCCCCCAGGACCCAGCGTTGAGGGCTGGGGGCCAGAACGCACAGCTCGGGCTGGGCCACCTTCTGTCCTGATGCGGCCACCTTCAGGCTGTGTGAACATAGGGCGGACGCCGAGTCCCCGCTCGTTTTGGCTCCTTCTGTACAGCTGCAATGGTCCCGAACCCACTGGATTGTCAAAAGCATGGTGACAAGTGAGTACCTGTGAAAGTCCCCAGAGCTCGCGGGGGTTAGCTATGGTTACTCCACGGTGCGATTGCTTCAGCCTCGGGTCTGTCTTGAGGAAGGAAGGTGGATGGACATGATTTTGCGTGCCTTTGTAAGCCTTGTCTAGACTCCCTTCAACACCAGCGTGATTGCTGTGAGGGGAAATGTAAGAATCCCTGATATTCCCCCCCCCCCCCCGCACGCAGCTACACG